>NC_081318.1:6727644-7037644 GCF_026419965.1 Kogia breviceps | reverse complement strand
TCCCGGTCCTGCCCTCCAGGGTCAGAAGCCGCATGGCTTGGGCCTCCAGTTTCCTCTCCACCGCTTGGACGGCAGCCCACACGGCCAAGCGGGTGATCTCCGCTGTTGGGAGTGGTGTGTCCTTCTGGGCCGCAGAAGAGATCTGGAAGGGGGTGTCCTTTTGGGAAACCGGGCTCTGGAGCAGGGGGTCCACGTCAGTCTCGGGAACTGTGGGGGAAAGGGTCAAGGGGTCTCTCTCGGGAACTTCGGGGGAGTGGAGTGGGGCTTCTTGATGATGGGCGGAGTGGGAGAGAAGCGAGATCTCTGGGTCAGCAGCAGCTGGGGGTGGATACGGGGCCTCTTCTTGGGAAGTCAGGGGGCCCTGGAGCTGAGTCTCTTGCTCGGAAGCGGCAGGATACAGGAGTGAGGGTCCCTTCTGGAGCACGTGCGGCATTCGGCCAGAAGTCTGTTGCTTGGGAGCGCTGGGAGTCTGGGGTAGGGAGCCTTGCCGGGGAATGGCGGGAGACAAGGAAGGAATTTCTTTGGGGGGAAGAACGTGGGATTGGAACAGAGTTTCTCGAGGGAGTCCGGCAGGGGCCTGACGCGGGGTTTCCTCTTGCACAACGTTGGGGAATGACAGAGGTGAGGAGCGTTGGGCCTCCATGTCCAGCTGCTGGGCCTGTGTTCCAGAAAGAAAGGACAGGACTGAAGGCCAGAGTCACCAGCTGGCAAATAAATCCCCCAAATAAGCACCAACGTTAAAGGGGCTTCGGGCTTCGTAGCAGTAAGATATGTTCCACGGACACGAGTAACTTCTTGAGACCCTAGCATTGATCTACACATCCATGACAACTGCTCATAACAACAAATAAAAGGCGGTTATGCCACCTTCTGCTTCTACAGAGCCATCTCCTTCTTCACAACATACACTGCACAGGTGGCATCTCGTGAGTAGTGGTGTGGAGAGGAGAAAGGATACTGGCCTTGAATTAGAACACCTGGCTTTCAGTCCTGTCTACACCAATGCTGCCCGGGTTGCCCTGGCCCAATTATTCAACTTCTCTGTTCTCAGGGCCCTCATCCATCAAATAAGGGTCATAACACCTGACACTGCTGCTGCCTCACCGAGTTCTTCAAGCACTGAGCGTTAAATAGAATAAAACTTTGAAAGACAACAGGGCAGAATTTTTTCAATGCCAGGCTAGCCTAAGACTGCCAGCAAGCTGGGGCCGGTTCTGTCAAGGCACTTACCCTGAAGGTGAACTTGACATCCAGCCCCACCGCTTCTACTTGTATTATCAGGCAGTCATGGTGCCCATGTTCCTTCCCTCACTTTGTCCAACAGCGATGACACACAAGTACCTTTAAGCTTCCCAGACTCCTTGATAAAACCTGCATTGTTGACTTAATAACATTTCTCAAACGGCTGACATGGTAGAAGTTTGCCTTTGAGGCACGTTCAATGCACCCAGCCCCCGCTGAAGAGGCTGAACGGGCTACCGTGCATTCAGGCTGGCTCCTGCTACACACAGGGAAGAAGACAGACGCTGAGACAGGTGTGGGAGGGGCCATTCAGACTCTCCTGAGGGAACCAAGGTTCCCGGGGCCGATGGTCCCCAGCGGGGAGGTGGACCCTGGCCATCCGGAGTCCTCCCCATGGTTCTTGAGGTGGGGAGAGTGGAGGAGGGGAGGCCTGCAAGGACCAGAAGCAAAGCTGAAGTCAACCACTTCTGTGAGCTGTGTCAAGGTTGGTGGGGACTAGAACCAAAGTAAAGACCGATCCCTTCCATTACTTGAGGGGGTTCAATTATTCACACTCTCCCCATTCCCCGCCTTGCCATGTCCCTGTTCAGGGAATGTCTGTGTCATCACAAGTGAAGTGAAGCCGAGGTCCTCTGAGTGACCAGCTCTGTATCTATCTATCCAGAATGTCAGTATGTTTACTGGAGCTGAACAGAGCTTCTTGTATATCAATGTTTGTTCATTCCCTCATACTCTTCCTTCAGTGAATCGGCTGAATGGTCAATTACTGTGTGCCATACAGAAGTGAGCCTTAAAGTAACTGAAATTTCCCTTTCCTTCGTTTGAAAATTAGCATAGTCCTGGTGTCCACTCTGAAATACAGTATGTGACCAACAAACGTCCGCTGGGTGAACAGTACAAATGACTGGGTTACAAAGAAATTATTAGAGTTAGTAATGAAATTCCTTGAGTCATCTGTCAAAGACTCATCTAAACCTATTTATACCTTCTGTTGCTTTCTTTCTTTCATTTGTTCATTCATTCACTTATGTGTAGCTTAACTGAGACAGCATCAAGCTTTTGAGACAAGGATTGAAGATTTAAGGCCTTGTTCAGGCAAAAGGTTTTTGAGGTAGTACGATCCAACAGCGTTGCATGGAACCAGATGTGAGGGCTAAGGAGTCAGCCCTGACAATTATCTGGCATTTGTTATGTGCCATGAACTGTGTTTTAAAGGGTTATCTCATTTACTCTTCACAAAACCCTATAAACAGGGACCACTAGAATTCTTATCCACACTTAGCACAGGAAGTTGTGGAGGCTCGGAGAGGCCAAGTAACTGGCCCAAGGTCACACAGCAGTCTGGCTCCAGAGCCTGGGCTTCCGCCTACACCGTCGGTCGCCTCTAGGCCTCATCTATCAGATGAGACAGCTGGTCAGTATGTGTTCTGAATCCTCTTTACCTCTAAGATTTGGAGGCCTGGAGATTAAACAAAGACCTGTGGGAAGGTCCTGCCTGTAGACGTTTCCATCTAATGCTGGGGTCAGGGACCCCTTTGAAAAGCTGATGAAAACTATGGATTCCCCCCCCTCAAAAAACACACATGGGCACATACACCAAATCCCGTGAGCACTCAAGGGAATCACAGAGCCCTGAAACTCAAGGCTCGTGGCAACTAAGCCACCTCTCAACTCTGCACAGGCGAGGGCAAGGCTGGACGACCCTCTGGGATAGGAGCCTCAGACACAGGAAAAGGGAGGAGCATAATGCAACACAACAGGCACAGGTATGGCCCTGTGCTCACAAGGGGATGAGGGTATTTGCCGGCAACTAGTAGGAGGAAGGGGAAATCCCCAGGGGCCAAGTTAGTCCCCCACGAGTAATACAGGCGCTTAACTGAAACAATGAAGAGAAGCTTCAGGACAGTCAATTAAGCCATGAGCGCAAGACATCTTTACTAACTAGTCTACTCAGAGCTCGAAGGAAAATACCAGTTCTCTGCTCTGTATTATGAGACTGTCTCTGTCCATTTCCGCATTTGGAGGACTGTACGGCAATGAGGGGCCACAGGAGCACATCCCCTCCACCACCCCCAAATAAAAGCCCCTTGCTGTAATTGCACCAGTCCCAGTCAACCTGTGGCTTGATACCACCCTAAGCAGAAAGAAACGGCCAACGAGAGGAATGGAGCTGTAAATATAAAATGTGAGATTAAGAAGCTCATTAATTCGCAAACTCTTGCGGGCAGGGGGAGAATTCTTCTGGTTCTCATTTCACAGGATTTAACCCACCTTCCCTACCCCATGTATCCTAAGAGGATGGGGTCTCCAGGATTCATTCATTTGCAGAGAAATACATAATCACACCTGACTTATAAAGCAAGCCGTGCCGTTGTCTTGTATGACCCCGTGTGCTTCACCCATAACTATATACCATTCAAGGGTCCTGGAGATCTAAGCATTTAAAAATCATTTTATTTTATTTTCCCAAGTTTTATTATTAATATTATCATTATCATTCTTATTATTATGATCATTTTTTTGTTAAGACCTGAGAGGCTCTTTAGAAAGCTCTATATCCCGACCCCTCCCTGCACACAACAGGAAACTGAGGCTCAGGGCACTGCCCCCCACGCAGCAATCCTCCCCACAACGCGGCCACTGCATCTCAAAGAGCAGGTCTGCGGGGAGACTTTGAGACTGATTTTTAAGAATGGTCCACTGAGGAGGCAAACCAGCCCCCAAACCCTTAGTAGCTTGCCCCCCAGACCCCCATCCGTCCAGACACCCAGAATTCGAGCGGGTCCCCTGAACGCAGAGACTGGAGGCCGAGGAGCCCGAGCCCGAGGAGCCCGAGCCCGAGGGTCACCTGCTCCTCACAACGGGGACGCTCGGCTGGGCGCTGCCCAGCCTCCCACACGGCCGTCACCTCCCCCCCCCGACGGGCCGCGTCGCCCGAGCGCCGGCCCCGGCCCCCACCCCAGCGGAGGCCGCCGCCAGGGACGCCCCCTCCCCGTCCAGGCCCGCGGCCCGGAGGCAGGCATTTCTGCGGACGCGGGCGCCGAGCCACGAATGACTCGTTACGTGACCTTGGGGCAGGCAGGGCCCGTCGCCGCCAGGTGTCCGTGCCTCAGTGTCTCCGCTCTGCGAAATGGGGAGAGCCGCGTCAGCGCCGCGCTCCGGCCGCGGGAGGCTCGGCGGGGCCGAGCTCTGCGGAAAACGTGCGGCGGAAACCCCGACGGACGCGGCGCCGGCTCCGCAGAGAACGAGGCGCGCCGCCCTGGGGGCCCGCCTCCGGGCCCGCGTGCGTGCCAGGCCCCGGGCGTCCCCGCAGCCGCGCCCGGACGGCGGCCGGCTCCCCGCGCGTAGCCCCCGCCCCCACCGAGCAGGGGCGCGCGAGCCCTCCGGGTCCCCCGCCCCCACGTCGCGGCGTTTCCGTCCCTTACCGAGACCCCAGGCCGGGCCGCCGAGCCCGGGACGCGCAGGCCGTCCCCAGGGCCCCGAGTCCGCGCGTCCGTGCGCGCGCGGGCCGCCCTCACCGGAGCCGGGGCCGCCTCGGCCATGGCTCTGTGCTGTCCGGCCCGGGCCGGAGTCGCCGCCGCCGCCGCCGCCGCGCGGCCCCACGCAGGCCGGCCCCTGGGCTCTCCGCAGGCGGCGCCGGCCCGGCCCGGCCTTCCCCGCCCGGGCTCTCGCGGCCGTCGGGCCCGGCCTGCGCGGGGCGGGCGGGGACGGAGCGGCCGAGCCCGGCGGCGGCGTCGGAGCGGGTCGCGCGGCGGTGCGGGCGGCCCGGCGGGCTGCGCCCCGGCCGCGAGCTGGGCCCCGGCCCTCAGCACCGGCCCCTCTGCGGCCGCGGCTGCGACCCCGGCTCCGGCCCCGGCCCCGGCTGCGAGCTGCGCTGCCGTCCCGGCGCCTCTTCAGCAGGGGAGTTGCACAGCAGCTGCCATGTTGATACAAACTGCATCCTGGGAGGCATGTCCCTCTCAGGCCGTTTAAAGAGAAACACTCCGAGGCTCGTCGGAGGCTGCAGGAACCCAGACAGCTCCATCTACAGCCGGTAGGAGCGAACAGTGTCGAGCGAGCAGCCAGGCGGCGACGGACACGCCCTGAGCCCCGGGCCAGCCCGTCGTGCCGCCCGGGCCGAACCGCTCGGGCCTCCCACCCACCAGGGCCCCCGGCCTCTCACCTGGGGTCCTCGCCTCCCCGGGCACCCTAGGGCGAGACCCGGAGGCGGGAGAGCGGAGGAGAAATAACAGCGCGCGGCCGAGGCGACGTGCTGGGGTCTGGAGGCGGCTTGATTGGCTCCGACAGCCTTCCAACCGCCGGATCCCCCCGCTCCTCTCAAACCCAGAACCCGGGTCGTTCCCTTTCAAAACCTGCGCTCACAAAGGGATCTAAAAAACCCGTCACACTAAAGAAAGCCCGGAGTTCATGTGACCGGCTCCGTGCAGCCCGGGTTCCAGGGGAGCAAGGGGGTTGGGTGCTTTTGTGAAACGCCCGAGTGTTGTTTTCGACCTGAAAGGACAGAATGCCGAGAATCAGAGAGAGAGCTGGGGCTGGAGGGGGCAGACCCGGCGTCTGGGAGGAAACTGAGGCCGGGGGCGGGAGGTGGGGGAAGTGACTTGTTTACCCCAAGTTGCTCTTTCGGTCGCTTGTAGGAATCCTCTTTCTAACCAGCAGAGCGATCCCAAACGGAATGGGAGAGCCTGGAGCTGACGACTCCCTTTCCTGGACAGGTTCACTTATACACATTTTTAGGGAGTACGTACAAGGTGGCATGAACGGGTAATGACCTGAAAAAGAAAGTATAAGCAGGCCTCCTGGTTACAAGTGATGAAAACCCAACTGGAACTAACTTAAGGAGAGACAAAAGTAGACTATATTTGTTCACCTAAAGGCACCCGGTGGGGTGGGGGTGGGGGGGTGGTCCCGGCCAGGGCACTTGCCCTGGGAGGCAACAGGAGAAAGACTTAGTCTGCTGTCGTCTCAGATCTCTCTTTAAAAATGGAAAGGAACGGGTAGAGAGAAGGCCGGGGCCACCCAATCCTTCCCCTTCCCTTCCCGGTGCTTCTCCTACCACGTGTCAGTAAACAGTGCATACCACTGGTTTTGGTATTTTATGTGAATGATGTACTTCAGTCCATATCCTGTTGGAACTTGCTTTTTTTCGTACATCATTATGTTTTTTAGATAGAGTCATGTTTAAACAAGCATATCTGGCTCATTCGTTTTAACCACTGTATGGTATTTCATTGAATAAATAAACTCCAGTTTACTTTCCATTCCCCAGAGGGGAATCTGCATAAATGTCTCTTTGCCCACCGTGCAGAGCTGCTCCCAGAGGGACACCGAGACACAGAGACACTCAGTACTGGGGACAGGAGTGCTTTCATCTTCCCTGGGCTCCCCAAAGCGCTCGCTAAAGAGAGGGGCCCCACTGGCACTCCCACCAGCAGTGCCTAGGTCCTGTTTTCACATCCTTGCCAACACTTACTGATAATGGACTTAAAACCTTTGCCAGCAGGATGAGTGTGAAATGGCAGTTCATTATTTTACTTTTTATTTATGTTTGTATTTCCCTGATTATTAAGGAAGTTGAACATCTTTTCATATTTATGAGAGATTTGGTTTCTTCCTCGGTGAATTTTCTCTTCATATCCTTTGCCAGTATTTCTGTTGTGAAGCCTTTTTTCTTACTGGTTTATAGGTGTTTAAAATCATATTCCAGACATTAATTCTATCGCCAGACACTAAGGTGATTGCTGATAGGATTGCATTTAAGTCTCCCATCTTACTTACCATAGTTGTTTTCTGTGTTCCAGGCATTCAGTGATACTTTTTTCTTTTGCCTGCTTTTGGATTGAGTATTTTTTTTAGTAATTCTATTTTCATCACTCACTTATAAGTTACACATCATTTTTAA
This sequence comes from Kogia breviceps, assembly GCF_026419965.1. Taxonomy (NCBI): domain Eukaryota; kingdom Metazoa; phylum Chordata; class Mammalia; order Artiodactyla; family Physeteridae; genus Kogia; species Kogia breviceps. The sequence continues at coordinate 7,030,503 of NC_081318.1, read as the reverse complement.
TGGTTGCTCTACGTTTTACAATATACATCTTTAATTTTCAACAGCCGGCTTCACGTAAATTATACTACTCCACCTGTGGTGCTTTAACCTCACAGGAATTTACCCACCATCCTTTGTGCTGTTGTAAGCATACATTTTGTGTTTCTAGATGTTACCATCCGCATAATATATTGTTGGTTGTGCACATGGTAAATATCTTCTCCCAGTCTGTCTCTTGTCTTAACATTTTTCATGGTAATATATGTTGCACAAACATTTATTTTTAAATATAATCAAATTTAGTACTTTTATTTTTAGGGTTTGCACTTTTATTTTTTGTTTGTTTTCTTCCCTACCCAATGCCTTAAGGATATGCCTCAACTTTTTATTCTAAGATGTTTACAGTTTAGCTTTTACACAGTTAGATCTTTAATCTAGAATTGATTCTTTTAGCTTTTAATACAAGTTGCATCTTTACTGAGATATAATTCACATAGCATTAAATCCATCCATTTAAAGTGTACAATTCAGTGGTTTATTATGTTCACATAGTTATGCAACCATCACTATGACCTAAGTTTAGGATATTTTCATCACTCCAAAAAGAAACCCTGTACCTAGTAGCAGTCATTCCCCGTTTGCTCCTAGCCACTCCCACTCAGCCCTAGGTAACCACTAATCAATCCACTTTCCGTCTCTACAGACTTGCCTATTTTGGACATTTCAAACAAACAGAATCATATAATATGTGGTCAGTTGTTACTGGCTTCTTTTACTCACATAATGTTTTTTAAGATTCATCCATGTTGTAGCATGAATAGTATATCATTCCTTGTTACTGCATTGTATGGATACCCCAATTTTATTTATCAGTTCATCACTTGATAGACATTTAGATTTTTTCCACGCTTTGACGATTATCAGAAATGCTGCTGTGAACGTTTGTGTACAGATTTTTGTGTGGATGGATATTTTCATTTCTCTTGAGTGGAATTCTAAGAGTAGAATTGCTGGGCCAACTATTTAATATATGTTTTTATTGGAGGATAATTGCTTTACACTGTTGTGTTAGTTTCTGCTGTACAGTGAAGTGAATCAGCCATATGTATATCTAAGGAACTGCTAAATTGCTTTTCCAAAGAAGCTGCACCACTTTTCATTCCCACCCACAGTGTAAGAGGGTTCCGATTTCTCCACATTCCCACCAACACTGATTCTCTTTCTTATTGTAGCTATCTATGGGTGTGGAGTGGTATCTCACCGTGGTTTTGATTTACATTTCCTTAATGGCTAATGATGTTGAGCATCTTTTTATGGGCATATTGGTCATTTGTATGTCTTCTTTGGAGTCATGTCTATTCAGAACTTTGCCCATTACAATTTTTTTTTTAATTGTGGTAGAATACACATAACATAAAATTTACCATTTTAACCATTTTTAAGTGTACATTTCAGAGTCAGTATGTACATTCACATTGTTGTATAGCCAATCTCCAGAACTCTTTTGATCTCGCAGAACGAAAACTCCATACCCATCAAACAATCACTCCCCATTTCCCCAGCTCCAGCTCTGGGCAACTACCATTCTTCTTTCTGTCTCTATGAATCTGACTGTTCTAGGTACCTTATCTAAGTAGAATCATACACTTTTTGTCTTTTTGTGACTGGCTTATTTAACTTAGCATAATGTCAGTCATCAAGATTCATCTGTGTTGTAGCATGTGTCACAATTTTCTTCCATTTTAGAGGTGAGTAATATTCCATTGAATGTATAGATCATATTTTGCTGATCCGTTTCTCCGTGGAGGGACACTTGGGTTGCTGCCACCTTATGGCTATTGTGAGTCATGCTGCTATGACCATGGCTGCACAAATATCTCTTTGAGACCCTGCTTTCGATTCTTTAGGGGTATATACTCAGAAGCTGAATTGCTGGATCATATGGGTTCCATTTTTAATGTTTTGAGGAACCATCATAATGTTTTTCCACAGCAGCTGCACCATTAATACTTTCCTACCAACGGCGCACAACAGGTCCAATTTCTCCACATCTTCACCAACACTTATCATTTTCTGTTTGTTTTGTTTTGTTTCGATAGTAGCCATTCTAACAGGTGTGAGGTGGTATCTGATGGTGCTTTTGATTTGCATTTCCCTAATGATCAGTGATGCTGGGCATTTCTTCTTGTGCTATTGGCCATTTGTATATCTGCTTTGGAGAAATGTGTATTCAAATCTTTTGCTCATTTTTAAATCACTTTAAAAAAATTGTTTGCCCATTTTAAAACTGGGTTGTAAAAGTACTATATACATTCTAGATACAGGTCCCTCATCAAATATAATATTCACAAATATTTTCTCCCATTCTGTAGGTTGTATGTTCACTTTATTGAAAGGGTCTTTTGAAGCACAAAATATTTTAATTTTCAGGAAATCCAATTTACCTATTTTTTCTTTTTTTGTTTGTTTTTCTGGTATCATATCTAAACAACCATTGCCTAATCCAAGGACATGGAGGCTTATGCCCATTTTTCTTTTAAGAGTTTTATAGTTTTGGCTCTTACATTCAGGTCTGTGACTCATTTTCAGTTAATTTTTGTATAAATTGTGAGACAGGGGTCCAACATCATACCTTTGTATGTGGGAGTCCAGTTGTCCCAGCACCATTTGTTAAAAAGACCATTTTTTTTACCCCCATTGAATTGTCTTGGTACTTTTGTCAAAAAAATCAATTGACCATAAATGTGAGAATTTATTTTAATTCTATTCCATTGATGTATATCTTATCTTTATACCAGTACACACTGTTTTGATTACTGTCACTTTGTAGTAAGTTTCAAAATCACGAAGTGTGAGCCCTTCAGCTTTGTTCTTTTTTTTCAAGATTGTTTTGGGCTACTCAGGATCCCTTGAACTTCTATGTGAATTTTAGAATGAGCTTATCAATTTCTGCAAATAAGCCATCTGGAATTTTGATGGGACCCAGAAGTCAACTCATCAGCTAACATCCCAGTAAGAGGCTCCTAGGTTAACTAATCTGTGATGATTCTTTTCAGATGAATGTAAGATGAGAAAGCCAGTATTAATAATTTTGGATTTTCTTTTTGTTTTAATTTAATTTATTTTTTTATACAGCAGTTTCCTATTAGTCATCCATTTCGTACACATCAGTGTATACATGTCAATCCCAATCACCTAATTCATCACACCATCACCCCACACCTGGCGGCTTTCCCCTGTTGGTGTCCGTACATTTGCTCTCTACATCTGTGTCTCAGTTTCTACCCTGCAAACTGGTTCATCTGTACCATTTTTCTAGGTTCCACATATATGTGTTAATATACAATATTTGTTTTTCTCTTTCTGACTTACTTCACTCTGTATGACAGTCTCTACAAATGACCCAATTTCATTCCTTTTTATGGCTGAGTAATATTCCATTTTATATATGTACCACATCTTCTTTATCCATTTGTCTGTCAAATGGACATTTAGGTTGCTTCCATGACCTGGCTATTGTAAATAGTGCTGAAATGAACATTGGGGTGCATGTGTCTTTTTGAATTATAGTTTTCTCTGGGTATATGCCCAGGAGTGGGATTGATGGATCATATGGTAATTCTATTTTTAGTTTTTTAAGGAACCTCATACTGTTCTCCATAGTGGCTGTATCAATTTACTTCCCACCAACAGTGCAAGAAGGTTCCCTTTTCTCCACACCCTCTCCAGCATTTGTTGTTTGTAGGTTTTCTGATGATGCCCATTCTAACTGAGGTGATACCTCACTGTAGTTTTGATTTGCATTTCTCTAATAATTAGTGATGCTGAGCAGCTTTTCATGTGCCTCTTGGCCATCTGTATGTCTTCTTTGGAGAAATGTCTGTTTAGGTTTTCTACCCATTTTTGTAGTGGATTACTTGTTTTTTTTAATATTGAGCTGCATGAGCTGTTTATATATTTTGGAGATTAATCCTTTGTCCGTTGATTCGTTTGCAAATATTTCTTCCATTCTGAGGGTTGTCTTTTCATCTTGTTTATGGTTTCCTTTGCTGTGCAAAAGCTTTTAAGTTTCATTAGGTCCCATTTATTTATTTTTGTTTTTATTTCCATTACTTTAGGAGGTGGATCAAAAAAGATCTTGCTGTGATTTATGTCAAAGAGTGTTCTTCCTATGTTTTCCTCTAAGAGTTTTATAGTGTCTGGTCTTACATTTGGGTCTCTAATCCATTTTGAGTTTATTTTTGTGTATGGTGTTAGGGAGTGTGCTAATTTTATTCTTTTACAAGTAGCTGTCCAGTTTTCCCAGCACCACTTATTGAAAAGACTGTCTTTTCTCCATTGTATATCCTTGCCTCCTTTGTCATAGATTAGTTGACCATAGGTGCGTGGGTTTATCTCTGGGCTTTCTATCTTGTTCCATTGATCTATATTTCTCTTTTTGTGCCAGTACCATATTGTCTTGATTACTGTAGCTTTGTAGTACAGTCTGAAGTCAGGGAGTCTGATTCCTTCAGCTCTGTATTTTTCCCTCAAGACTGCTTTGGCTATTCGGGGTCTTTTGTGTCTCCATGCAAATTTAAGATTTTTTGTTATAGTTCCGTAAAAAAATGCCATTGGTAATTTGATAGGGATTGCATTGAATCTGTAGATTGCTTTGGGTAGTATAGTCATTTTCACAATATTGATTATTCCAATCCAAGAACATGGTATGTCTCTCCATCTGTTGGTATCATCTTCACTTTCTTTCTTCAGTGTCTTATAGTTTTCTGCATATAGGCCTTTTGTCTCCCTCGGTAGGTTTATTCCTAGGTATTTTATTCTTTTTGTTGCAGTGGTAAATGGGAGTGTTTCCTTAATTTCTCTTTCAGATTTTTCATCATTAGTGCATAGGAATGCAAGAGATTTCTGTGCATTAATTTTGTATCCTGCAACTTTACCAAATTCATTGATTAGCTCTAGTAGTTTTCTGGTGGCATCATTAGGATCCTCTATGTATAATATCATGTCATCTGCAAACAGTGACAGTTTTACTTCTTCTTTTCCAATTTGTAATCCTTTTATTTCTTTTTCTTCTCTGATTGCCGTGGCTAGGACTTCCAAAACTACGTTGAATAATAGTGGTGAGAGTGGACATTCTTGTTCCTGATCTTAGAGGAAATGTTTTCAGTTTTTCACCATTGAGAATGATGTTTGCTGTGGGTTTGTCGTATAGGGCCTTTGTTATGTTGAGGTAGGTTCCCTCTATTCCCACTTTCTGAAGAGTTTTTATCATAAATGGGTGTTGAATTTTGCCAAAAGCTTTTTCTGCATCTATTCAGATGATCATATGGTTTTTATTCTTCAGTTTGTTAATATGGTGTATCACATTGATTGATTTGCATATACTGAAGAATCCTTGCATCCCTGGGATAAATCCCACTTGATCATGGTGTATGATGCTTTTAATGTGTTGTTGGATTCTGTTTGCTAGTATTTTGTTGAGGATTTTTGCATCCATATTCATCAGTGATATTGGTCTGTAATTTTCTTTTTTTGTAGTATCTTTGTCTGGTTTTGGTATCAGGGTGATGGTGGCCTCATAGAATGAGTTTGGGAGTGTTCCTTCCTCTGCAGTTTTTTGGAAGAGTTTGAGAAGGATGGGTGTTAGCTCTTCTCTAAATGTTTGATACAATTCACCTGTGAAGCCATCTGGTCCTGGACTTTTGTTTGTTGGAAGAATTTGAATCATAGTTTCAATTTCATTACTTGTGATTGGTCTGTTCATATTTTCTGTTTCTTCCTGGTTCAGTCTTGGAAGGTTATACCTTTCTCAGAATTTGTCCATTTCTTCCAGGTTGTCCATTTTATTGGCATAGAGTTGCTTGTAGTAGTAGTCTCTTAGGATGCTTTGTGTTTCTGCGGTGTCTCTTGTAACTTCTTTTTCATTTCTAATTTTATTGATTTGAGTCCTCTCCCTCTTTTTCTTGATGAGTCTGGCTAATGGTTTATCAATTTTGTTTATCTTCGCAAAGAACCACCTTTTAGTATTACTGATCCTTGCTATTGTTTTCTTTGTTTCTATTTCATTTACTTCTGCTCTAATCTTCATGATTTCTTTCCTTCTGCTAACTTTGGGTTTCATTTGTTCTTCTTCCTCTAGCTCCTTTAGGTTTAAAGTTAGATTGTTTATTTGAGATTTTTCTTGTTTCTTGAGGTAGGCTTGTATAGCTATAAACTTCCCTCTTAGAACTGTTTTTGCCACATCCCGTAGGTTTTGGATCATTGTGTTTTCATTGTCATTTGTCTCTAGGTATTTTGTGATTTCCTCTTTGATTTCTTTGGTGATCTCTTGGTTATTTAGTAACGTATTGTTTAGCCTCCATGTGTTTGTGTTTTTTACGTTTTTTTCCCCTGTAATTGATTTCTAATCTCACAGCGTTGTGGTCAGAAAAGATGCTTGATATGACTTCAGTTTTCTTCAGTTTACTGAGGCTTGATTTGTGACTCAAGATGTGATCTATCCTGGAGAATGTTCCGTGCGCACTTGAGAAGAGAGTGTAATCTGCTGTTTTTGGATGGAATGTCCTATAAATATCAATTAAATCTATCTGGTCTATTGTGTCATTTAAAGCTTGTGTTTCCTTACTAATTTTCTGTTTGGATGATCTGTCCATTGGTGTAAGTGAGGTGTTGAAGTCCCCCACTATTATTGTGTTACTGTTGATTTCCTCTTTTAGAGCTGTTAGCAGTTGCCTATGTATTGAGGTGCTCCTATGTTGGGTGCATATATATTTATAATTGTTATATCTTCTTCTTGGACTGATCCCTTGATCATTATGTAGTGTCCTTCTTTGTCTCTTGTAACATTCTTTATTTTAAAGTCTATTTTATCTGATATGAGTATTGCTACTCCAGCTTTCTTTTGATTTCCATTTGCATGGAATATCTTTTTCCATCCCCTCACTTTCAGTCTGTTTGTGTCCCTAGGTCTGAAGTGGGTCTCTTGTACACAGCATATATATGGGTCTTGTTTTTGTATCCATTCATCCAGTCTGTGTCTTTTGGTTGGAGCATTTAATCCATTCACGTTTGAGGTAATTATCGATATGTATGTTCCTATGACCATTTTCTTAATTGTTTTGGGTTTGTTTTTGTAGGTCCTTTTCTTCTCTTGTGTTTCCCACTTAGAGAATTTCCTTTAGCATTTGTTGTAGAGCTGGTTTGTTGGTGCTGAATTGTCTTAGCTTTTGCTTGTCTGTAAAACTTTTGATTTCTCCATCGAATCTGAATGAGATCCTTGCAGGGTAGAGTAATCTTGGTTGTGGGCTCTTCCCTTTCATCGCTTTAAGTATATCATGACACTCCCTTCTGGCTTGTAGAGTTTCTCCTGAGAAATCAGCTGTTAACCTTATGGGAGTTCCCTTGTATGTTATTTGTCATTTTTCCCTTGCTGCTTTCAGTAGTTTTTCTTTGTCTTTAAGTTTTGCCAATTTGATTATTATGTGTGTCGGCATGTTTCTCCTTGGGTTTATCCTGTATGGGACTCTCTGACCTTCCTGGACTTGGGTGGCTATTTCCTTTCCCATGTTAGGGAAGTTTTCGACTATAATCTCTTCACATATTTTCTCTGGTCCTTTCTCTCTCTCTTCTCCTTCTGGGACCCCTATAATTCAACTGTTGTTGCGTTTAATGTTGTCCCAGAGGTCTCTTAGGCTGTCTTCATTTCTTTTCATTCTTTTTTCTTTATTCTCTTCCGCAGCAGTGAATTCCACCATTCTGTCTTCCAAGTCACTTCTCCGTTCTTCTGCCTCAGTTATTCTGCTATTGATTCCTTCTAGTGTAGTTTTCATTTCAGTTATTGTATTGTTCATCTCTGTTTGTTTGTTCTTTAATTCTTCTAGATCTTTGTTAAACATTTCTTGCATCTTCTCCATCTTTGCCTCCATTCTTTTTCCGAGGTCCTGGATCATCTTCACTATCATTATTCTGAATTCTTTTTCTGGAAGGTTGCCTATCTCCACTTCATTTAGTTGTTTTTCTGGGGTTTTATCTTGTTCCTTCATCTGGTACATAGCCCTCAGCCTTTTCATCTTGTCTATCTTTCTGTGAATGTGGTTTCTGTTCCACAGGCTGCAGGATTGTAGTTCTTCTTGCTTCTGCTGTCTGCCCTCTGGTGGATGAGGCTATCTAAGAGGCTTGTGCAAGTTTCCTGATGGGAGGGACTGGTGATGGGTAGAGCTGGCTGTTGCTCTGGTGGACAGAGCTCAGTAAAACTTTAATCCGCTTTTCTGCTGATGGGTGGGGCTGGGTCCCCTCCCTGTTGGTTGTTTGGCCTGAGGCGACCCAACCCTGCAGCCTACCCAGGCTCTTTGGTGGGGCTAATGGCAGACTCTGGGAGGGCTCACACCAAGGAGTACTTCCCAGAACTTCTGCTGCCAGTGTCCTTGTACTCACGGTGAGACAGAGCCACCCTCCAACTCTGCAGGAGACCTCCAACACTAGCAGGTAAGTCTGGTTCAGTCTCTATGCGGTCAGTGCTCCTTCCACTGGGTCCCTATGCACACGCTACTTTGTGTGTGCCCTCCAAGAGTGGAGTCTCTGTTACCCCCAGTCCTGTTGAAGTCCTGCAATCAAATCCCGCTAGCCTTCAAAGTCTGATTCTCTAGGAATTCCTCCTCCTGTTGCCGGACCCCCGGGTTCGGAAGCTTGATGTGGGGCTCAGAACCTTCACTCCAGTGGGTGGACTTCTGTGGTATAAGTGTTCTCCCATTTGTGAGTCACCCACCCAGCAGTTATGGGATTTGATTTTACTGTGATTGCGCCCCTCCTCCCGTCTCATTGGGGCTTCTCCTTTGTCTTTGGATGTGGGGTATCTTTTTTGGTGAGTTCCATTGTCTTCCTGTCGATGATTGTCCAGCAGCTAGTTGTGATTCTGGTGTTCTCGCAAGAGGGAGAGAGAGCACATCCTTCTACTCTGCCATCTTGAACCAGTCTCACTGGATTTTCTTGTTACCAAAATAAAATGAAAGACTTCACTCGCCAGGATAATTAATTAACTGATTGGAGTCTACTTATCTTCCTTTGTCTTGTAGACTATGTAAAAATTGGAAAAATAAAATGTATCTTCCATTTGACATATTTAATATGAATTTAGTTCTGTAATTGCATATACTTTTGCTATATTTTCTCCCTCAATATTACCAGCTGTATATTTGACACATTAATATTAAATATTGTGTAATCAGTTGAAGTTTTTTGTTATGAACTTTTTACAATAGGAATTGTTCCAAGAAACAAACATGTAAGGCAGTATTAAAATGTGAGCAAGGGCTTCCCTCAGGGCGCAGTGGTTGTGAATCCGCCTGCCAATGCAGGGGGTACGGGTTCATGCCCCGGTCCAGGAAGATCCCACATGCCACGGAGCGGCTAGGCCTGTGAGCCATGGCCGCTGAGCCAGAGCGTCCAGAGCCTGTGCTTCGCAACGGGAGAGGCCACAACAGTGAGAGGCCTGCGTACCGCAAAAAAAAAGTGAGCAAAATGTGTTTTGTTTTTTCTTAAATAAATGGTTATTGTCTTTAAAAAACATTTTGTATATCATTTTATTCTTTATTTCTAATTTTATTGCATTGTGAGTATAAAAAATGATATGAATAAAATTGGTTATTTGGAATTTGTTATAATTTGCTTTACAGCCAATTTTTGTAAACATTCCATGTATATTTGAAAAGAACATAAAAATCTCTAATTGTTTGGATAACATTAAATATGCTATTCAAATTTTCTATATTCTTACTAATTTTTGTCTGTTTTATCAATTACAGAGAAAGAGGTATATAGAAGCATTCCATTGTGGTTTTTTTCCATTTTTTCCTCATAATTCTGTCATTTTTTGCTTTATATATTTTGAGATCATGCTGTTAGCTACATTATATCCTACTTTTTTCACAATATAGTGAACTTTTTATCCTAGTAATAGTTTTTGCTTTAAAGCCTGTTTTGTCCAATGGTGTTACTACGCCAGCTTTCTTTTGGTTAGTGTTTGCTGGTGTGTCTTTTCTTTTCCTCCCAATTCTTTACTTTATACTGTGTTATTAAGTTTTAGATATCTCTTGTAAACAGCATGTGACAGAATGTCAAGTGTCTTTTTGCCCTTGTCTGGGAATTGAGGCTAAGGCCCAGAGCTGAGGACAAAAGGCATAAACTACCCCATGTTTTGATTTTGTGTGGCTAGAAGGCATGGGAACTGTCACTTACCTACAGAGCTTACTAGGAGGCACCACTTTAGAACTGACACTCTCCCCATGCCCCCGCCTCCGCATAAAGAGACTAGAGAGAACAGGTTTCTGGGCCATCCCTCCCCTTCCACGATGCGAGAGAGTTCTTGGTCCCCTTTTGTGGAGTCCAGAAGTATGGCTCAGTGCCCTTTGCAGTCTCCCTCTTCCATTACAGGGAAGAAGAGGAGGGTGCTGGATCCATGTCCCCTGTAGGTGTGGAGACACTGGAACGTGGAAACAGACAGTTGTTTTTGTTTTTGTTTTTTCAGTATGCGGGCCTCTCACTGTCGTGGCCTCTCCCGTTGCGGAACACAGGCTCCGGATGCGCAGGCTCAGCGGCCACGGCTCACGGGCCCGGCAGCTCCGCGGCATGTGGGATCCTCCCGGACCGGGGCACGAACCCGTGTCCCCTGCATCGGCAGGTGGACTCTCAACCACTGCGCCACCAGGGAAGCCCAGACAGTTTTTAACATAGAGATTTCTGAAGGCTTAAAAACATCACCAGGAAGACACTAGGCTACTCCCCATTCCAGTTCCCCTCGACCTGTGATGGTACAGTATACGACCCAAGCAGCTTCCTTGCTTTCTTGTAAAGAGCATGGGGGTTGGGGGAGGGGCAGGGACTCTGTGGTGCCCACATCCCACAGGCCCACATGGCCACAGGCCACTTGATGGGTGCCTACCTCTGGGAAGAACTAGGGACAGACATTTCTAGTTACCCCTCTGGGAGTGAGTCTCCGTGTCAGAGTGGGGCAGGGTGAAGCTGAGCACTACGCCAAGATAACCTCACAGACTGCCTACCTGGAGACCCCACCACAGCAGCAGAGGCCCACGGTCCCAGGTGGCACCCAGTGGCAGGAGGGTTCCAATCAACACAGACAACCACGTCCTCCTTCACCTGATCGCTCCATGCTTTGGCCAAAAGTGAGGCTTTGCAAAAGCCTAAGTTAGAGCGTGAGCGAAGGAAGCTTGGAAGACCAGAGAGAAAAACGAGGAAGGGTTTGAAAAGCAGACCACATGCCCTCTTCACCTCAAGCCACTAGTGCCCCAGACAGATCTAGCCTGAACTGGAGTGGAGGGGACCCCAGCTCTGACTGAGTTCAAACACAGTTCAGACTGAGGCTGAAATGAGACTCTGACAACAGAAAGTGATGAAACATTTTGGAATTTCAAAAAGATATCATTATTGTACTGAATAACCAGTAAGAAAACAAGGGTTGACATAACACAATTATGGGGCAGTCACGGGAGAAAGGGAAACTATTTTATGTTTATGCCCCAATGAATTAATGTTTCTCATAAAACTTCATAGAGCTGGATTTTTGTTTAGTTTTATAATCTGTCTTTCAACTGGAGAGCTTATTTTCTTTATATTTATTGTGAATATAGATATATATGGATTTTTTTCTGTCATCTTATTTGTGATCTTTATTTACTGTAACTTTGCTTTTTTCCCCTTTTCCCTACCTTCTGTTAGATTAATCAGGTTTTCTTTATTCACCTCTTCTCCCTCTGCTAGGAACCATTCTACCTCTGTTCTTTCAGCAGCTGTGATGAGCATAGTAAATATGTATGTTTGACTTACAAAGTCTAAATGTAATTGCTGTCTCTGTCCTTCTCTTGAAATCACCAGGACCATGGGATTCTTTCATTGAAGTCATGTTCTATCCTTCTTACATGGTGTCTAGTATTGTAGTTCCATTTGGTTTGTATCCCCCAAACTTGTCTTTATTATTGTCTTACAAAGTCAGTGCATGTTGAGATTTACCCATGTTTACAAAATTTGTTTTGCTCACCACTCTCCTTGTGTCCTTCTTCTTACTGAGTTCAAGTTTCCTCTTCTCAAAGGATAGTCCTCAGTAGTTTTTCAGTGAGGGTTTATAAATTGTACATTTCCAGTTTTTATTTTCTGGAACTGTGTTTATTTGGTTTTGCTTGTGTGTGACAATTGATCAGGGTATAAAATCTAGGTTGACAGTTATTTTCCCTCACCACTGTGTAGGTGTTTGTCCACTGTCTTCTGACCTCTATTTTTATCATAGAAGAGTCTACTGTCAATCTAGTAGTTCTTTCTTTGATGTCAACCTGTCTTTTTCTCTGGTTGCTTTTAAGATTTCTTCTTTGTTTTTGGTGTTCTTGTTTCGCCACAATGTTTATACATGTGGATTTACATTTGTGTATCTTGGATTTGAGGATTTATATCTTTCATCAGTTCTTGAAGACTTATTCTTTCAAAAAATATTTATTTTCTTCTAATTTCCTAATTATCTCTTTCTAGATGAGAAAATCTGATTTGATAGATGTATGGTCGGTGTTTCCAGTCTATGTTCTTAACATATCATATGTTTCCATCCATCATTTTATCTGTCTTTCATTCTGGGTACTTTCCTCATCTATCTTTCATTTAATGAATTCTTCCCAGCTGTGTCTAGGTCTGCTGTTTAACCTTAACCAGTCCATTGAGTTTTTCAATTTCAGTGGCTCTATATTTTTCTCATGCTTTCTTTTTAAAATGTTTCTTTTTAATATTGTCTTGATTTTTCTTAAGGTTTGGTGATTTCTGTTTACCTTGCTTTTACCATGCTGCTTCTTCTACTTTTTTGCTCTTAGTTTTTAGAAATTATAAAAATATTCACATTATAGTCTGTTTTGAATTATTTTACCTGAATTCAAGTTCCTGGATATTTACTCCTGCTCTTTTGTTGTATTCTCAGTAATGGTGTACTGTTTCCTTGTGGGTTTTGCAGTTTCTGATTGTGAGTTTATATTGAGCTGGGCTTGTGGTCTGGATTGTGGGATAGTTCCTCCTGTTTTTGTTTCCTTCAGTCAGAGACCTCAAGTGCTTTCATTGGCCTAGGTCCAATTTTTATGTCAATTTATCAGCCCCAAGGGTAATGTAAAATTTGAATCCCAATCTCCATAAGGTACTAGCTGTGGTTTTGGATTCTCAAGGAAGATATCACCCCATCCACTACCATCACCCAGAGCCCAGCCTGAGATAGATAAGCTTTTTGTCATCTCTGGCAGGCATGGAGATATGCCACTCAGATCTCTGTTCAAGAGCCTATGATTCAGCTACAAGAAGTGCAGTTAACTGACCAGTTACACTTCTAGGAAATGCCTTGGCTTTCCAGGTGAGGCCATGCTTTTCTTGGACAGCCCCAGGCAATGAGTGAGCAGGTGGGGTCCTAGGCCTGGTCATTTCTGCCCAACACAGGACTCCTCTAACGGGCAATATTTGCTCTAGAACCTTTCGTTTAGTTGGCTGAAACTTTGTCAGAGCTGCATAATGGTCTGTTCCTGCTGCCCAAAACTGCTTCTTCTCCTCTTTCCTTTCACGGATGTTGGATACATGTCCTGGTGTGAGACTCTGCCTGCAAAACCCTGCTTCCTCCTCCTTTTACCTTTCATAGGCATCATTCTCCTCTTGTACTTCAAACTATGTCTCAGCATCTGCTTCCTGAGGACCCAAGTAACACATCATCTTTTGGTGTTAGGATGCATTGTTTCTGAACCATGTATATTCTGAAGATGAGGCCTTGAAGGGACTTTATCTGGAGGTGTTACTTCCAACGTCTCACCTTCATGGACCCAAGGCCTATATATTTATCTCCCCACCCCCACTCCAGGTAGGTGCAGAAGCTCCTCATAGGCTTCCAACATGGCTGCTCTGTTCTGTCTTTGTTTCTGGCACAATAGGATTTCCCTTTATTCCTTTCTATATTAGCTCTATATTTAAAATTACGTTTATTATATCCCATCTGGAATTCCTAGGTATTTGTATCAGGAGTGTGTTCAGTATTTTGTATTTATTACTTTTTGACAAATAATTTTCTTAAGACAGAAATTAAGTCTAAACTGTGCTTTTAATGTTTTTAGATAATCATATACAAACTGTACAATACTCAGGGTGAAAAGAAACGTGACAATTACGCAAATCAGAACTTTGTTTTACAGCTGCTGTCAGGGAATAAAGCCTTCCTTGTGATTTGTAAGTCTCTTGCTTTTTTTTTTAAATTGAAGCTTAGTTGATTTACAATACTGTGTTAGTTTCAGGTGACAGCAAAGTGATTCACGTCTATTTTTTCAGATTTTTTCCATTATAGGTTATTACAAAATATTGAATATAGTTCCCTGTGCTATACAGTAAATCTGTGTTGCTTATCTATTTTATGTATAGTAGCATGTATCTGTTAATCCCATACTCCTAATTTATCTCTCCCCTCCCTTTCCCCTTTGGTAACTGTTAGTTTGTTTTCTATGTCTGTGAGTCTGTTTTGTAACTAAATTCATTTGTATCATTTTTTAGATTCCATATATAAATGATATCGTATCATATTTGTCTTTGTCTGATTAGTATGATAAACTCTGGGTCCATCCATGTTGCTGCAAATGGCAATATTTCATTATTTTTTTTATGGATCAGTAATACTTCATTGTATATGTGTCCCACATCTTTTTAAACCAATCATCTGTTGATGGGCATCTGGGTTGTTTCCACGTCTTGGTTATTGTAAATAGTGCCGTAATGAACATTGGGGTGCATGTATCTTTATGATTTAGAGGTTTTGCATTTCCTGGGTATATGCCCAGGAGTGGGATTGCTGGCTCATATGGTGACTCTATTTTTAGTTTTTCAAGGAACTTCCGTACTGTTCTCCATAGTGGCTGCACTGGTTTACATTCCCACCAACAGTGTAGGAGGGTTCTCTTTTCTCCACACCCTCTCCAGCATTTGTTATTTATAGACTTTCTGATTAGGGCCATTCTGAGTGGTGTGAGGTGGGACCTCATTGTAGTGCTGATTTGCATTTCTCTAATCATTAGCAGTGTTGAGCATCTTTTCACGTGCTTGTTGGCCATCTGTGTGTCTTCTTTGGAGAAATGTCTATTTAGGTCTTCTGCCCATTTTTTTATTGGGTTGTTTTTTTGACATTGAGCTGTATGAGCTGCTTGTATGTATATTTTGGAAATTACCCCCTTGTTGGTTGCATCATTTTATTGCTTCATTTTTACACATACACCTTTATACAGATTTCCAGGAACACATGATATACAAAGTAAGAGAGCCCCATGAGGTGACAGATGGAGTCTGAGCAAGTGTCCATGGAAAAACAGGGGAGGCATCAATTCCACCTGCAGAAACTGCGGAAGGCTGGCTGAGGTTGAGCCATGAACTGAGGGCTAAGAAGGAGTGCACCAGGTGGATGGGGCACTGGGGCAAAGGGAAGGAGGACATCGTCTGCAGCGGGAACAGCATGTGCAGAGATGAGGAACAGCACAGTGCTCTGGGAAGGGCAGGTGGTTCAGTTCATCTAGAGCATGAGATGCGAGGGGAGTTGTAGGAGATGAGGACAGGGAAGGGGCCACCTCATGAGGGGTCAGAAATGTCGTGCTACAGTTTAGATTCTCAGTGCAGGTGTTGGAGTTGCTGGAGGACTTTAAAACCGGGAATGAGAGGGATCAGATCTCCCAGTTAGAAAGGTCACTTTGGGCCTGTGTGAAGGATGGAGAAGTGCAGGATGGGGTGGGAGCCACAGACTTGAGGCCCAGAAGGGTTTCTGGCAAGCCTTCACTGATGTGGAAGAAAGACTGATAAATGACAGAGAAAAAGAGAGAAGGTGACAGGAACTGTAGAGGAGAGGGATGGAGACGCAAACGAGAGTAACAGTCACACGTGGCCAGCACGATCTTCAAAGATCTTGAGGCTGTTGAAATGGTTAAGGTGCAGCTGACCCACCTTGTCTTCAGTCTGCCTGTGAACACGACCGTGATGTAGCACTACTCCTTAACAATGGAGAGTCAGAAGGGATGGGGACCATCTTTGGAAGCACAGGAATGAGACCAAAGTTGGGAAAAGATGAAGGTAAAGAAAGATGTCAGGAGGAGGCAGGCCGCAGATGGGTACATTTTGACGGGCAACAGAGGGTGGCCGATATGAAGGAATGACTGGGGATGATGGGTTCATCATTCACGGAATGAATGTTCTTGTTTTGGCAGGTTACTTCAGTGCCAGAACATACAGGAGCATCCCAGGAAGGATCTGGTCCGGCCTCGGAGAGGTGATGAGTGTTGTCCTGAGATTTGGGAAGCGTGGTAAGTCAAATAATGCCCCCCCACCTGTGAAAGCTGTCCACATCCTAATTCCCAGAACCTGTGTAGCCTTGTAGTATGGCAAAGGGGACTTTGCAGATGTGATTAAATTAGGATCTTTGGATGGAGAGATCATTCTCGATTATCTGGGCAGGCCCAATGAAATTGCAAGAGTCTTTATGATAGGGAGGCAAGAGGGTCAAAGTCAAAAAAAGATGTGATGATTGAAGCAGAGGTTGGAGTGATTCCCTTTGAAGATGAAGGAGGGGGCCACGAGCCAAGGAATGCAGGTGGCCCCAAGAAGTTGGAAAAGGCGAGGAAATGGATTCTCCTCTAGAGTCTCCAGAAGGAATGCAGCCCTGATGACACCTTGATTTTAGCTCCATAAGACTCATTTTGGACTCCTGACCTCCAGAAATGTAAGATAAATCTGGCTGGTTTAAGCCATGAAGTTAGTGGTAATTTGTTACAGCAGCAATAGGAAGCTAATACCAGGGACCACTGTGCTTTGGCCTAAGTGGGATTCTTTTGAGCCGTGGCAGAGCGAGGGTTCCCAGGAAGTTTGGGAGTCGTGGTGGGGTCCCCGTTCCACAGTGCTTGTCTGGTCTCCCTCACTGATTGGGCACCCCTGCTGGATGTCTGAGACGGACCTCGGCCTCCCCCTCCCCGCTGCCTAAACCCTTTCCTCCCAGGCCCTCTGTCGTGGAGAGCACCTGAGCCAGACCTTAGGAGTCATCCTTTCATGGGCCACGGATGGGGCTCTGGCATGACACGCAGGCAGCGTGAGGGCGTGAGGATGCGTGTGAGGACGGGCGAGGGTGGGGTGGGGGAGGAGCACCACCAGCGGGGCAGACACCAGGTGTGTCCCAGGTGACTTCCAAGCACTAGAGACATGTCCAGTGGGGGCGGTGGACCAGAAGCACAGAAGAGGGGTCAGGGCTGCTGAGAGGGAATGAGACGCCATGGCCTGTTCCCACCATCTCACGGTGGGCCTGGGCGAGAGCCACTCCCCTTCCTTCTCCGCGTCCCACTCCCACGCCCTCCGTGGCAAATTCGAGTGGATTTTTTTAATTTCACATTTTCATTTTCTTAAAAAGACAACCATCAAAAGAGACTGAAAACAAAACTTGAGATAGAATGTTAACAAGTGTTAACTCTAGTTGGTGGGAATATGGGTGTCAGCTGGCCGGGCTCAAATGCCATTGGAGGGATTTCACGCCAAGACCAGGGTTACAGCCACTGTAGGCGTCCCGGATCCTTTCTTGGCCTCTGCCCAGCCAAGAAAAGATGCAAAGAGAAAACATCCAGCTTCAGTTTTTCTTTGATACCCTGCAATGTTTTCTTCCTATCTTCATGTACACGATCTCATGTTAAACTAAATGTCGAAAACCATGACTATATTCTGAAGCGAGGTGACTGGATGTGGTTTTATTTTCCCTCCAGGTATCAGTTTTATCTCCACAGAGTCAAACTTCTCTGGATTCTCCCATCCCAGCTCTCAGGGACAGTTGCCTCCCTGGCTCCAAGGCCACCCCGAGCGGGAGGGCGCAGAGAAAGCCGACCGCGCCGCTGCCGCGGGGATGCGTGTAGTGGCGCCAGCGCCAAAGACGCGGGTCTAAGAACAGGACCCACCAAACCGCCTCGGTGCTGGTTAGGTTTTATTTTAACAGGAGGTCTCCTCTTCATTTGTTTCTCAAAATATCAGTTATATCAATATTAGAAGTGTAAACTGGTACAAAATATACAGTACATAGAAACAATCTTCTTAACTAGTCTATTGCCTAATAAAAGTACGCACAAGGGAGCTGAATGAACAGAGCGATGGTCTCCCCCCCTCGGGAAACAAGTTCCCCAGAGGACAAGGAACCAGCGTCTGCTTCAACAAAACGGGAATGGATACTCGTGTGGCAGGGACAGCACTGGGGTGGAATCAAGAAACCTTGGCCCATTTCTAATTCCACCTTCAAGATGTCAGCCAGGGAACGAGCAAGCAAGCCCTGCCCCTGGCCCAGCCCCTCAGCCTCGACCCCTCCCGGGGGAGAGCGCCCCCTGGCCACCAAGGCGGCCACTTGGCTAAAGCTTGAGGCCTGACGATTCTGTTCAGGCAGATGTGGGGCAAATCTTTTAAGAGGGCAAAATGAAAAGCTTTCCTCCCCCGAACTGATGCTCCAGAAGGCTGCGCCAAGTCTGCTGAGCCGAGCCTCTTCCCAACTGCCTGCGCTCATCGTGCACACGGGGTGCGAGGCTGAGATGGGTCCCCTCGGAGTCGCGTATTGCCTCACCTCTCACAGGAAAGGATGCTCGTCCGGCGTGCTTCACTAGGGCACAGTAACGATCAGATGAGGTTCCGTGCGAAAGCGTCTGGACAGCGAGAACACACACCACACCAAGAGAAAAGGAAACGGGCATCTGGCAGGAGCGGAGGGCGGCCCCTCCCCTGTGGGGGTCGGCGGGCGAGGCTCTGTTCCGGCTCTGCTGCTGCCGCCCCTGCCTCACGCCTGCATCCCTAACGGTGCTTCCGGACAGCTCTCCTCTGCGAGGCCCAGGAGCCACGTACCGGGGCGGGGCGGGGCGGGGGGAGCGGCAGGGCACCTGCGCATGGCCGGCGCTTGTGCAGAGCCTTCGCAGACGCAGACGAGAGGCAGGTGCTGAGAGACGCAGGGCTGCTCCTGCTCAGTCCTCCCGCCCGCGAGCTGAGGCCGGGCTTCCGCGGCGCCCGGCTGGCCTTACTTCCCAGCCGGGCCCTGGGCAGAGCCCGGTCTCCGCTCCCCTGGGGCTGTGTGCAGAGGCCGGCCCATCCCTCGGGGTCACTGAGGCCAGGGGGGGTCCAGGTCCCTCCTCACCCGCGTCCCCAGGCAGCCAAGCTTCCGTCACACCCTCTGTCAGAATTGGTAAGGACACAGCCCACAACACACACACGCACTCCAGAAACCAAAGGTACACTATAAAGTTTAAACTGGTGCTACTACTGTTTTCCGGCTTTTTCTTCAAGAATTAAAAAAAAATTTTTTTCGTAATTAAATTACTTAAAATTCTATGCTGTTCAGTTTCACAATCAGAGAATTCTACTTTGTTTAGAGGTGGAAGCTGTATTGTCTGATAGTTTCTCCTGCTCCAGTGATCGGTTCAGCAACTGGGAATCTGGTTCTCCCCCAGGCTCCGTTCCGCCTCGAAGCTTTCCGCACCCCCCTGCTGTCCGGAGAATCGCCTCTTCACACTTGGGCCTGCGGGGGTCGCCTGCGGGGGCCTCACAGGTCCCCGCCATCGGTGGGCCCCAGGACACTCAGGCCACAAGTCCAGTCGGTCACGAGGTCCGTGGAGGCCAAGGGTCCTTTGGAGGCGGGGCTCTTGAAGGGGTCGGGGGGCGCGGCAGGCAGCGGCGGCAGGGGCTGGCCCCGGGCCGGCTTGGCGCCCGCCGCGTGGTTGCGCTGGTGCTTGCGGAGGTGGTCCTTGCGGATGAAGCTCTTGCCGCACACGGTGCAGGTGAAGGGCCGTACGCCCGTGTGCGTGCGGTAGTGGTCGATGAGCTTGGAGCGCTCGGTGAAGCGCTTCTCGCACTCGGTGCAGGGGAACGGCCGCTCGCCCGTGTGCAGCATGCGGTGCCGGATGAGGTGCGCCGGCCGCGTGAAGCAGCGGCCGCACTCGCCGCACCGCAGGCCGCTGCCGTCCCGCGCGCCGCCCGCCGCCCCCGGCGCCCCGTCGGGCAGCCCCCCGCAGCTGCGCTGGTGCGCACTCAGGCTGACCTGCAGCTGGAAGCTCTTCCCGCACGCGGCGCATGTGAACGGCCGCCCCCCCGGGGGGGCCGCCGGGTGTTTCTTCAGGCCCGGCTTGTGGCCAAAGCCTTTGGTCCGGCCGGGGTACTTGCAGGGGTCGCTGAAGGGTCTCGGGGCCTGGCCGGGGTCCAGCACGGCCTCTCCGTTGTCAGGCGAGGAGTAGGGCAGACCCTCAGGCCCGGTCCTCGGGTTCAGGCCCGCGGGAGGCTTACACCTGAAATTCCAGCCCCACCGGACCCCCCCGAAGAGCCAGTCCCCTGGAGGGGTCTCGTCCTGGGTCACCGCGGGGCTGGGCTCGCCCAGCTCGCGCTCGGGCCGCGTGGGCTCTCTCAGCCCCAGCACGGGGTCCTGGCTGGGGAAGGAGCTGCCCTGGCTCTCCCAGGCTCCTTCCTGGACAGGACTAGGGAAGAACCTTGTGGCTTGGCCTGGTCCGAACAGGGTCGCATGGGCTTCTAGGTCAGTAGGATGCACTGGTGTGGCCACTACCTCCTCTTCCTGGACTTCGGTTTTTATCACAATCTTTACGTCTGCTGAGAAAGACAGAAAGACCAGGTATCATTCTGTCCCCTCCCCGCTTACAAAGGGAAGATCTTTCATCGGGACATTTGGCCCAACTACAGCCACTCTGAGCCCTAGTCTCGAAGCCTCCAGATCCGACCAGTTCAGCAGAGATGCCCCAGGTGGTCAGGTGGCTGCCTCAAACCGTGGGTGAGGACATGGTGTTCCCGACCTTCACCACAGGTAAAGCAACCAACCTATCTGCCCCCCTTGTTCTAGAACCATCACCACAGGCCAGCAACCATTGCATCTGCTCACCGCATTCCATTTTCACTTTGGCTCTTTTTTTTTTTTTTTTCCTTTGCTGTACGCGGGCCTCTCACTGTTGTGGCCTCTCCCGTTGCGGAGCACAGGCTCCGGACGCGCAGGCTCAGCGGCCATGGCTCACGGGCCCAGCCGCTTCGCGGCACGTGGGATCCTCCCGGACCGGGGCACGAACCCGCGTCCCCTGCATCGGCAGGCGGACTCTCAACCGCTGCGCCACCAGGGAAGCCCTCACTTTGGCTCTTAAGGCTAATCATGAAGTTACGGCAAGGAAGGAGCTCTGACCACTGGTGGCAATGCACCTGAGGGGCAAAAGCGCAGAGCTGGGCTCACGTGGATCCGAGACTGGAACGTGGCTCCCACAGAGCAGCGGTGACCTCAGGCAAGCTCCCCTGTGAACACCCTGTTTCACAGGGTTGTGTGAAGTTTAAAGCACACGGCACATGTGAAAGCACTTAGCAGGCTGTTTTGCATGCAGCAAGCGTTCAATAAATGTAGCCAGCTAGCTAATGATAAAAGTATTAGTGTAGTAGTAAACATGTGTTTGATTTTAGGTAAATGTACTTGAATTTCATGCCCTAGAGTTTATGTCAGGGATCTAGGCTTTTAGCACAATTTTGGGGTGCCAAAATATGACAGGAATTATTACTTAAAGTAACAGATAACTGCCTTTCTAAACAGAAGTAGAAAACTAATACATAAGTGTGGCAGTTCCTCCCAATTCGGGCCCGTGGACACCCGTCTCTGGTAGTGCTGATATCTAAGAAGCGGTTCCAGGCGGGTTTGGGTTTTTCCAGGTCAGAGAGGAGCCAGGGTTGCGGAGTCTGGGCAAGAGGTACGTCCTCTTAAGGGTTCAGCGTGTCAGGATTGACCGCTTAACACAAGAAAGGAACTGTGGGAAAATGGACCGTCTCAAGAAAGACCGTTCAAGCCTAAGAATCTAGAAGGAGAAAAAGGACAGACTATACGGAGTGTTCACATCACCGGCACCTAAATGCCTGCTGGCTGGGCCATCAGGGGCCGCGGCTGAGGCAGCCTCCGGGGCAGACGAGAGCCCTCCCCGTCCTCCCTCCGCACCCCGTACCTTCCGTGGAGGCGGCCGTGCTGAGCTTCAGCGTCCCGTCGGAGCAGGCGGAGGAGGGATGGTGGGGAGGCAGATCCGCCTGCCAGGAGGTGGGCGGGATAGTGGTTGAGAAGTTGGAGTGGACGCCTGCAGTGAGGAGAGCGCAGAGCCAGTGGCTTAGGGAAAGAAGCGGGCAGACCCCGTGGGAGAGGCAGAGCAGCTGCCCCAGACCCCACCGCCGGCTCTCCCGCCCGGGCACGACGACCCCACCTCTCCCGAACCAGTTTGCTTCTGTCCCCTTCTCTGAGGCACCAGGAAGCTCAGGCGCCACACTCTTGTCATACAGCCCCTCTTGAGTAGGAGGCAGCTGGTGACTTGAATGTCCGGTGCCGGGTCAAGAAGACCAGAAGGGGGCTGGCAAGGGTGAGGCAGAGGAACACCAGGACAAGAGCATCATGGAGCCCAGAGGGACCAGCAAGATGTCCTTCCGGGCAACCCTTGCCATAAGGTGGGAAATCTTCTAAACTAGTCAGGCCAGAGCCCACGGCCCCCCGCAATGCTTGCAGGAACTTCTCCCCCCAGCTCCTGCCCTCAGTCCCTGCATCTGGGTCCTGCTATCTGCTCCCAGCCTCAGCCACTCACCAGAGGCAGCATCGGTCGAGACGTCTCCTGCTCCGGCGTCCAGCTGGCTGAGGCCCCACGGCTCCTCCCCGATATCTGGCTGCCCGGCTGCCCACGCCTCCACGCCTAGGGCCTGCTGCTCCTGGAGTTGGAGCTCGCCTTCTTGCTTGATCTGCATTAAGAGGTCAGGGGCAGGAACGGGGGGCCCTGAGCCTGAGAAAAAGAGAGTGCGTGAGTGACAGCATCAGGGGCTCTGGGGCGGACACACATCCAGCCAAGGAAAGGCACACGGGGCCTTGCAAAGGTCAAACAGTAAAAGAGCCCGGTGGAAAGGGAAGGCAAGAGCTCAAACGGACTGCGGGGTCTTGCAGGCAAAGCATGTGGTCACATGGTATTGAGCACACGGGTCAGGCAGGGAAAAGTGAGGAATACAAAACTCATTCTCACACTTCCCTGGTGGCGCAGTGGTTAAGAATCCGGCTGCCAATGCAGGGGACTCGGGTTCGAGCCCTGGTCCGGGAAGATCCCACATGCTGCGGAGCAACTAGGCCCTTGCGCCACAGCTACTGAACCTGCGCTTTAGAGCCCGCGAGCCACAACTACTGAGCCCGTGTGCCACAACCACTGAAGCCCGTGCACCTAGAGGCTGTGCTCTGCAGCAAGAGAAGCCACCACAATGAGAAGCCCGTGTACTGCAACTAGAGAAAGCCCGCGCGCAGTAACAATAAACCCAACCTAACCAAAAATAAATTTAAAAAACAACAAAAAAACGCATCCTCAGGGCTGGATCTCTGGTCCATGGGCAAGACTGTGCTGCCCTAGGGAGGACCTGCTCTCACTTTAAACACAGAAATGCTAGATAAAATCTACCCCCGTCCCCAAAACCTTACCCCCTACACATGTATTTTATGTGAGCACAAAAGAAAGATCCCAGATATAAGAATCAAAGAAAAAACACAAAGTCAAATCAAGAGTTTGAGCAGGAGCCAAGTAAAGTTGTTGAAACAGGACGCAGGCCTTAGGGGCTGGGCTTTCATGTCCAAGTGAGGTAAGAGCAGAGCTGAGCTGCCTGCATCAGCCAGGAGCCATGAGGCTCTGTCCCACCAGGAAGATGGGGACTAAAACCCCATCCACACAGGGGCACAATAAGGAAGCTGCATCCTGTCCAGGGCCGTGGATGGAAAAGCCGCCCACCATAAATTAGATGCCCGCGTCCACTCTAACTTCACACTAACCACATGGTGCAGCTGAGAAAAGTTGAGAAATTCACAGAAAAACTGGCTGAGAACCACGGCAACCCAGGAGGCCCCCAAACAGAGGCAAATGCAAACCCGCCCACAGGGACACACCCACAAGGCAGGCCTTAAGGGGCCCCTACCAAAAGGCTAAACTTACAAACCAGAAGAGGAGCCAAATGGCATGAGAGCCATGGCAGAACTCACTCCCGCAAACTACAGAAAAAGAATAGGCTGATACAGTAGCATAAGTATGTTTCAAATATTCAAAGAAATAAAGGAAGGAACAGAATCTGTAAGGCAAGAACAGGAAATTATTTTTAAAAAGGCAGATGTGAAAGAGAACCAAATAGACATTCTAGAAACGACAAAAGCAGTCATGGAAATAAAAAATACAATGGCTGGCTTAACAACAGGATGAACACAGTTGCAGAGAAGATTAGTGACTTAGAAGATGGATCTGGGGAAACAATCCAGAGTACAACACTGAGAGATAAAGAAATGAAAATATGAAAGAGAAGTTGAGATATGGAGGATTAAACGAGAAGTTCCAACACATGCTGGTAGAAATCCCAGAAGGAGGGAATAAGAAATGGATACATGACAACAGGTAAAGAAATAATGGCTGAGAATTTTCCAAAATTGAAGGCATGGTGAGCCCATGGTTTGAAGGAACACCACTTCCTAAGTAGGAAATAAAAAAGAATATATAAATAAAAAAGAATATAAACCTATAAAACAGTCGTGTGAAATGGAACAGCAAAGACAAAGAGAAAATCTTAAAAGGCACCAGAGAGCAAAGAATGACATTCAGACTGAAAGCAGATTTCTATCAGCAAGTACGATGTCAGAAGATAATATTTTCAAAATGCTGAGGGAAAATAGCTGTCAAAATGAGGCTAGTATAATTCTCATTGCACAAACTAGAGAACAGTATATGAAAAAATTTATAAAATGATCATTTATGAACAGGTATGCAAAGATTCTAAATGAAAGAAATACAAATCAAACCCAGTAATATGTTTTCAAAAAAGAAAAAGAGACAAATACATTATGAACAAACTGGGTTTATCCTGAGAACTCAAGAATAAGCTACCCCTGGACAATACAGTAACACAACTCACAAACAGATTAATGGAGAAAACAACAGTCATCTCAACAGACAGAGAAGCAGCCTTCAGCTCTTCTATTTCTGGCATATGTCTGGCTAGCTGTGCAGAGAAACTCCTCTCCATATGGAGTATCTAAAAACGATGACTAAAGTATAAAAACACAAACATTTTTAAGCATGGATGACCTCTAAGAAAGCCTAAGTCAACCATGGTAAACTGTAGAGCATCTCCCATTCCCCTACTGCTGGGTTACAACGGACTGTACACCCCTGGGATAGACAGACGTGAGAAGCCTAGTGCTTAAGCAGGGTGGAAGGTTGGGCTGGAGACCCCTCACCACCACCACACACATAAACCTGGGGCCAAAGAGCAGTGTTCCCGGTGCATAAAACAAAGGTGAAAACCTGCCCTGTGAAAGGCAACGGCCCATTCTGGCCTTTGGTCTTAGCCGAGTGGGGAGAACAGTCTCCCCTGGCAGTTGACACACCCCAGGCTGGTGCTCCAAACTAGTTAAAAATAATAGCAGTTTAAGGAGGAAAAAAATCTAAATGAGTAATTCTCAAGGGAGGCGTGGGGAAAAAAAATAAATACAGAAAAGGCAGGGCTAAGGTCTCACAGCACAATTTAAGATGGTGGCTAAGAATCCAAACACCCTAGTGGCCATGGATGGTCAACATCGATGATCTAGACCAGCACCCGTACAACAGAGATCAAGGTGGGCCACATATCTAATTTTAGGTTTGATAGTAGCTACCTTAGGAAAGTAAAAAGAAACAGGGGAAATAATTTTAGCTATATATATATATATATATTTTGTGTGTGTGTGTGTGTGTTTGTGTGTGTGTGGTACGCGGGCCTCTCACCGCCGTGGCCTCTCCCGTTGCGGAGCACAGGCTCCGGACGCGCAGGCTCAGCGGCCACGGCTCACGGGCCCAGCCGCTCCGCGGCATGTGGGATCTTCCCGGACCGGGGCCCGAACCCGTGTCCCCTGCATCGGCAGGCGGACTCTCAACCACTGCACCACCAGGGAAGCCCTAGCAATATATTTTTAAACCCAATATATCCAAAGTATTCATTTAGCCATATATGTATTTCATCCCCTTTAAGTGCTCAACAGTCACGTGCGGCTGGTGCCTACTGTTCCGGACATTTCACACGTAAAGATGAGCAGACTAAAAACAAACAAGAAACTCAGCTATGTGCTGTTTATAGGAGACACACCTAAAACAGAAAGATGCAAAAGCAGTGTGAGACAAGAAAAGATATACTAAGTCAAATAAACAATTAAAAACAAAAAGATGTGGTTATACCATATCAGATGAAATAGACTTAAAAAGGAAAAATATCCATAGAAATAAAAAAGAATCACTGCACAATGGTAAACTGACCAGAAAGATAAAATAATTCTATGATTTAAATCTAATAACATAGCTTCAAAACAATAAAGCAAAACTGACAGAACTCCAGGAGAAATGAACAAATCCACCTCCTCTGTGGGGGACTGACATACCACTTTCCATAACTGGTAAACCAAGCCAACCAAAGATTGTAGGATCTGAACAACAACTATTAACAAACTGACCAAACTGACATAAGCATAACCTAAAGACAAGGAAAACACAAGCTTCTCAAGCCATACAAAACATTAAGAAAAAATGAATACTTTCTAGGCCATAAAACAAACTTCAATAAATTTTAAAAGATTAGTACTTTACACATCTATTTTCTAACTATAACACCATTAAGTTAGAAATCGATAACAGATATCCTCAAACTCCCCATATATACTAAAATTTTAAAAAAAAAATATATATATATATATATGCTTTCTAAATAATCCAAGGCTCTAAGGACAAATCACAATGAAAATGGAAGCTATTTGGAACCCAATGCTAATGAAAAAATTATCAAAATGTGTGTCTGCATCTACATGGTGCTTAGAGGAAAGTATGTAGCCTCATACGTTTATATTAAAAAAGAGGAAACAGATTGAAAATTAATAGGTCAGGCAGTCAATGCAAGACATTAGAAAGTAACAACAATAAAATAAAAGCAACAAAAATAAAAAGAAAGGAAATACTATGAGAGTGCAAATTAATAAAAGAAGAAACAAAGAACACAGAGAAGCAAACGTTGGTTCTTTGGAAAGGATATTAACCAATACATCTCTAGCGAGATTATCAAGAGAAAAGGAGAAAGCGCCAATAACCAACATGAAGAATGAAAAAGGGACATAATCATAGATGTAGCTGAGATTAAAAAAACAGAATATTATGAACGTTATTCCAAGAAATTTGAAACCGCTGGGGAAATGAACAAATTCCTTAGAAAAACTAGAGCTTGCCAAAACTGAATAAAGAAGGTCCTATAACTACTAAAGAACTTAAATCTGTAGACAAAAATCTCCCCCACAAAGAAAAACATTCAAAGAATAGATAATTCCAATATTACACAAACTCTCTGAGCGAATAAAAACAGAGGGAATACATCATATCTTTAATATCAAAACCAGCCAACGACAGTCTGAGAAAGGAAAAGTATGGGCCAGGCTCACTCAGGAACAAAGATTCGAAAATCCTAAACAAAATAATTAGCATATTAAGTCCAGCAATGTATATAAAGGATCAGGACTAAGTTAGGTTTTTTTCCCCAAATTGCAAGGTTGGTTCAACATGAGAAAATGACATAATTTACCATACTAGCAGGTTAAAGAAGAAAAATCATATATTCACCTCAGTAGATACCAAAATAGCATTCCATAAAAATTCAACAGCGATTCCTGTTAGAAACATCCAGTCAACCAGACACATACAAAACTCTTTTAACCTGATAAACAGCACTGATCAAAAAACTTTTAGCAAATATTAGACTCAATGTGAAAAGTTAAAAAGTATCTTCTTTAACATCATGAACCAATAAGATACCTGTTGTCATCACTTCTATTTAAGGATTTTCTGGGAGTTCTCAGCCAGCACAATAAAACAAGAGAAAACTAAATCAGAAAGATTTGAAACGAAACAAAATTCTTATTACTCATAGGGGATATGATTATCTTTTCAGAAAACCCGAGACTCATCAGACAATTATTGGAAAAGTTATTAGTACTAATGAGAATTTTGGCAAGGTTCCTAGATAGAAATATCGATAAATAAAAAAGACAATTGCAGGGCTTCCCTGGTGGCGCAGTGGTTGAGAGTCTGCCTGCCAATGCAGGGGACACAGGTTCGTGCCCTGGTCCGGGAAGATCCCACATGCCGCGGAGCAACTAAGCCCGTGAGCCATGGCCGCTGAGCCTGCGCGTCCGGAGCCTGTGCTCTGCAACGGGAGAGGCCACAACAGTGAGAGGCCCGCGAACCGCAAAAAAAAAAAAAAAAAAAAAAAAAAAAAAAGACAATTGCATTTCTGCCTACTCTTAGGGTTTTAAGGGAGCCTGGCAATTACCATTTTTCTTCCCTGTCATGGATCTTAACAATTAGAGAAATAAAACAAAAGAGGAAGGCTGGTGAGGGTGAACTCTTTTTATTACTGATAAATGAGGATGCAGCTTTTATGTAAGAGGGGCCCTCTGCACTGACCCTGGATCAGGAAGTCACCCTGGACCACGGTGAAGGAGGCTCTCCCCAGCAGCGCCGCAGAGCCTGCCTGTCCCTGGGGGCAGCCAGCTGCCCAAGGGAAGAAGGTTGGCCAAGGACTGTGCTTGTCCCATCCCTGCTCCCAAACTCCCCCATGAGGTGCATCCCTGGTGGCGCCCCTGGTGGGGTGCCTAACTGGGTGGGAGGGGACGGGAGGTTACACAACTGAGCCCCTGTCACAGGAGAAAAAGCACCAGGAAAGGGTGCTCCCTGCCCCCAAGACCCCAGCACACACCAGCAACAAACAGAAAAAGGCACCACTGACAACAGCGCTGTAAAAAATGCCCAGGACGGAGGAATACAGCCAACAACAAGACCTTGTTTGAAGAAAGTTATAAAACTTCACCGAGACGTTACAGATGAGATAAATGGAGTGACTTAACGATATTCACCCTTAATATAGTAGGGGTCAGTTCTCTCCAAAATGATTAATAGAATCAATGCAATTCCAACCACAATCCCAACTGGATTTTTCATGGAATTTGATAAGGGAATTAGAGAGTTTACCTGAAAGAGCAAAGGGAAAGAAGACCCAGAGTGCCAGTGAGAAAGTACTAGGGTCCCAACCTCCCATGGCCATAAAAGACTGTTCCAGATGGATTAAGAACTTGAACGTGAAAGGCAACATTTTAGAAGAAAATATAAGATGATGTACTACGACCTTGAGGTAGGGGAAAATTTCTTAATTAAGACATAAAAAGGACAAACCATAAAGGTATAAAATAAGTCCAAGTAAGTATGTTCTTTAAAGCATACCATAAGTGGAGAAGATTTACACATATCTCACACAAAAAAATTGATATTCAGGATAGTAAAGAACTCTTACAAATCAATATGTAAAGGGAAAACAAAAGAAAGATGGACAAAAG
The DNA here is from genome assembly GCF_026419965.1 of Kogia breviceps. Taxonomy (NCBI): domain Eukaryota; kingdom Metazoa; phylum Chordata; class Mammalia; order Artiodactyla; family Physeteridae; genus Kogia; species Kogia breviceps. The sequence continues at coordinate 7,001,051 of NC_081318.1, read as the reverse complement.
GCATAAACAGGCATTTTATAGGAGAGGAAAGACAAGTGGCCCGTAAACACAGGCTATAACATTCAATCTCATTAATTAGGAAAACGCACATTGTAAACTGTAAATTTTAAACCATTTCACTCCCACCAGATGGGCAGAAATTTAAATGTGAGGCATTTCCAGGGCTGGTGAGGACGGGGTGCAGCGGGGACCCTGGAGCTGCTGGTGGGTGCTGACTGGCACCGCCACTTCAGAGCGCACTGAGACGTTGCCAGGAAAAGCCGAGCATGCGCACTTTCCTATGACCCCGCACTTTCACACCCGGGTCTGTGCCTAGAGAAACTTTTACACGTGCCTAAGAATTTCCATCACAGCATTGTTCCTGAAAGCACAAAGGTTAGAAACAACACAAACACCCATCAACAGTAGAAGGAATAAATGCATTACGTTATATTCATAAAACAGAAACTATAAAGTAGTGAAAATCATGAGAAGGAATGACTTCAGCTATACTGCATCAGCATGGATGACTCTCAGAAACATAAAGTCAAGTGAAAAAAGCAAGTTGAAGAAGAATATATATGGTAGGATCTCATTCATAAAAAGTTCAAAAACAGGTTAAACAATGTTACTTAGGAATATGTTCGTAGGTAATAAAAATGTAAGGAAAAGCAAGGGACTGATGTCATCCATCTGAACTGTGTGTTTATCTGTGAGAGGAAGGGAGGGGTCTGGGGTCTGGGAGGGACAGTGGGGTCTTGGAAATAGATCGGGTTACGATCTACTTCTTATGCTGGGAGCTGGGAGTATGGGTGTTTACTAATCGCTCTCTAAACTTTATGTATTTTGTTTATGTTGTGTATTTTATTCTGTAGTATTTTGTTTATGTTATATAATACAAAGTAAGAATGTATTAAAGAAATAAAATAATATTCAAAAAACAAAAAACAACATTTGATACGATATAACATTTGTTCACGATTAAAAACAGTAGCCCAGAAGTGGAAGGAAACTTCTTTTAAACTAACAGTATCTTCAAAAGTCTATGGCAAAAATCATCCTAAATGCTGAAACTCTCTTAAGTATCCCACAGACAAGGATGCCACCTATCACGGCTACTATTTAACCATGTCGTAGGCCCACTGCTAAACCAGAAAAATAAAGCTATGAACATTTAAAAAGAAGAGATGACTTTTGTGCCATCTATGGAGAGCACAATTGTCTATGTAAAGAACCTAGGAATCTAAATTGACTAGTCATTAGAAGTCATAAGAGAGTTGAGAAAATGGTTTTTCTTACTAAACAAAGTCAACAGCTTTACGGCACACCTGCAACAACTACTTAAAACATGTAATTAATTTAAAAATCTCATCCACAATAGAAACAACGATGATCAGGAGAAAACTGTAAAGTCCTATTCAGGCACACACAGGAGGCTTCGGTAAACAAGTCTTCCTGTGGGTAAGGGGGCTCAATACTGCAATGACAGTAATTCTCCAGAAATGAAATTACAAAGGAAATGCAATTCCTAGCAAAATTCCAACAGGATTTCTGAGAACCTGACATAAAGATTCTGAAATTCATCTAGAAGAACAAAGGTCCAAGAATAGCCAAGAAAAGTTTAGAAGAACAAGTAGGGAAAGCTTAGTCTACTACATATCAAGGCTTAGTATGAAACTAAAACAGTGAGAATTGGTGAAGAGATAGACAAAGAGACCAAAGAAACCAGTAAAGAGCCCAGGAACGGCGCATGCATGTATGGAAACCTGGTTCGTGACCAAATGGGCATATTACACGTCACTGGAGAAAAGGAAGAATCTCCAGCAAACTTTGCTGGAAAATTCGATGTCTTGTGGGGAAAATTTTTAAAAATTCTCCCTTGTAACCTCCCCAAATATTCATTCTAGCTGGATTAGAGACTTAAATGTAAAAAGCAAAACTAGAGTGAGGCAGGAAAGGATATTTTAAGACAGAAAAAGCACAGATCGTAAAGGAAAAGACTGGTGTTTATGACTCTACCCAAAATTAAAACTTCTATCTAAGAACTACAAAGTTAAAAGACCTGCCACAGACTGGGAGAAGATATTTGTAATGCAAATAACAGACAAAGGCTTAGTATCCAGAACTATATAAAGAGATCCTGAATCAGTAAGATAATGAAAAACAACAGTAGAAAACCAGAAAAAGATAATTCACTGAAGCAGAACCCAAATAAACACCTGAAGATGCTCAGCTCCACTAACAACTGGGGAAATGCAAATGAAAACAAGATACCACTTCACTTCCATCAGATCGGCAAACATCTAATTCTGAAAAGTGGGCAAGGAAGTAGGAAAGCAGGTCCTCTGAACTGCTGGGGAGAATGTAAGCCAGTGTGACCACGGGGAGGGTGATCTGGCAATGGCAGAGGTGCAGACAGGCATGCCCTCCGCACTGGGATTCCTCCTCCAGGTCTGTTCCCTAGAGAGACATCAGCACATGGACACAAAAACACACCTTTAAGAATGTTCACTCCAGTACCACTGGTGACCCTGAAAAGTCAGAAACAGCTTAAGTGCAACTCAATGGAGGGATGGATAAAAAAATTGTAATTTAGTTGCTTTTGGAACGCTGAGCATCCGTGAAAATGAACGAACTTGATTTATACGCATCAACAGAGATAAGTATGAAATACAGAACTCTGAGTGACAGATATGATGACACGTGATTTTTCAAAACACACAAAGCCGTTATTATATATTGTTCATGGCTACATATGTATACAACAGAAGTTTTAAAATGTGGATAGAAAGGACAAACAGGGCTTCCCTGGTGGCGCAGTGGTTGAGAGTCCGCCTGCCGATGCAGGGGACACGGGTTCGTGCCCCGGTCCGGGAGGATCCCACGTGCCGCGGAGCGGCTGGGCCCGTGAGCCGTGGCCGCTGCGCCTGCGCGTCCGGAGCCTGTGCTCCGCGACGGGAGAGGCCACAACAGTGAGAAAAGAAAGGACAAACATCAACTTCTGGACCACTGGCTACCCTGGGGAGGAATGAAACTGGGAGATCTAAAAAGGAATTTAGATTGTATCAGAAATATATTATTTCATATACACACACGATTTAAATTATGAAACACAGGATGCATTCAAAACTATTTATTAAATTCCTACTCTGTGCTAGGCAGTGTTCTAGGAGGCCAGAATGAGTACATGAACAAAACAAAGGCTCTCATCCTCTTGAAATTTACATCCTAATGAGGGTGAGGGTGGTGACCAGACACATACACATCTATAAGTAGGAAACATATATAATCTATAAACATGAAATATATTATAGTTCTACATAGGTAATATCTATGTCTATATAAAGTCTATAAATATAAAATAGCTAATAATCGAAAATGTGAAATATACATAATAGATGCTATCGGATATGGAACAAACCAAAGTAGGAAAGGGAGGCCGGAAACTCTGAGTGGGGAGAGGGGCTGCCATTTTAAATAGGCTGATCAGGGAAAGTCGTATTTTAGCAGAGACCTGAAGGAGGTAACGGCTTGAGCGCAGGAAATATGTGAAGAGCGCTGCCGGCAGAGGGCACTGCCAGGTGCAAAGGCTCGGAGGCTGGACCAGCCTGAAGTGTTGAGGGAACAGCAAGGAGGCGGTGGGGCTGGAACTGAGAGAGTGGGGGACGATCCGAGGGGGGCGCCCGGCCGCGTTGGGAAGCAAAGGACGAGGACTTCTGCTGTAAAGGGATCCCCCTGGCTGCTGATGGGGGGCGGACTCTGGAGGATCGGGGCAGGAGCAGCGAGCCTGGCGGGAGGTGCCTGCGCTACTCTAAGCAGGAACCACGGGCCTGGGGGCAGGGAGGGCGGGCCCAGAGTCGGGAGGAGTGCCGGCGGGGTTTCCCGACGGGGTGCGCTGGGCCTGAAAGAGGGTCAGAGATGGCTCCTGCGCTCCCGGCCTGCAGCGGGAGGACGGGGGGGCTCCCAGTGCAGTGGGGAGGCCTGTGGGAGGAGCAGGCTCTGACGGGCAGATGAGCTCGGGAAGGCACGCGCTCCAAACGGGCTGTGCGGCAGCTGTGCTCGTGCAGACAGACCGGGCGGCGGGTGTGCAGGATTCAGGGGCGAGGTCCCGGCGGGTACTCCCACTGGGAGGACGGAGTGTGGGCGTGGAGAGAGGAGGCGGAGGGCTGAGGGCACCCCAATGCTTAAAGGTCAGAAAGGGCGGCAGGAAACAGCAAAGGAGAGGCGGGAGGAAAACCAGGAGAGGCTATACTGCGGAGCAGGGACCCCAGTGACACCAGCGCCCTCCAGGCAGGGAAAGAGGGTGAGCAAAGGGGGGCGAGCAGGTCTCCGCTGGGCAAGAATGGGTGGACAGTTGGGGAGGGGCCTGAGGACTGGCGGGCCCGCTGAGCACCCAGTTCCCCAAGCACGGCTGGGAGGATTTAGGGGGTTGAAGAGAAGTGGGAGAGGAGGTCTGACAAGCGGCTGTACGAAGCCCAGAGCGGGGGAGGGTGAACCGGGGGTCCCGGCTTCCTGGACCGAGGTGGGCGGGGAGGAAGGCCACCCAGGGTTCCGGCCGAGGGGCTCAAGGCCGAGAGGGGAGCTCTGAGTGCCGGAGGGGAGGGCTGGGCAGGGCAGGGACTCGCCAGAAGCCACCACATTTCCAGGCCCCTATTCACTCGCCTTATTGTATGTATTTATTACATCCAGGGAGGCCTCCACATGGATGTAATAAATACAATAGAACAAACCTACGGGGAACCTCCCACCCAAGGTAAGCCGCTGGCAGCCCCACGGGTCATAACTATCCTTCCCATCCAGACAGCACTCTCCTCTTAGTCAATTTCTAGCCTTCAGCACTGTCCCTGTTGACCGAAACTGGTGAATGCGTTCTGAACACGGGCTGCCCCGGGGAAAGGGAAAATCTGACTGCGACGACACAGCAAACGCGGAAGACACATTTTGTGAATCACAAATTAGACATGTAAGACTTTTTAGTAATCTAGGTGGTCGGACGAAAGGGAAGCCCCGAGGCAGGTGGTGCAGACAAGGGGTCTGGGGAGGAGGTGGGCTTGAGCCTGCAGGGCGGGGTCTCCCTGGTAAGTGACAGACCGTCGCTGACCCCCCAAGCCCGCAGTCTTCCCGTCAGCCCTTCGGCTTTTCTCATGTGTCTACCTGTCCTGTCCTTAACTTTCAAAGGTGCTGACTGGCCCAGGAAAATCTGAGACCGTAGTATCGGGTATCCAGATTCACCTTAAATAAATCAGTGACTCTAACCGTGTTGAAACGTGGCTAATGGGTTAATGTTCTGTGATTACGAATGGTTTTAAGTGAAATCTGGTTCTCGGGTAGAGGCAAGGCTGACTCTCTGTAAGGCTGTGAATGAATTAAATTTTGTCTTTATTATCTTCTACCTTCCTGTCTGTGTCCCCCTCCTTCTTCCCCAAATGCTGAGCCACTGGCACCATCTCTTTCCTAGAAGACTAGGTTTGCTGCCTGTTTCCACGCTGGGAAGTATTCCTGGAGTGTGAGCTCAACAGGCTATAGGTCATAATTCAACTATCAGAAAACTCAGGTTTAAAACACGGATGTTTTTCCTTGGCTCTCCCTGGAAAGAAGGTCACACCCTCCCTGGCCCTTTACTTTTGCTTCCATCTGATTGCCTGCTATCTCCCTAGCCTTCCCCCAACCCCTCACCTGGACTCGGGTCCACAGGAACATCTGGAACCTTGGGGCCAGCGCGACGCCAGCTGCACGCCTCCTTCCCCTGTTCAATCTGGGAGAGGACCTCGGGCTTGGAGATGGCATAGTCTGGGGAAAGACAGAAGGGTGAGCTTTTGCCATGTTCCGTTCAGAGCTGGGGATAGGCAGCCTGGGAAACCAAGATGGCCAAGAAACTACATTTCTGGACTGGTAAAGGGCGGTGGTTCCCAAGCATAGGCAATTTTGCCTCCTAGGGGACATCTGTCAAAGTCTGAGACATTTTTGATGGTCACGACCGGGGGCTGGGGGAGGTGCTGCTGGCATCTGCTGGGCGGAGGCCAGGGACACTGCCTAACATCCTATGAGGCACAGGATGGCCCCCCAAACAAAGCCTCATCTGGCCCGAGATGCAGTGCTGAGCTGAAGACACTCTGGTATGGGGTCTCGAGGTTAAGAAGCCGTACATTCCTGCAAACTGAAATAGAACCTGCTCACAGCCTCATAACCATGCCTTTTGGCCTTCAGGCCTGGGGTCACACAGATACCATCCCAAGAGGTAATAAGCCCAGAAGAAACAGTCCAGGCCTTCTTGGGGGTACTGCATGAAGGAAGCAGCAGCAGGCCCAGGGTCTGGGGAAGCCTCCAGGCGTGACGGCAGCGCTGGCTGTGAGAAGCATGGTCTGCCCACATTCTCCGCCGACCCAGGGGAGCGACTCGGTCAAGGCCTCGTGTCTCAGCGAGAGAAGGCGAGAGGAAAAGTCCTTCTCAAACTTGGGTTGATCATACTGGATCTGAGAGCGGTAGGAGCCTTCTCCACTCCAGGTCTCAGCAGAACAGAAACGGCTCTGCTCTGAGCCTGGTTAGGAGAGGGGCCACCATGCCTCCCGGTCTGGCACCCCGTGAAGTTCACCAAGTAGAAGGCAGCTTTTGACTCAGTCACCCAGGGCTCATCTTTAGGAAGAGGAGGCGATAACGGTGCCTGGTCAAGGTTCCCAGTGATTTACGTATCCTCGGGACAAAAGCCACCGGAAGGAAGAGAGAAGCTGGGGTCTCCCCAAATCACACGTAACCAAGAAACGAGTCTCAGGCCTTACCCAGGGAGACCAGCGTCTCGTAGTTCCCCCGCATCACGTGCTTGTACAGTTCCCTCTGGCACTCATCCAGCTTGCCCCACTCCTGCTCCGAGAAATACACGGCCACGTCATCAAAGGTCACGGCACCCAGAACCACAGCATCACGCACGCTCACCCGCACGCGGACGGGCACGGGCTGTCCCACCCCCGGCGCCCGGGGCTTACCTTGGGGGCCTCGCCCTTGCTGCCCGGGGGCAGCCGCAGGACCCAGAAGTTCCTGTTCCTCAGCAGGTTCTCCACGTTCTCCAGCCGCCTCTGCAGCAGCCCGTACTCCTGCAGCAGGGTCCCCAGCACCGCCCACTTGCCCTCCAGCTGGTTCCCCAACTCCACGGCCGTCTTCTCGCAGTCGGCCAGCTTCTTCTCGGCCATCCCGGTTCGACCTTCTAGGGAAAGCAAGCGGGCAGCCTGCGATTCGATCTTCCTCTCCATGGCCTGAATTGTAGCTGCCATTGTCCACGGAGAAATCTTTCCGAAACAGAGAGGAGACCAGCATCAATCATTCCGCCTGCCGTGTTCCTTGAACCCCTCTCTCCGAGGCATCAGGGAGCTGGGCGGGGAGCGCACGTGTGGGAAGGGGGGATGTCCTGTGCCACACGCCAGATCTCGGCCCGGGGCGCTCAGCTCCTCTGGGCGGGTGCCCTCCCTCCAGGCCTCTGCAGCGCTCCCTGCAGACCCCCATCAGGGCACTCGCCCGCCCGATACAGTAACCTCCCGCATCCGCCTCTACAAGCGCTCTGAAGGCAGTGCTGCATCTTTTCACAGCACAGTGAGGGGCCCGTAGGCGATCAGTGCAATTCTGCTAAATCGACAGTGACTTCGCACCGCTGGGTGTTTTAATGGAGAAATAGTAAACTGCAGATTTACTAGAGCCCCGCCAGCACCTCCCATCATAATTGCACAGGATCTGTCTACTGATGATGACCTAGCAAAAAAAACAGCTGGTTCACTGAAACGACACAAACACAAGCGCCGCTCAACCGCTTTATTAAAAAGCAACTCGTGTCTCTTTAATAAACATGGAAATCTGATGACTCATTCCTTTCCACCCCAGGACAATCTAATTTTGTCCAATTACCACCCCCCTCAAACTAAAAATCACCATTACTGCAAATCTCCCCCAGCCAAGAGTTAGACTTTTTGACAAAACACAAGCCCCAGCCCTTGTGAGGCTTTTTCTCTCACCGTTCCCACCCTTCCCAAGGGGCAAATTACGGTCTCAGACATTTTTGTCGCTGCCCCGGGATCAGTGACACACCTTACAGACTGGTGAGGAAGGTAAGACATATGCCATAAGGTTAGACTTTTACATGGGCTGCAACCATCATAAACCGTCATTCCCGACTTGCCTGTCGTTGGACAGTTCACATCATGCCTTAGCAGACCAGCAGCTGGGGACACGGGGGCAAGGGCACACTTTGCTTTGGGTGGGGCTCGACCACTAGACCCCCCCAACCCACATCTGAAGGTAGGACCCACGGGTCAGAGAGGAAATCCTGATATTTATACCTTCTGGCAGCACCTGAGGATCAACGGTACATTACAGCATTCTGAAAATTATTCCTAAGCAAATGTTTGGTGACTATTTGCAAAATTTAAAAGTGACTGGTAGGAACCAGTGCGGGTTCATTTAGAGAAAGTCACTGAGAACTAGGACACGGGTGGATGCCTCCGAAAACGGTGACAGGAGAGTTTGAGCAGAGGCTGAAAAAACTGTCAAGGATGGAGCATCAGGGATTTTGTGGTTGTCTGGAAGGCAGCTGGACCAGATGACCTCCGACCTGAAGAAGGTAGGGCTTCAGCTGGGCCTCAAAGGATGGGGAGGAGCTGGATTGGCAGAGAAGCAAATGGATGTGGGACTCTTGCTCAAGAGGTAGGTGGTTCTGCTCTGAGGCCGCAAAGACTGCACTGGGCTGCCATCTTGGGCTGGCGCAGCCCTGGCCCTGGGTGCGAGGCCACGTTTCTTCCCTTCCCCTCACTGCTCTCTTGATTAAGCCCTGACCTAAACGTCGGCTTCAGAAGTGTCCTTTCACTTTATCGCCCAGCTCTCCATCCCCTGAAATCCCACTCAGCCTCCAAGAGCATCCGACTGCCATTCTTATCATCTTTGTGTTGCAGGAAAAGGGCATCTGCATAAACCCCGACCTTACAAATAAGGCACATGCAGTTTTCTTACATTTTAACGGGGCCAGGGAGCCTCATGTGAGGCCTTCACACTATTTGGTGAGAGGTGGCGACCGTTTCTACTCAAGCCCAGCTCCTCACTGAACGGTGGGTGGACAAGACGGGGCTGGCCTCAGACTCCAGCCAGGGAAGCGGAAACTCTTTGCTTGAGAACAGCTAATGGGCAGAGAACTCCAAATCCTTCAATGGCTCCCCACCCACATGATGAAGTCCAGGCAGGCCTTCAAACCCCTTCCAACTCTCCCTGCAGCCTCCTCTCCCCGTGCCTCCCTACCAAAACCATCTTTTCCAGGCAAATGACTTCCGTCTCCTCCTTGACCATGCCCGGCACTGCCTGCCAGTCTGTGTCCAAGCCTCCTCCCTACCTGAAAAGCTCCACGGGTCCAGCTCAGCCTGATGAAATCCTAGCCTTCCCTAAAAGCCCAGCTCAAATCACAGCAGCACAGGCCAGGAAGGTGCACGCACCTCTTCCTGCTCTGCTTTACCATCACCAGTGTACCGAAAGCGCCAGTGTGTCCCGGCACACAGAGCAACCCTGTCTTTCCACACCTTTTCTAGCCGTGCGATCCCGGGCAAGTTAACTTCTCTAGGCCTCGGGTTTTTCTTTTTTATGACAGAGAATCAGAGCCTACCCCCTAGGTTTGCTGTGAGGACAAAATCACGCCTAACAGGGCTGGTGCCGTGCCTGCGTCCCTCTACGAACCGGAGCAGCTGTCTTCCGCCCCGACCCCGAGCGAGCCGGGCACGCAGAGGGGCCTCGGTGCCAGCGGAATCGCCGCCGCTCGGGACGCCTCCCAGGTGCCACCAGGCCGCTGGGGGGAGCTGGGGGGAAGGGAACGCAAGGCTGAGCGGTGGGCAGAGAAAGGAGACGCGGGGTGGGGGGCGCGGAGACGAACGGGCCAGCGGATGGGGCGGGGGCAGGAAGCCCCGGAGGGCAGCAGGAACTCGGCGTGGGGCGGCCTCTGGTGCGCGGACGGCCGGTCCCACCCTGCTCAGGCTCGGCCCGGAACGGGGAGCCTGGCCGGCGGGTGCCTAGGCCCCGGCGGACCCCGCGTCCCGCTCGCTGGAGCCCCAGGCCCGGCGGCCCGGCCCGGCCCCCGGAGTCCCTCCCTAGGGCCTGCGGCGCCGTGTGCTGGGCCCCGGCCGCCCGGGGCCCGAGTCCGCACGTCCGTGCGTGCGGGCCGCCCTTACCGGAGCCGCGGCCGCCTCGGCCATGGCCCTGCGCTGTCCGGCTCGGCCCGGAGGAAGTCGCCGCCGCTGCCGCCGCCGCCGCCGCCGCCGCCGCCGCCGCGCGGCCCGACGCGAGCCGGCCCGCGGCCTCTCCGCAGGCGGCGCCCACCCGGCCCTGCCGTCCCCGCCCGCGTCGCCGCGCTCCTCGCTGGCCGGCCCGCGCCGCTCCGCCCGCAGACGCGCCGCCGCCGTCAGCGCCCGGCCGGTCCACACTGCATCCTGGGAGCCGGCGCAGGCCCGTGAGGCTTCCTGGAGGCAGCGCGGCCGCACAGCCCCACCTGCAGCCCGGAGAGGCGAACGGCAGGCGCGGCGCCCGCCCCGCCCCGCCCAGCCCCGCCCGGCGGCCCGTTGCCGCTGTGCCACCAGCCTGCCCGCCGAGCCCCGGACACTGCCCGGCCGCCGGCCTCCCAACCCGCCCAACCCGCCGAACCCCCGACCCGCCGACTCGCCGACCCACCCTGCCGCTGACCCGCCAACCCCGGCCCCTGATCCACCGGCCCGCCGATCCCCCTGGCCCCTTGATCTTACCGACCCACTGGCCTGCCACTCCGCCGACACCCCAATCCCCCGAGTCCCCGACCCCTAGGCCCACTGAACACGGCCGGGTGCGCGCTGAGTCGCCGCCCGGACTCAGCGCCAGACCTGCCGCCGGCCGCGAGAGCCTCAGGCTTTGGTCCCCCGCGCTCCGAGGGACTCGGTGACCAAACAGGATCTCCCCGCTCCAGGGGGCAGCCGGGCCGCCCCCGGTGAGCGGCCCCCCCCCCCATGCGAACCCCAGGAGACCCTCGCCTTCTCCCCTGGGGCGCCCGCCACGTCGCCTCTGCTGCTTTAGGTCCTGCGGGGCGATCTGGGCTTCTTGTGTGTTTACTTACTTGGACAACTGTACCTCATGTCTACCTTTGATTTGAAGTGGAAAAAATTCTTCCAACAATAGGAATATAGCTCACTAAATCCCTGTAGGCAGCCACTTAGAACTTTCTATAAAGTGTGGGTTAGCTATAAAAAATATTTTTAATGGGGATGGACAACGGAACACAATACCATCACCTAAAATTATTTTGGTGAAGAACTTCGTATGGGAAGATGTTCATGATATTTTAAGAGAAGTCTGTCCAGAATGATTATATTATATATATGATTATATATATATTGTATATAAATATATATAAAATGATTATAAAATGATTACATATATTATCATTGGAAGGTTTGGAAGCATATAGTCAAAGTAGTTTTCTTTAACAGTGAGAACACAAGCCATTTTTATACATTTTCTAACTTATTTTTGTAATTTCGTAATGACAACAGTAATATTTTATAATATTTTTTAATAAGAAGAATAGTATTTTTAAAACAAGCAGAGAAAAATAAATTTATCAGTTGGAAAACTTAAGAGGCGAACCGGGGCCGGCGGATGGAAGGAGCCTTTGAGTGGCGCCTCCATGTGGCCATGAAGATGCATTTCCTTTGAGAATTTCCTCTAAGTGGGACTCTGCTGAAGAGGGACCTGCGCACCACGTGCTCTCTACTCTGCTGGGCTTCGGGTCTGGCCGCCGGGGTCTTAAGGTGCCCTTTGTTTTCGCTTCATCAGCCTGGGCTGAACGTACAGCAAGGGGGTCATCCTGGATGCGTTCTTTGGGTATGAAAGTGGACTCTCCCCAGGCATGGTGGTGGGGCGACACTGTACTCACACGGTTGCAAGAGGTCTGTTCCGAGTGCCTGATTTTCTTTTTCTCACTGATGCTAGCCCAGCTGTTTTCTCATGTCCCCTCCGCCCCACCCCCAGCTCTCCGAGATTGCCTCTCAAATGTGGGGTTGAGGGTAGGGGATAGGGATTTCCTGATCGGAGCCCCCTGCACCCTTTGCCTTTTGGAGAAAATTCCTGAGCACGCAAAGTCGACCCTTTCACTACAGGAGAATGTTCTGGAATCTGCTCCGAGGTCCTTTACCTCCCCCCACCCCAGCTCTTCTTCCACGTGATCTCTCCTTCCCAAATAACACATCCCCTCTACCAAGGGTGGACCCCTGTTTTGTGGGCCTGACGCTGGTATAATTGGGGGCATATTGAGAAAAAAAACCTTCACAAAATTACAATTTTTCAAAAGTCGGTACAGAGCTGGTACAAGGGATGCTCTCTGAAACTCTTATCTAAGTCAGTTTTTACAGTGATGGTCATAAAACGAAGATTTTTATATTTCTATCCTTTTTACATTTATTGGTTGATTTGTTGGTAAAGATTTTGTAAAGCTTTCCTTTCTCTACCTAAAACTTTTTTTAAAAAACCTACTAACATGGATTCATGGATTCTCTAATTTAATGAGCTATAACACATTCCTCCATTTGTTTTGATGCTCAAATTGTCCCAAATTTAGCTAGCAGTGAGCCTCTTCAAGCTGGCCCTGTGTTCTGTTGACATGTTCCCATCAGTTTTTGAGCACGTTCCTACTTTCCGGCACAAAATGTTCCATGGTTCACATTTTGGGTTTCTTACCCAGCTGTGGAATCAGCCAAATCTCCAAGTTTCTGGTTCTTTTTTTTTTTTCTTAATTTCTTAATTTGTGGCTGTGCTGGGTCTTCGTTGCTGCACGCAGGCTTTCTCTAGTTGCCGCGAGCGGGGGCTACTCTTCATTGCGGTGCGCAAGCTTCTCACTGCGGTGGCTTCTCTTATTGAGGAGCACGGGCTCTAGGCATGCGGGCATCAGTACTTGTGGCACGCGGGCTCAGGAGTTGTGGCTCGTGGGCTCTAGAGCGCAGGCTCAGGAGTTGTGGCGATCAGGCTTTGTTGCTCCACAGCATGTGGGATCTTCCCGGACTAGGGCTCGAACCCGTGTCCCTTTCATTGGCAGGAGGATTCTAAACCACTGCACCACCTGGGAAGTCCCTATGGTTCTTTTAAATGGTATTTAATAACCACGATATGGGCATTAGGAGTGCTCATTGTAACTGAGATGTTTCTAGCACCTTTTCAGAGGGCAGAGTTAGAAAATGTACGTGTGTACTTGTGTGTGTGTGTGTGTGTGTGTATGTGTGCTGTGTGCTTGTGTATTCACACAGCTACTTATGATTCCAGTCCAACCCCACAATTCTTCCTTGCCTATCTTCATTCCATATTTATACCTCCTGTCTCCCACAATTAGAACTCTGGTTCCCCCAAATATCAATATATTTACTCAATTTCTCAAAAACATAAGTTTTGTGGGGGACTTCACAGGTGGTCCAGTGCATAAGGCTCCACACTCCCAATGTAGGGGGACCGGGTTCCATCCCTGGTCAGGGAACTAGATCCCGCATGCGTGCCGCAACTACGGGTTCACATGCTACAACTATGAGCCCGCATGCCGCAACTAAAGATCCTGCACGCTGCAACGAAGATCCCATGTGCTGTAACTAAAACCCGAGGCAGCGAAAATAAATAAATAAATATTAAAAACAAAAAACCAAAACCATAGGTTTTGTAACTTACACCAAAACAACTTCCTAGGTAAAGTTCAGTATCTATTTTTCCCCTTAGAATATATACCACTAAGGGTGTTTTCTTCTTTGTGGCCATGTTACCAATGTGATATAACATTAGGTTTTTGGGTTTTGTTTATATTAATTTTCAGCTTCATCTCTTCATACTTGAGTTATTTTTTGGAAATGTAAAACAGTAAAACAATTCAAAAGTCAAGGCTATATAAAACTGTACACTCAGGGAAGACCAATTCTCCACTCCATCCCTTATATCTCATTTCCATCCACCTCTGAATAATGTTCTATTTCTTGACCTGGGTGTGAGATTACACAGGTATATTATTTTTTATCATTCATAAGGCTGAATGATTCATGCAGTTTCATACATGCATGAAAAAGTGAAAAAAAAACCCAGTGAGATGAACCAGTCAGTATTCATCAGAGAAGCAGGATCACTATAAGTATTACTGAACAATGGAATTATTATGGAAATAAGACCTTACACAATTATATCATGAGCTGGGAGAAGTAACAGTCCAGAAGGGGGAGTTGGAGGATCAAAGAACAGTCACTTATGAGCCTCCCTAAAGCAAGGCAAGGTGGAAAAGTCGGAGGTGAAGAGGGATCTGGGAAGCCAAGCATATCCCACCCCTAGAGGGGAACCGTGAAGGGGCTGGAGAACAAGTTGATAGGAATTCAACACTTCTGCTTAGTTACTACTTCTGTAGGTCCTCAGCCAAGTATCTGGTGGTGGCACTGGGGCTTCTGTTGATGGACACGCAGTTGGGAAGAGAAGCTGGACACGACGGGGGTGGTTGCAGATCGGCTGGGATCTGTTGGTGTCTGTGTCTGGCTGTCACACACCCAAGTGCAACAACTTTCAGAGAGCAGTGTCTGCTGCTTCACTTCCACCTCCCAAGTATCATGCGAATTCTCATTTTGGCCAACTCTAACCTCTACGAGGAAATGATTCTGGGGAAGCAGTTCCAGCTATCCCAAACATAGGTGAAGGTGTTCAATATCATGAGTTCTCAGAGAAATGCCAATTAAAACCACAATGAGATTAAAACCGCCTCCTACAATTGCACACCCCTTCGAAGATCTAAGACTGACCCTACCAAGTGTTGACAAGGGCGTGGACCAACTGCCGATGGGAATACCCTCTTGGTTGAATGTAAAATGTTACAATCACTTTGATCCAGCTGTTCTACTTGCAGATATTTACCCAAGAGAAGTGAAAGCATGTATCCAAAGATTTGTATGTGAATGTCATAGCAGCTTGATTTGTCATAGCCGAATACTGGAAATAACACAAATGACCATTAACGGGTGAGCAGTGAGTGGGTAAACAAAACTTTATATATATATATATATATATATATATATATATATATATATATATATATATATATATCTCCGTACCGTAGAATACTACTGAGCAGTAAAAAGGAGTGAACTATTGATACATGCAGCAACATGGGCAAATCTGAAAACAGTTATATTGAGTGAAAGAAGCAAGACAAAAAGAGTGCATATTGTAGAATTCCACTTTTATAACCTACTAGAAAATGCAAAGTCATCTATAATAATGGAAAGCAGATCAGAACTTGCTTTGTTCTGCTTTTGCTCCTGTCAGTGTAGCCCTGGCCATGACCCTCCACACTGGCAGCATTGGTTTTCATTCCCAGCTTTCGTTTGGCACTCCTAGGACCAGACTTACTGTTAGTGCTCTGTCTCTGGGAGACCAGCCTTCTGAGCTCCTGAGGCACCAGCACCAGCTGGGCAGCGCCGCATCCTCACAAGTCTGAGTCCCAACTCTTCAGAGCCCCTCCTTCCAGCTTCTGCATTCTGATAACTGCAACCTCTTTCCTTTTTCTGTCAGCACAAGGAGTGAGAGCTGCTTCCTGGAGTTATTACCTCTGCATTACCTTGCAGTTCTCTCTTTGCTGTTTTATTTCCTCAGCACCTATTTAACCAATTCCCTGTATTAAATTCTCTCTGTTGAACTGCCTAGTGTACTTTATATTTTCTGACAATATCTTGACTGACACATGATTGACAAATCTCTTTTTCTGATCTATGACTCATCTTTTCACTTTCTGTCTGGAGACTTTTAGTACACAAAAGTTCTTAATTTCAATGAACTAGAATATATCAATCCTTTTTTTTATGGTATTTATGTATGTCGTGATTAAGAAATCCTTCTCCTACTCCAAAGTCATAAAGGTTTTCTCTTATATTTTCTTTTAAAAGTTTGAAGATTTGTCTGTTATATTTAAGTCTTGAATCCTCCTGGAATTTATTTTGTGTATGGATATCCAATTGTCTTAGCACCATTTATCAGAAAGTCCACCCCCTTCTCCTCTGCACTACGATGCCACCTCTCTCATATATCAGTTTCTCTCTATAGATAGGTCCATTTCTGGGATCTCTATTCTGCTTTATGGTTATTTGTCTATCCTTGTGCCAACACTACACTGTCTTACAGCTTTAAACTGTAATAACTCTTCATATCTGATAGGACTAATTTCCTTGTCCAGCTCTCATTATTCGGGAAAACACTAGCTATTCCCAGCTCTTTCTTTTCCCACATAACTTTTAACATCAGTGTGTCAAAGACTATAAAAATCATAACCGGGATTTTGACTGCAATTACATTAAACCTATAGGCGAATTTGGGAAACATTAAGAAAATTGTTATTTTGTCCTACCCCAAAACAGAGCATATCTCTTCATTTAGGTCCCCTTCAATGTCTTTCAGTGAAGCTTTAAAATATTTTAAATAAAGGTTCTGTTCTGTATAGCTTATATTTATTCCTAGGGATCCTGCATTTTTCATACTATTTTTAGTGACATATTTTAAAAGATTTTATTTCTAACTCTTCATTATTGTGTATAGGAATTGATTTTTAATAACTTTATCTTGCAATGTATTAAACTCGATAGTTCAGATAATTTGTAGCTTATTTTGTGTTTTCTATCGAGATAATCATACTATCTATGAACAATGGGTGTTTTGTTCCTCCTGTTCCACTTTTTTCAATCTTAATACATTGCCTCTGGTTTTGGGTACAATGTTAAGTGGAAACAATGCTAACAGACGTCCTTGCCTTGTTTCCAGTTCTCAAGAGAAGCCTTACGACGTTGACCACTGGGTGTGACGATTGGTGGAGGTGTGTTTATTTGTTTTAGGGATGCCCTGCTGGATATTTTTTGAGTCCTTTTTTTTTTCTTTTCTAAAGATGTAATTTATTTATTTATTTATTATTTATTTATTTATTGGCCCTGCCACACTGCTTGCAGGATCTTAGTTCCCCGACTGGGGATTGAACCCGGGCCCGGGAAGTGAAAGCGCTGAGTCCTAACCACTGGGCTGCCAAGGATTTCCCGAGTCCTTTTTTTTTTAACAAGAGAAATTTTTATATGGGTATTCTTCTAAGTCTTTCCATGTTTTTAAACTTTTCAGTAAGAGAGGGGAACATTTCTAAGGGAGCCAGAAGACTGATGAGGGAGAATAGCTGGTGAAAGAGTGTCATGAACTGTGAACTGGCTCATCTCTGGCAAGAAGGAGTTGAACCCAAACGCAGGGGAATGTATTTGCACAAGCTTGGAGAAACAGATGTGAAAATAACAGAAGTGTTCATTTGGCTGGTGGTATCTGAGATATTTTGCATTTATTCCATACTTGGATATCTTTGCTAATTTTGCTAACTTTACTTCCATCCAACAAATATTTATTGCATACCTACTTTCATGCTCAGTGCTGCGTTAGTCACTGTAGAAAAATAGAGAGATTGCCTTTTTACTTTGCAACAATGTAAATAACATGTCACTAAATTAAATTGATGGAGGATGGGGGGATATTTCCCTCGTCCAGGGTTTCCTTTGCAAGCCCCTGTACCTTCCCGACGTTGGTCTCCTGGACACAGATATAACAGGCACTTTCACCACCTTTGGGCAGTTGTCTTTACTCTACACTTTTGAGGTCTACATGGCCTTTAGATCTCCGGGTGGCGTTGGCCAGGGGCTAGGTTCACTCCTTAGGAGCACAGTGCTATGCCTCAGGCCAGGGGCTCATCCAGCAGAGGCGTCCCTGGTCCTGATTGTCAGGGAAGTCCCTGCTGCTCCAGCTGTGCAGACCTTCAGGAGTTAGGCCCCCTGGGACAGCTGGGACAGCTTCTTGGCCCCAGGATGAGGGTTGTGGCCTCCTCGGCAAAAAAATTCAAGTAATTTGTCTGGATTCAGTCAGGACCCTGCCAAAAGCCAAGAAGTAGCTGTGATGAGAGGAAACAAGGGCAGAGAGGATGAGTGGGGCAACGGAGCCCCCAGCGCATCCTGCAGGAGAGCGGTGAGGGTGGCGAAGAGAGTGCCGCAGGCAAGTTGAAAGCAGATGGAGCTTGCGGAGGGAGGAAGGAAGCAGGGGTGGCCCAGCTCTTAGCAACCAGCAGGTGCCTTCCGAGTGGTACCAAGAAAAATGAGACTGCAAGATTGTGAGCAGAGACAGTTTCTGGGGGCCGAAATTGGGAGGGACATCTATGGGGAAGAAGAGGGCTACAAAGCTAGCTTTCTGTAAGGCAAAATTTCCCTATCTCCAGAAATTTCTGAGAAGCAATAGAAATTTCAGTGCACAGTGGGTGTGGGCATTTCAACACAGGTGAAAGGGTATTTATTAGATGCTCCTGACAAGCATGGAGGTATAGCTCAGTGGTAGAGCATTTGACTGCAGATCAAGAGGTCCCTGGTTCGAATCCAGGTGTCCCCTGAAATAAGCTTTATCTTAGTACCTACACCAGACGGCACCTTCAGGTGGGTTCTTCTTACTTGGTAGATTGAGGGGTGCAATAATTGGTAAAGGAGGTGGGGGGGCAGGTAGGAAGGAAGCTCGTCTCCTGGGCGGGGGCAATGGAAAGTCCTAGAACCGGAAATGTGGTTCTAGCCAAGATCATGTGGACTCAAGGCTACCCAAGCACTAGAACTACCTGGGATTGTGGGAATGTAAACATACACTTTCCCTGGGCCCCCTCTCCAGAGATTCAGGCTTTGTTAGGCCTGCAAAGTTTTGCTTTTCAACAGCACCCTTCCTCCTTTCAATCCACTCATATCACAGAAGTATTAGATGATTTTCCCAGCGCCACATTTAGCACCTGCTGTACTGGATCATTCTAAAAGCCCTTCTAGGAGAACGTCAACGGCTTTAGATGACTTGCCATGAATCGGAGGGAGGAGAAGCTGCAGGGCTGCCAGGTGGGAGGGGGGTCCAGGCTTGGGGGAAGGAGAAAATGAGAGGGAATGGGTTTAGTTTGCAGTGGAGCTGTCCTCATGGGAGGATGGAAAAGAAACAGAGGTGCTGATGAGGCTACACAGGCGTTTATTAGACAGTTATAGCAAGCCTGCGTGGTTGAGCCACACTGACCCCATTTTGTCAGCTTCATCTCAGGCCGGCAGTCCTACCCGCTCCCCTTCTGCATGACTGAACATCAGCCTACTCGACAAGGAATGCACCCAAGACAGGTAAGTTCCCTATCAACTTTCACCCTTGCCTTCATCTGCGATGAACACTGGAAGAGTGCCTTTTGTTAACCCATGCGGTTAAAGGTCATGAGATCCCCGGGGGGAGGAACAAACCCTGGTTCCCGTCAGTGTGGACATGCTTCTGCCTTAGTAGTCAGATTTTAGCTTTGGGCCCTTTAAATCCCCCTGTACCCCTGTGGGCAGCACAGAGTGCAGCTGCCAAGGCTTCGGGATTGCCGTCCGCCAGATCCTACCCTATGTAAGTGATCCACAATAAACTTTGTACTTTATGCAGTTGCCTGCTTCATTTTTCAGTCTTAAAGTTCCTTCTTGGTTAGGAGGATATTATTCAATATCTCCACCTTCCAACAACACCCTTTCAGACTTCTATGATTGAAGAAATGCCTCTTTACCTCTGGGCCCTGTGGAATTGAGTCTTCGTAGGAGGACAGAAGAGAGGTTGGACCGCTTAGATCTTTGCTAGAAAGCCTCTCTAGCTTCTTGCAGCCCCAGGTGAACTTCTCCAGGGCTGACCCAACCCCGATCCCCGTGAATACTTATCTTTAGAGCCTTGCAGATATCACCTTTCCTGTGGGCACGTCCCACCTCATCATGCACAGGAGCCGCCGTGGGGGAGAATGGGAGCTTTGATACCTCTTGTATGCCCGCCCCCCGCTCCCCCCCACACCCCCATTACGGAGCACAGGGCAGTGCTTGCAGGAGGCCCTCAGGGCTCCAGTCTCTCCATCCTGAGCTGCTTCAGCAGGGTCAGCACAGAGCAGAGGAAATGGAGAAAAGGCAGCGAGGGGGCGGTTTGGGGACCACGCTGACTGCCTGCGACTGGCTGCTGCGTACTAGGGGCTGCAAGCCACCTGCAATCATGAGGCCGTGTGCCACGCCCAGGGGCTACTTCCCTGCCCCTCTGCATTCACGCAAGGACCTCAGTCACCAGCCTTGAACAAGGACCCTGGAAATGCACCGTGGACGTCTGCTTCCTGTCTGAGCAGCAGAGACTCACAGAGCCCATGGGGATGAGCGAGCTGCGGCGTTTTCTCAGGAAGGTGAACCAGGTGACCTGCTTTAGAGAGTCTTTCAGCGCTGACCACGGAATATTGGAGGAAGGCTGGCAAAGGCAGTGGTTTCCGTTCCGTTCTCATTGGTGCTCAGTTATTCTTTGTGGCAGCATCTAGATGGTGGACCAGTTGTCTCTTGCAGGAGCTCTTATTTCAGGTCGATAAACCCACCTCATGACCATATGGGGGCGCTTCTAGCTAGTTCACTCCTGCAGTTCACAGACTTCAGTGTAGGAGTTTACTGCACTGTTTTATTCCACTTGAAATTCTTATTCTGAATGTCAGGGGACCTCTCACTCCACTCAACCTCTTCATACACTCAAAAACAATAGTTAAAAGCAAAAAGCTGAAGTCAATCCTGCATTATCCCTGGCAGGTTTTCTCCTCCAAAGCAAGGGAAGAATAATAGCCAATAATAATATAGTCGTAGTTGCAAGCCGCTTACTTACATAAGATATTAGCCTAAGAGACATGAGGCTATCACCGACTTCAGGAAAATTGAAAAGATCCAGGTTAGGGGCTGGGAAGTTCACCAACCTCCCCAGCTGTCCCCACCAGCACCCTGGGGTTTAATGCATAGGTACAAAGACTGAAGAGACACCTTCCGGTGTACGTACCGCAAGTGTTTCCAAAGAGGCTGGGCAGGATCTCTTCCATTTGCTGTTTTGTGGTGCAGAACTAGAGAAAAACAGACAAATTCTAAAGGCCCTTCCAGTAGTAAATATCAATGACAGGCTGCTGCTGTCACCACACACTGAGGAAAAGGAAGAGATGCAGGCATGTGAAGGCTTAGGGTTGTGGGATTCTGGGGCCTGGGGGACGACCTCTCTGGACTGAGTTTGTGGAGGAATAAGTTGCTGGTCTTACCAGCTCTCTAGAAATAAGTAGAAACTTCCAGTATGTTGCAGGAGTTCTGGGTGTGACCATGAAGGTGAAAGGTGGTTATTAGACACCTATAATAAGTAGGGGGTGTAGCTCAGGGGTAGAGCATTTGACTGCAGATTAAGAGGTCCCTGGCTCAAATCTAGGTACCCCCAGGGGCCATATTGGATTTTCTATTCATGGAAGCTGTTATTCCATTTCCCTTCATCCATCAGTTAGGATCCTACCTGAAACTGGAAGCTACAGGGCAGCCCTTGTACAACAGCAATCTGGGTGGAGCCTCTTCCCATGTCTTCCTGCACTAGTCCTCTAGGTATCTCTCCTTCTCATGGCATCAGGACTTTTTTCTTCTGTATGTTTCTCATTTCTCCAACTCTACTGGATCCTCAAAGAGAAGGCAAGGCCCCGGATGTAGACTGCTGGGCTTTTTTAGGGAAGACCAGAGAGCCGTAGATACAGATGACTTCCCAGGAACAGGCAATAAATGGTAACCCTAGGGACTTTCCTGGTGGTGCAGTGGTTAAGAATCCGCCTGCCAATGCAGGGGACACGGGTTTGAGCCCTGCTCCGGGAAGATCACACATGCCGCGGAGCAGCTAAGCCCGTGCGCCACAACTGCTAAGCCTGCACTCTAGAGCCTGCGAGCCACAACTACTGAGCCAGCGTGCCACAACTACTGAAGCCTGTGCGCCTGGAGCCTGTGCTCTGTAACAAGAGAAGCCACCACAATGAGAAGCCCGCACACTGCTATGAAGAGTAGCCCCTTCTCACAGCAACTAGAGAAAAGCCCACGCGCAGCAATGAAGACCCAACGCAACCAAAAATAAATAAAAATTTTAAAAATGGTAACCCTAAATTATCACCCTCACCCCTGCTTCCCACCAAAACAGGTTGGCACGGTGGAGTGGGGAGGGTGGTCAGACCTATGGAAACAAACGGCTGGGAGCCCAGGTAGGGTAGGTGGGTGTTTTTGGAGACCTTTGTCCAGCTCTTGGGCTAAACCAAGGCAATGGGAAATGGGTTGGGGGTTCATCAGGTAGCTTCTCTCCTTTTCTCCTTATTGATGACCCCACCCAGGGACTGAGGACTGGAAAGCTGCAGGCCAGAGGGAAGGTGTCTTACTAGAAGCCCGTTCTGGCAGCTTTCAAAAAGTCAGTCCTGGAGGAGATCTATAACTTAATTTTGCAGAGTTGAGTGTTACCACACAAATGAAAGATGTTAATTAGACTAGACTAGTGTTCCTGGGGGTGTAGCTCAGGGGTAGAGCATTTGGCTTCACATTATCAGGTCCCGGGTTCTGGTACTGGCACAAAAACAGATATATAGATCAATGGAAGCGGGTAGAAAGCCCAGAGATCAACCCACGCACTTGTCAATCTGAGACAATGGAGACAAGAATAGACAATGGAGAAAAGATAGTCTTTTCAATAAGCGGTGCTGGGAAAATTGGACAGCTACATGTAAAAGGATGAAATTAGAACATTCTCTAACACCACATACAAAAATAAACTAAAAATGGATTAAAGATCTAAATGTAAGGCTGGATACTATAAAACTCCTAGAGGAAAACATAGGCAGAACACACTCTGACATAAATCGCAGCAATATCTTTTTGGATCCGTCTCCTAGAGTGATGGAAATAAAAACAAAAATAAACAGATGGGACCTAATTAAACTTAAAAGCTTTCGCACAGCGAAGGAAGCCATAAACAAACCGAAAAGACAACCTATGGTCTGAGAGAAAATATTTGCAAACGATGCTACTGACAAGGGATTAATTTCCAAAATATACGAACAGCTCATACAGCTTAATATAAAAACCAAACAACCCAATCAAAAAATGAGCAGAAGACCTAAATAGACATTTCTCCAAAGAAGATATACGGATGGCCAAAAGGCACAGGAAAAGCTGCTCAGTATCTTTAAGTATCAGAGAAATGCAAATCACAACTACAATGAGGTATTACCTCACACCAGTCAAAATGGCCATCATTAAAAAGTCTACAAGTAATAAATTCTGGAGAGGGTGTGGAGAAAAAGGAACCCTCCTACTCTGTTGGTGGGAATGTAAGTTGCTGCAGCCACTATCGAGAACAGTATGGAGGGTCTTCAAAAAACTAAAAATAGAACTACCATATGATCCTGCAATCTCAGTCCTGAGCATATATCTAGAGAAATCTCTAATTCAAAAATATACATGCACCCCTATGCTCATAGCAGCACTATTTACAATAGCCAAGACATGGTAACAACCTAAATGTCCATCAACAGATGAATGGATAAAGAAGATGTGATATATATACATATACATATGTATACACACACACACACACACACACACACACACACACACCATGGAATATTACTCAGCCATAAAAAGAATGAAATATTGCCATTTGCAGCAATATGAGTGGACACAGAGATTATCATACTAAGTGAAGTAAGCAAGTCAGAGAAAGACAAATATCACATGATATCACTTATATGTCAAATCTTTTAAAAATGATACAAATGAACTTATTTACAAAACAGACTCACAGACATAGAAAACGAACTAACAATTACCAAATGGGAAAGGGGGGGAAGGGATAAATTAGGAGTTTGGGAATAACATATATACACTACTGTAGGTAAAATATATAGGGGCTTCTAGGGGCTTCCCTGGTGGCGCAGTGGTTAAGAATCCGCCTGCCAATGCAGGGGACACAGTTTCGAGCTCTGGCCCGGGAAGATCCCACATGCCGTGGAGCAACTAAGCCCGTGAGCCACAACTACCGAGCCTGCGCTGTAGAGCCTGTGAGCCACAACTACTGAGCCTGCGAGCCACAGCTACTGAAGCCTGTGCGCCTACAGCTCTGCAACAAGAGAAGCCACCGCAGTGAGAAGCCCGCGCACCACAACAAAGAGTAGCCCCTGCTCGCTGCAACTAGAGACAGCCCGCGTGCAGCAACGAAGACCCAACGCTGCCAAAAATAAATAAATAAATTTATTTTAAAAAAATAATATAAAATACATAAACAACAAGAACCTATGGCATAGCACAGAAAATTATACTCAATACCTTGTAATAACCTCTAATGGAAAAGAATCTGAAAAAGAATATATGTGTGTGTATGTATATGTACACATATTATATAAAACTGAATCATGCTGTACACTTAAATTAGCTATACTTCAATAAAAATAGAGGTCCCTGGTTCAAATCCAGGTGCCCCCTAGTTTATGTGCAATTTTGGTAGCTAAACTTAGCTACATGCATGTTACATGGGCCCCCACTGAAGATTTAGGAGATCCCCATTCGTTGGGGTTTGTAGGAACAACCCTAGAAGCTCCCTCTTAGGGTGGCATAGTAGGAGGCCATGCGATGTCCCTGCATGCTATCGGGCTCATCCCCTTGACCCCAGTATAATCAGGAAAGGGCCAGAAGGCATTAGTCCAGTGCACCCCTAGTAGGTTTTAGAAACTACTCATGGTACGTATAACTGAATCACTTTGCCGTACACCTGAAACCAACACAACATTGTAAATCAACCATAGTCCAATATAAAATAAATTTATTTTAAATGCCAAGAAACAACAACAACAACGGTTAAATGAATAAAATTATGCATAAGTCGTGGGCATGGAGACGTCAACCAGAGTTTCTTAGTCTGCGGACTAGGTCTAAGCTACTCTGTGTCCTGTCACCCAGCAGATGAATGAACAACTGGTACCTCTGCAGTTCTGGAGCCCCAGCCCGGCTTTGCAGTCCTGAACCAGTGGAGTTGGCCTGCAGGCAGCAGGCAGGGGTCTTTTCCCCCTGTCCCCCGGCCAAGTGGGTCTACGGGGAGCCCTCTGTCCGCAGCCCTGAAGCCTCCTCTCCCCCCATCTCTCTCTCTCTGTGGCAGAGAACAAAACCCAGAGAGCGATCAGTCCCTCAGTTAAGTTCCTCAAATGCTTACTCTGCAGAGCAAGAGGCCGGGCCTTAAGCGGACCCAGGGATGAGTGAAATCTAGACCCGACGGTTCATCCTTCACTCTTTCTCGCAGGGAAGAGTGATTTGCAACATGAAAATATGTTAGATGTGATAGAAAGGATCTTAGAGCGCAGCTGGGCTGCTCTGAGAGCTGACTTCGTGACAGCTTTGCAGAGGTGGGGCGGTCAGCTGGGTCTGGAAGGTGTATGTCCAGGCAGTGTGGGGAGAGGGCATGCCAGACAGACAGTGTAAAGAAACAAAGATGCAATGTTTTGGGCGTGCTTTCTGGGTGGAAAAGGTATATGTGTGCATGTCTGTGTGTATGTGCGTGTGGCTGTGGGAGGGACCATGCATGTTGGTGTGAGAGTGTATGCGTGCGTCTGGGGTAGGCTGTAAGTGCGTGTGTACCGTGACTTTGCAGTGGGGAGGGGGGAGAGAGTGTGACAGTGACCTACTGTTGGAGGTGGATGATTAGACTGAAGAAAATCTGTGTGTAAAATGTGTTTCAGAGTTCGGACATTGTTCTGTGGGCAATAGGGAGGGCTGTGGCTGCAAAGAAGCGAATTCATTTCCTTTATTTCAGGAGGTCACTTAGGAGACATCACAGAGAGCTGCTGGGAGTTTGCCAAAAGACAGTTCCTTAACTGATATTATTTTTTGAGCACCTACTATGTGTTAGTACCATGTTGGGCAATTTATCTGAAGTTGCCATATGTATATGTCATGAGAAACTTATCCCTGTTTAAGACAAAGAAATGGAAGCTTACAGAATTAAAGAACTTGCCCAGCGACACATACAGAGTAAGGAAACAAATACAGAGGAGAAAAGGAATTCCAGAGAAAATTTCAGGATATAATATGTGGGACTTGGTGATTTATATAAGATATGCAGGATAAAGAATAATGTGTGGAGGCAGAGGTGGAAAATGAAAATTACTGTTATCCAGAGAGAAATACAGCAGTAGCTACAGGGGAAGGTGGGAAACCTAATTTAACTTAGGCTAGAGACCTGAGCATACTTTTGGCTGGGGAGGGAACAGGACAGAGAAAATTGAATCAATTCAGTCCTGAGGGACAAGAGTACAGATGGAGCCATTTACTTTAGAAGGGGGAGGGGAGGGGAGTGCTCTTCTCTGAGATGGAAGGGAAAGGACTAAGGCAGCTGAGGAGAGATGTCTCTGAGATATGAAGGGAAATCAAAGAGTTCAGGTCTAGCTGAATCTATTCTCTCTGATAAGCAGAGGTAACCTATTGTGCTGGAGCGAGAGCACAGACGCAGGGGGAAGAAAGCATGTCATTGGTGAGCCTGCAATCCAACCAAAGGCAGTCGGAGGGTCTGCGGTGGGGAGGGGTGAGCTGATTCTGCACCTCTCTGAGGGCCAACTTTCCTGGGCACTGAGAACATCGCTGTACCCAGATACATCTGTCCCCACCCAGGTCAGCACAGGGCAAGTGCCAATGATTTTATTCTCTAGCTCTCTATTTTTTATTCTATGCAAATTCCAACCTAAGGAGTTTAGGTTACTGTCAACAGCAGACAAGTTTACTGGTTCTCTCGTGTACATCCCAGTCCCAGTTTCTGTCAGCCACATACTAACCATCATTTGGGTGATCGCCTTGGCAGAGGAGTCCATTAGCTCAACGGACACTTGTGGATTTTTCACCATTTTCATTCCAGGGTGCGGGGATCTCATCTTTAACCTCTGAGGGTCTTTTCCTATAGTCTACAAAAGAAGACAAAGGAGAGAAAAAGAAACTAGGACTTGCAGGACAAAAGAGATAGAAAATTTAAACCAAAATATTATCAGTATTAACATTAAATATAAATGTATGAAATACCACAGTAAAAAGACAAAGAATGTCACTGAATTAAAGAAACAACTATATGTGATTCACAGGAGGTGAATAAAAAGCATAAGGATATAGACATATGGATGAACCTACGGACTGGTGGTTGCCAAAGGTGGGGGGTGTGGTGAGGGGTGAGAGAAATGGGTGAAAGGGGTCAAAAGGTTAAAAATCTTTTTAATGAAAAAAAATCCATTTGGGGGACTTCCCTGATGGTCCAGTGCCAAAGATTCCTCGCTCCCAATGCAGGGGGCCTGGGTTCAACCCCTGGTCAGGGAACTAGATCCCACATGCCGCAACTAAGAGTTCACGTGCTGCAACTAAAGATCCCACATGCAACAATGAAGATCCCACACACAACAATGAAGATCCCACATGCAGCAACTAAAGACCCAGCACAGCCAAATAAATAAATAAATATATATTTAAAATCCATTTTTAAACATCTTTATTGGAGTATAATTGCTTTACAATGGTGTGTTAGTTTCTGCTTTATAACAAAGTGAATCAGTTATACATATACATATGTTCCCATATCTCTTCCCTCTTGCGTCTCCCTCCCTCCCACCCTCCCTATCCCACCCCTCTAGGTGGTCACAAATCACCTATTTTTAAAAAGAGAGAGTGGAAAGAACTAGTTTCCTGCAACAGAACCCAAGAGAACACTAGCTATTCCAGTATCAAGAGAGATGGTTGCATTAATACTACTCTGGTGATTTCAATCAGATTCCAAGTAAGGATACATCTGGCATTCAAACAAGAAAGGATCTCATGCCAGAGCTCAGTAAAGCAGTGAAAGCCAGGGACCTGACTGGATTGGGAAGGTGAGAATTATCCAGAACTGTAGTAATAAAGGCTAGTCATATTCGAGTGCTTACTACGCATCAGAGACTGTCCTAAGAATATTATCTTATTTAATTCTCATATCAATTGATATTTCCCCCAATTTACAGATAAGAAACTGAGGCTCAGAGAGTTTTTGGAATTTCCTTTAAGTCACACACTCTGGCTTTTCTGCCTGAGGCTAAGGGGTCATGGGGTGTTGTGACTTCTCTTTCCTGAATATCAGTAAAATTCAACGTAGAGTTTCTAATACATATAAAATAATATATATTAATAATAATATTATATTATTGTTATATTATTATATATAATATTATATATATGCAGGGGATCTTGGGAAAGAAGTTTCGCTTCTCTGGGCCTCAGTCTCCTCATCTGTGAAATGGAGATAATGAGATGCTGGTCCCCAAGCTTTGATGTATAATAAGCTGATATATGTGGAGGCTTCTCCGCTGTATACTGTTGACAAAGGAAATCCAGAGGACTTTAGCATCATGGTAGGAATCAGTGTAGAAATCAGTGTTTCCCTAGCTTCTTGGCCAGGAGACGAGGGGAAGTGGCTGCTGGGCAGCTAAGGCCCCAAGGGGGAAGCTGCGGGGTAAGAGGGAGAGATTCCAGTAGGCGGCAGAGAGAGTTTGCAGGAGAGAAAGCTTACCAGCTCCCGTGACAACAGCAGAAGCAGGGCCTTGGCGTGGCTGTGGAGATGGAAGGTGCCAATCAAAGTAAGCTCATCGTCCAGCTGGGTTAGGGCTTTGTCCACAGATCAGAGAGCCTCTGGGTAGAATGTGGTTCTTCTCCACCAGCATTCTTTGGTCCTTGAATTATGTTAGCTTAGATCCATTAATGATTTGGGGGATTCCTAAGTCTACTCGGCCACCTAATTCTGACTGTTTCTAGGAGCGGGTCATTCTCCACATGATTCTCCATCTATATTAACTGAAGACGTGGCAGTTGGGAGGGTCATTTGTGTCCTAGGCTAGAGTGTAGTAGAAAGCACTCTGAACCGAATGTTAACCTATGAGGGTAAGGCCGTCGTTAGGTGGGTTTGGACAGACACCTCAATCGCCTTGAGTTTCTGTTTTTTAGGTGCCCACCATGATGGGTACAGGCATCCGACTCTGAAGGCCATTCTATAGCCAATGTCAATGCTTCTCCAGGCTGCTGCCCACACACTGGGGCTGCGGGCTGGGGCGGGAGTGGGTGGGAGGGGGGACATAGGCTGTTGGGATTTTGAGGAGAGAGCCTGTTGCTTTTTCTGTGGCAGGTTGATGAGTTTTCACTGCAGTAGGCCTGGCAGTTCCCAAGAGAGGGCCATCCTGAAGCGGCAACTCATAGGTTTACAGGGAGTCTGGGTGCGGCTAGACAGATGAAAAATATTAATTAAGTCACACCATAGCAGAAGGGGGTGGAGCTCAGGGGTGGAGCATTTGACTGCAGATCAAGAGGCCCCCCAGTTCAAATCTGGGTGCCCCCTACTTATTCTTAACTTTTACCTTTGGTGCTGCATTTCAACTTCTTGTCCCCCATTAGACATCAACATAAAGACCTCTTTTCGAGAGCCAGCAAATGGTGAAGCTTTACGATGGCAGTTGGCAGTTCTGAACTCTAAATATAAATTAGAATCACATGAAAAGTCTATAAACATGCCATTTCGGAGGCCTCACCTGAGACCAATTAAATCAGTGTATCTGAGGTGGAGGCCAGGTACCGTAAACAAACCCCAGCACTCCTAGTCCACAGCTAAGTTGAAACTAGCTTTAGTAGATCTTCCAGAAGCCTTCTCGGACCCAGGTTACCTCATCCCAGCTCGGTCTGCCTGGCATCTTATATTCTGGCTCTCCTCTTCTGCATCCTTATGTGGACATGATTTGTAACTTGACCTTGATGGCATCTTCCAGGAAAATTTGCTGTTTCAGCATTTCACAGTTTCCTAAATTTTTCCCTTTCTCAGTCCAGTCATTCTCCATGGGACAGGGTGGAATTGGTCTTCTACTTGCAAGCCAAACCACCAGGATCTGTGCCTCTCAGGGAATGAGCCCTCATGGGGCTGAGAGAGTTTGAGGAGGATGAAATATCCACACGTGAAAGTGTAAGTTTAGGTTGTGTAATTAGTAAAGACAATTTTACTCTTATTCAAGCTTTAAAAGTAAACTTCTGCAGAAGGGACCAGTGAATTATCTCAGCTATCTCAAAAAACTAGAGAACACAATGGCTTTCAGTGGTTTGGAGAGTAAACAGCTGAGCATTTTGGTAGATCATCTAAGAATTCATTGTGGGTTCAGAGCTCTAGCATGTAATTCAGAAGTACAGTTCTGAATTTTATCACCGCCGGCACCAACCACCTTCTATGACCTTTCTCACAACTACCTAAAATATATTTCATGATGTTCCAGGTTTATATAAACACAGAAGTCTATACTTCAGATGGGCTAAAAACAGCTTCTCTGTAATAAAACTATTTGACAGCTTAAACTGTAAGGAAGTCTTAATCTCTGCATTGAATGGCAGGAAAACACAATACAGACAAAGAGCAATTTAAGACAGAACACGGTCAAGTCCAGTCTTCCTTGAGGCTTTGTCTAACTTGATAAGTTGGCGAATAGCTCTTTGTCTAACTCCCCATGTTGTAAATATTCTGTCTTCTCTGAGTTCTCTTATCAGCACAGGACATAAGTGCCTGTGAAAACAAAACTCCTTTTAGCTTCAGGGCTATGCTTCAGTTTCCCTTTCATTAAAGCTCATTCATTTTGTTAACAAGAGGCTTGAATTTTTAAACTTGTCCTTTTTTCCTCGGGGAGGTGGCGTTTGCTATTCCAGGTTCATAAACACTTGGACCTTTGGCTTAGGACCCGGTTGCTGGGCCCTTTCCTGTCCCTGACCTCCCTGAACACCTCCTGATGTCAAGGATCATCTCGCTGATGTCAGCATCCATCTTGCCTCCTCTCTGCTCCTTCCAGTACAACCCAATCCTACCAGCCCCACAGCCAGTCTGTGGAACCCCGTTCAAAGTGGGCAGTTCCTTCCTCCTTAACCTTTCCCTGAACTCCCCCTTTGACATCTGGCGCCCAGTGTCCCCCGAAGATGTCCCCCTCCCTTCAGCCCCCCACTCGGGGAGGCTGCCAGAATTCTGCCCCTTCCCACCCCTTCCTCCCCACGTTGCGGCTTCTGGGTCCCAGCTCCCCGACTATCCCTCGATACTTCTTATCCTCACTGATGTTTGCACCCAGGCTGGGGACCCCGCAGACGTCGTGCAAGATTTCAGAAGCGGGCTAACCATCATATTTTCCTTGCTTTTCTCTGCTTTCATCCTCGGCAGTGTCAGAATCGCATTAATGATGCTTCCAGATCTCCATCTTCTTGGCTCGTATAATGTTGACAAGTTCCACGCCCCTGCAGCTATCAAGAGGCGCGGTGCAACACAGGTTAAATGTCTCTCCTAGTGTCTGTTCCCTCCTCCTTCTTGGTTGTTAGCTGGGCACATGGCTTCACAGAAGAAAAATTACACTTCCCAGCCTCCTTGGAGTTAAGCGAGGCAAAGGGCATAGGTCTGGTCAATGAGATGTAGACAAAAGTGACGGGTGCTCTGAGAGAGAGAAGCTTCTTGCCTTTCCTCTTCCCCTTCCCGCCGGCTAGGAGATAGAGGTGATGCTAAAGTGGGAGGTGTCGTGTCGGACCGTGAAGAGACGTCTGGAATGAAAGCTGTGTAGGCTGGAAAGAAGGAATTGGGTCCTTTACCCTAGGGACACCATGCCCAAACCTGGACCGCCTGAGTGTGGGTGTTTACAGGAGAGAGAAAGAAACTTCTGGTTTGTTTGCTTGTGTTTTGCTTTAGTCCTCTGTCATTTGGGGCGCTTGGCGCTCACGGCCAGAGCGACTCCTAACCCACATGTGAACCTGATCATCGCTCAGAACCATTTCCGAATGTTAGCTGCAAAAAAAGAACGAAATCTTGCCGTTTTCGACAACGTGGACGGACATTGATGGTATCATGCTGAGTGAAATAAGTCAGACAGAGAAAGGCAAATATCACATGACTGCACTTATATGTGGGATCTAAACACAGAAACAAAACAAGCTCATAAATACAGAGAACAGGGTGGTGGTTGCCAGAAGCTGGGGGTTGGGGGAGGGGGTGGATGAAATGGGCGAAGGGAGTCAAAAGGTACACATTTCCAGTTATAAATAAATGTCATGGGGATGTAAGGTAAAGCATGGTGACTATAGTTAATAAATATCTGTTGCATATTTGAAAGTTACTAAGACAGTAGATCTTAAAAGTTCTCATCACAGGAGAAAAAAATTTGTAACTATGTATAGTGACAAAGGTTAACTAGACTTCACAATGTATATACAAACATCAAATCATGACGTGGTACACCTGAAACTAATATAATGTTCCGTGTCAATTATACCTCAAGTTTTTTAAAAAAGGAAATGTTCCCTTTCAAGATCTTTGATCTGAAAAGTCCTTGCTGATACCTCTTCTAGTTTTTACTTCTTCGTGTCCTTGCTGTTACTGAGACGGTGCGTTGTTCTCCTTTTGACTTCAATCTCTTTCATCTCTTTGTTTTTCCATGATTCCAGAGCTACCTTCTGGCTCACCTGTCCGCCCACCCGTTATGGACCCCGCTATTGGCCTCGCAGTCACGATTCCTCGTGCCTTTGAGGTCTTTGCCTGTGGTCTGTCCACCCTCCTCACAAACTCTTCTGCTTCTGTGGAAACTCTCATCCATCACTGCGGCTCTTCCAGCGCTGCCTCTACATGTGCGCCTGTGTGTGTCTAATTCTCCCAACCCCTTTTCTAGATAGTTCTAGATATTCTATGTCTGGATAGTATCTAGATGGTTCTAGATGGTTCTTGGCATGCTCTACACCGCCGAGCTGGGACACCAGGCGCCAGTCTTCACCGCATGCCTAGCTCGTAGGAGGCAAGTTGTCCTTTATAAAGTAGAGTTTGCCATTACAAGAGATGTTTGCTGGTCCCCTCGCCTCCCTCGCAGAAGGCAGTATTCCAGCCTCCGGAGCTGAGGCAGGGGGAACAGCAAATCTGCTTCATAGTGAGCCATGCTCTCACTTCCCTGGCCTCTGTGTCTTTGTCACCACCTCTGGTTTTGGGAGAGCCACCCCTGGTGTGGCCACGTCTGGGGTCCCCACTTGCAGCCCTCAATACTCATGTGCCTTTCAGCCGGAACCTAAGTCAACTACCGCCCCCTCGACCCTTTGGTCTCCCTACAAAGAGTACCGTAGGCTGCGTGGTTTACGCAGTTTTCCTTTCTGGAAGGTTAGGGCAGTTTCATAAGGGAATTATAACGCAGGAGGCGAAAAAGAGGGTGGGTCCACATGCTGGGCCGGGGTGGCCATGGGCGCTCCGGTTGATACGTTGATACTCCCTCCAACAAGAGCTGCAGGCCGGCTGGCTGCTTCCGTCGGTGGACTCAGTAAGGGAAGCCATCTGCCAAGGACAGGCGCTGGCGCTTTTAGGGCCAGTAGAGCCCCAGCCCAGATGGAGGGGAGGGGCACCCGCTGGCGCTTGCAGTCAGTATCCATTTCAGGCACAGCGGCCTTAGCTTCCTCCTTCTCCGCATGGGAAGAAGCTGCATCCGCCTCTTTCCTGCCTTCAGGAGGCCCCCTAATATCCCCCCTCCTCCCCAGTCCAGCCTTCCCCCTCTGACGGGGAGGAAGCCTCGTCAATTGTGTATCTGATTTCATCGCTGAGCTGGGGCCTGGCCCCTTCCTTGAATACCTTGCCCCAGGTATGAATATAAAAAGCTTTCTCTGCCTTTAAAAGCGCTGCCCTCCTCATATTGATCTACGGGGAGACTCAGCTGACCTGGGAAGTGAGCGCTGCTCTCCTTATTCTCAGACACCTAAGCAGTTTGTCTGCTCCTTGGGTGTCCCGCAGTCGACCTGGGTACCGGTTCCTTTAAGTCTGACAGGCCTCTGGAGAGGCTGCAGGAGGGCAGGGCGGAGGGGGCAGGTGTGGCCGAGGGGTCTGGGACCTGCTGGGTGTAGGTCTCAGGCAGGGGATGGACCTGGCCCACTGCAGGGCTGCCCTTTGCCCTCAGTCCGACATCACAGGACATCCTGCCTTTCTAGCGGGGTGGATGCTGGAAAACCCGTGTGTGAAACAAGAGTGACGGCAGCGCAGAAAGAGAAAGGCCTGAAATGAATGCGGCAGAGGTGCCGGGCTAGGGAGAGACCAGGAGGGGTTTGGATTGGGAAGTGACTGGGGTCTGAGGGAGAGGGAGGGCAGGGGTGGCCGCCACTGGAAGGCGGCAAAGACTTCCTGGACAATATCTGCAGTGCTTTCTCTCATTTAGTTTTTCCCCGCTCAGGACCTGGAAGGCTGGAACCGTGTAGACATTTGGGTTATTACTGGACATGCAAAAATTGGAAAATAAAAGAACCCCCTCCCTACTCTCTGGGAGTTGCCGTTATTAACTATCTGGTCTATTTCCTTCCATAGGTGTATATGTATATGTACGGACATGTAGACACCTATGTTTATATGTAAGTTTCTTTGTATATGTGTGTAATCTTTTTTTTTTTTTTTTTTTTTTTTTTTTTTTGCGGTATGCGGGCCTCTCACTGTTGTGGCCTCTCCCGTTGCAGAGCACAGGCTCCGGACGCGCAGGCCCAGCGGCCACGGCTCACAGGCTTAGTTGCTCCGCGGCATGTGGGATCTTCCCGGACCGGGGCACGAACCCGTGTCTCCTGCATTGGCAGGCGGATTCTCAACCACTGCGCCACCAGGGAAGCCCATGTGTAATCTTTTTATTACATAATAATACATATACACAGTATCTTTTAAAAAGCCCAAATGAGCTCATCTCATACATGTATATGTCATACAATTTGCTTTTTTCACTTAATGGTATTGTTTAAGCATCTTTCCATGACAGAACTCTGGACCGATTTTATCTTTTACTGTTGCGCCATATTCCTATGACTGTACCGCAACGTTTGTAACCAGTTCCCTGTCGATGGATATTTAGGTGGCGTCCAGTTTAGCGCTGATCCAGAAAAAGGCTGCAGGGAGTCCCCACGCTCGCTGAGCATTCATGAATGTTTCTGAAGGATACCTAGAAGTTCCTGGACGTGGACCTCCCTAGAGTATCAGCCCACTTCAAACCCTTTCCTAAGTGACACCATCTCTTGGTTGTGGCCTCTCCAGGGAGGGCTCCTCCAGGACCCCAGTCATTTCCGTTTCTCCCTGGTTGGCCCCATGGCCTGGCTGACCCACCCTCTCCTGACCATAAGCTCCTTTTCCTACTGGGCCCTCATCCGAGTGCCCGGAAGCTTCTTCTGCTAAAACAGAGCAAGGATGTTCCAGTGCTGGGCTGACAAGGAATAATTCAAAAGTCCACCCGAAGCCACGAGAAAGGGACTGACCAGCGCAGTGGGGTTGGGTGACGGAGCCCTTCTGGGTTTGTGACAAAGGAAGCGCTGTGGCCAAGGGGTCCCGAGCCCACCTCTTCTCTCTTCTGTCCTAGAGATTTCAGTGTGGGCAACAGCAGCTGTTTCAGGGGATAAAAGGAGGCTCATTAGGGGGCACCTGGACTTGAACCAGGGGCCTCCTGATCTGCAGTCAAGTGCTCTCCCCCGGAGCTGGAGCCCCTCCCTGGGGGAAGTGTGGTCTAGCACTGTTCATCAGTGTGTGCCCCCCGCCCCCCGGCGAGAGCACACTGGCAGTCCTATGCGGCCCTCGTCTGCCCCTGGGCCCCTGGCAGACAGGTCTCACTGCAAACTGACCCTTCTCTGGCCATGACCTCATGCTCCCCTGTGCCTCGTGGGAGCCCAGAAGCCTCCTCTGAGGTTTCCCTCCCTCAGCACCCACCTGGGGCCACCTCACCGTCCCCTCTAGAAACCCAGAAGGGACTTCGGCTCCCTCGACCAGCTCATCCTCTGTAGTCTTTTCCCCTCAAGCCCATGACCTTGGCAGAGTCTCCAGAGACTTGGTGGACACCAGGGCAGGTATTTGGCCACAGAGGCTGCAGGCTCCATGCGAGGCCCAAATGCAGCCCCGGTTCCCGCAGGAGGCCCCAGGCCAGCAGGTGGGCACAGCTGCAGCGGTGCCAAGCCTGGCCTTTTGGGACCCTCCTTGCCAAGCCTTGCCCCACAGCAGGACAGACCACCCCCCACTGAAGGATGGGCTCCTTTCCCCCGGCAGATACGCGGCGGTGATGTCACTACCTGACCCTTCTTAGCAGCTAAAACATCGGATGGCTGCCACCCAGGGAGCCATGGAGGACCGTGGAAAAGTCCTGTTAGGAAAGGGATTCGATTATTCTCATAACACGGATTAGTTGTGTATGGTAAAAAGAAGAAGGAGGAGGAAGAAGAGGAGGAGGAGGGGGGCAGGAAGAAAGAAAATATTGCTTCTTTTAAGAATACCTCGCGTCAGTGCCTTGCCTGTTCTTGAGTACATTACAGATTTTCAACAAACATTTGTTGACTAAAAAACATATAGAAAAATTTAAAAGCACAATTAAGCATCAGGAAGAAAATAAAAATTAATTTCACAAGTAAAATAACTGCTGGTAACAGTTTGGTTTCTATTCTTCCAAACTTAAAAATATATAGCCCTAGGCTGGGGGGTCTAATTTTTGCTGCTATGGGGGTTGAGTCCATTTGCAGCTACTTTCAGCTGTCATCCTATTCAGGCTGCATTTCTCCCTTAGCAGTGTCCCCCGTCCTGTTCTCTAAAGATAAGAACTGGGGATATAACAGCACGCACATGCCTGCATCGGTCTTTCTTTCATGCCAAAATTACTGTAATTCTTAAAAAGTTGGCGGGTACTTTCCAAACAGGGCTGGTGAGAATGTAATTGATGTATCTTTGCTGGAAGGCTACTTGATAATCAGAAGACAAACTCATGCCTTTGCCTTATTCATATGGGTGTGCAAAGATGCATGTACACGGTTGGGCATTGCAGTGTTGTTTGCGAAAATGGAAAAAGAAGCTGCAGAGATGTGCATTCTGGGTAGGTCCTAAGAACTCCACAGGGAGGTACCCTTTGGATCAGGGCTGTGGACCTACAGTCTGTCGAGGCGGTCACTTCCAGCCGGCGTGTGGTGTGGTGATCAAGGGCACCCTTTAGCCCCTTCCACTAAGAACCTCCATCCTTAATTCAAATTAGAGAACAGATTTCAATGACAGCATCTCTCACCAACATTCCCAGTCTACAAAGACACGTGATGCAAATGGTTTTCAAAGATGCAAAAACTCTAGTAAATAGTGCCTTTTTAAGGTTGTATGGTTGGGGCTGTCTTCTAACCCTTGCGTTGGTTGAAGCTTTGTGGTGAGAGTGGGGGAATGTCACGCATCTAAGTACATGCCACCTTCCCAATCCCTTAAAGTCTTTAGATTTAGTCTTCCAGAATTTTCTGGCGTCTCCATGTCATCTATCCTTGAACAGCTTTGATTCCTGGTTTTGATGAACAAGTTGAGCAAACAATAAAAATTATGCCCAGCTCTTCAAAGTAGGACACTGGATCCAGAGTCAGGCAGAGTTTAACACTAGATTTTTCCTTCTCAGCCAAATGCTGTCAAGAATTCACTTCCACACACCTTCCCTAGACTTTGGTTGTTATAAATCAGCCGAGTCTTGTGATTATTTTTGCGTTTAAGCCTTCACCTGCAAGGGGGACTTTCCAATTGGCTCTCCAGGGTATGGTGGGATTTTCTCAAGTTATAGCTCCAAAGAAAAAGAGGAGCCGGGGCAGGGGGTGAGGTGAGAGAGAAGGTAAAGCAGGAACAGTATCCACAGTAGAGAAGGAGGGGCTTCTTCAGTTGGCAAAGGAGGTTCCGAAGTGGTTGTGGTGAGGTATATTTGGGGTTCTACAAGTCTTCTCATGAAGCCTCATGACAACTCTGGGGTCTCCCTCTTTCCACATCAGAGCCCTAAGCTTTTACACTGGGGAAGCTGTGAATTAAACTGACACTGTCATTCAGCAGTCTTGCAGAATCAAACACTGCCTTTGGTTTTCTGCTAAGCCATATGGCTGCTAGAGACAAGAGATTTTGGTTCTTCTCACTGGGATTTTCACTGTTTTTCTAGACTACTTTGGTACCTTTGGCATCAGTCAGCTTCCAGTTCAATGATAAGAAGCACATAGGTATCCGGAGGCCTTACCCTGTAGGCACTGCATTCCTGATGACCACCAGCGAAAATTTACTTTCCCATTATGCCAGTGTGGGATATAGGTTATGACAGATTCCCAGGCCTGAAGAACTAATTGGATTTCCCCTAACTCTAGTTTTAACTAGTCTGGGTAATTAATACCGTTTTCCTGAGGATCTGTTGCCTGAAACCCACTCCTAACACCAATGTATGTACCAGGTAGGAAATTTGGGTGCAAAACCAGAAACTAATTTTGAAACAGATGAGGCAGGCCCTTGTCAGGTAGTTCATGACACCGAAGGGAAAGAGGTGTAGACACTCGATGGGCTCCGGGGGGAAGCAAGATTGCACAGAGGCCCAGTGTGTGAAGAAGGGTAAGGCCGGGGCCGATGCCAGATCCATGTCACCAGAAGGAAATCTCAACTCTTCCTGCTTCTATGTTTCACTCACTTAATGTCCAAAGTCTGCGGTGGCTATGCTGAGGGCACATGCCCGAGTCCTCACTACCAGACAGTGGGAGACCAAGTGTCTAGTATTTTTGGCTTATGGAGTAAGGAATGAGGTATGCCTTTCAGTAAAATCCACGTAATTGCATATTCCCCAAACGTGATAGGGTTCAGATGCTGTGCCGTCAATAAAAGATAACGTTCCCCACGGCCCGCGTGAGTGGGGACATGGATTATGGAAGTCACCTGGGGCTGCAGGAGAGCAGAGGAGCCTTCCTGTAGATGTGATCTGATCTTCCTGTAGATCAGCCTGTGAAAGGAAACTGGAATCTCAACACTCAGAGCCTGGATTGGATCTGATCTGATCTTCCTGTAGATGTGATCTGATCTTCCTGTAGATCAGCCTCTGAAAGGAAACTGGAATCTCAACACTCAGAGCCCAGACTTGAACCTGGGGTGGCAGTCATCTGGTCTATGCTGCAAATAATCATTCAAACCATTTCGAATATAGGATTGGATTAAACCTTCATTCAAACATGTTTGAAAATCAGAGATTTTATTTACTAATCTATTTTTATTTTAAAAATTTATTTTATTCAAGTGTAGTTGATTTACAATGTTGTGTTAATCATAGCTGTATTAGTCAGGTATTCCCACAGTAATGCTTCAAAACAAATCATCCCAAGATTCTGATTCATGCAACAGTAAGCATTTGTTTTCATGTTCATAGGGCAGCAGCACGGATACCAAACAGTGGATCTAGGCTGGGCTTTCCCTGGTGGCCCTGCTTCAAGCTGTGGGTCCGTCTGTGCTTGGTTTCTGTCTGTTCATTCTGGAGTCCCAGTTGGAGGAGTAGCAGCTAGCAGGGGAAGCTTTTTTTTTTTTAGGGGAAGCTTTTTTGCAGGGCAATGGCAGCAACTCAAAAAGGCAAGCTCAACAAGGCAGGCAGCTTGCAAGCCTCTGCTTGTATCACGTGAGCTCACATCCTGTCCGTCAAAGCCAGTCACAGGACCAAAGCCGTAAATCAAAGGCAGGGAAATGTATCCCACTTCTAATGGGAGGTTCTGAAAAGTCTTGTGGCAAAGGGCACAGATAGAATAAGTGAAGCACTGGGGCTCACTGTTTAATCTACCATGGTCTGCCCTCTTGGTTGTAATTATTTACATCTCTCCCGCGTGCAAAATACACTCAGCTTTATCCCAAGTCCCCAGAGCCTCAGGCAATCAGACAAAGTCCAGGATCTACATAAGATCCAGGTGAGATCTACATAAGATCTCTTGATCTGGAAATATATGAACTTAAGAGATAAGTTATCCACCCCTCACAGACGCCAAATCCAGTGACAGTACAGGAACAGACTTACCGCAGTAAACATTTACATTCAAAGACTGAACAAAATAGGAAGCACACACAGTCACAGAAACTGGGTATGCAAAATAAACTGCCATGCTCCCTTCTACATTTGGGTACAGCCAGAGCCTCCTCCTAGATACCGATTTCAGTATTTGCCAGTCTTATTCACAATAATGTTGCATAACAAGCCACCCCCGACCAGTAACACACAGTGATAAGCATTTATTGTCACGCCCATGGGTTTGCAGATTGAATTTGAATCGGCTGGTCTAGGCTGGGCTTGGCCGGGTGGGTGGGCTTCAAGCTGTGGGTCTAGTTGGCCTTAGCTCCCTCAGTGAATTGGGCTCAGGACTGGGTCTTGTGTGTTCATGTTGGGGCCCAGGCGGAAGGAGAGAA
This sequence comes from Kogia breviceps, assembly GCF_026419965.1. Lineage (NCBI taxonomy): Eukaryota > Metazoa > Chordata > Mammalia > Artiodactyla > Physeteridae > Kogia > Kogia breviceps. The sequence continues at coordinate 6,960,962 of NC_081318.1, read as the reverse complement.
GCTTGCAGGGCAAGCACATCTCAGGGTAAGGGTGGAAGTCCCAGAGGGCAAACCCAACCTTGCACGTAGATCTCAAGGCCCTGCTTGTATCATATCTACCGACATCCTGTTGGCCAAAACACGTCACATGGCGTGCCAGTTATCAATTTATTGACTGGCAGCTCCAAATTCAGCCTTCTGTACCTGCTGTGGGATAACGGACTGGATGGATTCTTTAAGCATTTCGCCTTTAAGTGAGCGCAATGTTAACTGTTGTCAGTAGAGGGCGCAGGAGGGACACTGCAGGAGAAAGGGGACTTCTCGCTCTGGCTCTGGCTGCAGGTTGGGCGGTGGTGCAGGTGTGTAAGGACACCTGGTGTGCTCTGCGCCAGGCACAGGCTAGAGAATGAAATCCCTTGGTGACCTCGCTGGGCTGGTGACCACCTCCATACCCTACCCCCGGCCCCACTCCCGGGCCCCCAACCCCCTCTGTGTACCTGGCTGCTAGCCTCAGCTTGCCTCCGCCCAGAGGTCTGGTTCCTACGTCCTCCAGGCACAGACACTGCACGCTCCAGGACCCGCACTTCCGCGTGGCTTACCTGAGTCCCCAAAGGCTGCTTCCTGCTTGCATGGCAACCGTGAACGGGTCTGGCTGGGGCAACCTGGTGAGCGGGCAGCGGCCCCCCCCTTCCTCCATGAGGTCTGGATCCTAGCTTCGGGGAGGGGTTCCCCTTCCAAATTTGCCCTTGCTTGGACCCCTCGCCTCAAGGGTACCTTTAGAGTTTTCTTTGCACCTTAAGAGTTATCCTATTTTCATAGCGCAAGGATTCTTTATAATACATTTCCCATGTTTAAATTACTGTGTAGTTTCTGTCTCCTGACTGGCCTAGACTGAGACGTTCTGCCGAGCCCAGAGAAAAGGGGTGCAGGGGACACCGGCTTCTGGAGGAGAGACAGAAAAGCCACAGAGCAGAAGACACAGAAACAGAGAGAGGTGAACTACAGTCAATAGGTCCACCTACCATACTTCACTGTGACAGAGCAGAGAAGACATCTGAAAAAACAACACAGTCTGGGGAAAAGCGGTGGCGAGGGCTGCCACGGAGGACACGTTATTTAGCAGGATGTGCTATCAGCGAGGCCATTTACATGTATTTGACAATAGAGCAGGCCACTATGGGGCACCCGGAGTTGAACCGGGGACCTTCTGGTCTGCAGGCAAACGCTCCAGCCCTGAGCCATACCCGCTTCCCCGGCAGGAGATCCTCATTAGCTTATTTCACGTGTGGCCACACCCAAGCATTCCGTAATTCCTCTGAAACGGACACACCCACCACAAACTGACTGGAGACCATTCTCGGGCCACGAGTTCACCTTTCCAGCCCCTAGAGGCCCCTCCTTGTCTAATAAGAGCATTTCCACTCTAGCTGCAACCAGAACTGCAGGCCGCGAGTAGGGAGGCGCCAGCCTTGAGAACTGGGGCTTCTAGGGCTGGGACCCGTGCCCCGCCACCCTTCCTTCCTTCCCTCCTCGCCCCGCTCCCGTGCTCTGCCCCGTCCTCCCCAGCTCTCACCGAACCCCTCCATCGCGCACTCCGCTCTCCTCCGCTCTCCCGGGGCTGCTCCCCACCTGAGGCTGGGTCCTAGGGGCTGCGCTGAACCCAGGGGAGATAGCGCCCCAGACGCGGCAGCCCTGAGTCCTTCGGTAGCACAACCCGGGAAGCTGAGATGAGGCATAAAGGCTATTATTTGGGAGCCCACAACCCTGGGACCAAGGGGCCCTGGTGTGTGGTCAGAGACCTCTCTTTCCCTCTGCGCCGGGGCGGCAAGGCTCAAGCCCTGCGTGGGCCTCTTTCCTCCGCAGACCTCCGGCCCCCCGGGCCCACGCAGTGGAATATTACTCGGCGATAAAAAGAAATGAGCTATCGGTCCACGGGAAGATGTGGAGGAACATTACATGCATACTGGTAAGTGAAAGAGGCCAGTGTGAAAAGGCTCCAAATTGTATACTTCCGACTATATGACATTCTGGAAAAGGCAAAACTGTGAAGACAGCAGACAGATCAGTGGTTGCCAGGGACTTGTGGGGAGGGAGAGAGGGATTAGTAAGTACAGCAGGGGGAGTTTTTAGGGCAGGGAAACTATTCTGTGTGATATTGCAATTGTGGGTCCATGACATTATGCAATTGCCAAAACCCCACAAAACTCTACAAAACTGTACAACACAAAGCATGAACCTTAATGTAAACCGTGGACTTCGGTTAATAATAATGTTTCAATATTCATTCACCATTTTTATCAAATGTCACACTATTGTAAAATGTTAATGTTGGGGCAACTGGGAGGCAGCAGCTGAGGTGAGGGGTAGAGGGGAACTCTATACTTTCTACTCAATTTTTCTGTAAACCTAAAACTGCTCTAAAAAACAGTGTCTATTAATTGTTTTTAAAGTGATAGCAGTTAGGGCTACCTGGATTATGAATCAGAGGTTTCATGATCCATGTTTAAATGATCTACCCATGAGCTGTTAGTATCTAAAAAGCATCTTTCCACCCATAATGCTATCTGGATCTGTGACTCAGCCAGCCACCCGGGTATCCGTGGCCTTCCATGAAGCCGGGGGTCTGCCCCGTGGCAGATGAACACCTTTCCCACCAGGGCTCCTTCCCATTCCCTCCCTCCTTGCCCGCCTGGCAGCTTCTCAGGCCCCTGCAAAGGGCACCGGCTTTGCTAATCATACACGTTTAGGCAAAATGCCCTTTAGAATCATCCAGTATCGTCTTCCCCAAAACGTGTCTGTCCAGTTGGCTAGTGCTTGCAGGGTAGGAAGAGGTGGGAGGAAGAGTAGAGTCTGTGTTGTTTTTAAAATAAAGGTATCCAGACCCCTCCTCAGTCTCTGGGGCACAGCTGCTAATTCAGTCGGCTCCCTGGACCTTCCTGCCTATTAGCTCACCTGAAAAGGGAAATAGTAAATGGGAGAACTGACCTAGCATACACGTTTCTCCTCGGGTCAAGACAAAACCTCTAATTCTGGTTTCTCCTCGGGTCAAGACAAAACCTCTAATTCTGGTTGAGGAAAACTTCCAATCATTTTCTGAGTCAGAGGATGACCTTTCCTACCTTTTCTCCCCTCTCCTGTCCTGTCTGCTAACCCCCTCTAGAGGAAAGTCGCCAAATTTAGAGAGCTACCTAACAAGGGGCGGGTGTCCCTACTGAGGAGGTTTACGGTGACCCCCTGTGTGGGTTCAGGATGGAAAGAAAACCAACAGGGGGCACCCGGATTTGAACCAGGGACCTCTTGATCTGCAGTCAAATGCTCTACCCCTGAGCTATACCCCCCCGCCCACGGATTCCAGGTTCTTAACTTGCATTATTTCAGTATGTCTCAATACCCAGGTATGCTGTACACTGCAATTATCAGCCGCTCTCAGCGAGCTGGTGAGAACCTGCAGAACTGCGTCCCTCAGCGACGCCCTCTGGTCACCAACCTGCCCTTAATTTCCCACAAAAGTGCTTACTTCTTATTGGATGCTTCCTCTACAGACTGAATGTCAGCTGTTCGTTTGTTTTCTTTTTTCTTCTGTGTGAAACTAATAATCCCTCATCCATCTGCTTTTTGTCCTGTGGATTTATACATATTTATTATAATTAGGAAAATGTTATTTCTAAAAATTGTATAAGTGAAAATATAGACAAAATAAAGTAAAATTAAATAGCTCTGACAGATACGTATCGGGTTGGCCAAAACGTTCGTTCAGGTTTTTCCGTAAGATGTTACAAACGAACGTTTTGGACAACCCAATATCTTAGCAGGGAAAAAACACATTTCTTCCCCCAAGGAAGTAAAAAACTCAAACCATATCTCCAATCTCTGCAGCCTCAAATGTACTGTTTGCACTGTTAAATGTATAGGTTTTTTTTAAAAAAAAATTTTATTGGCGTAGACTCGATTTACAATGTGTTAGTTTCAGGTGTACCGCTGTACGGGGTTTTAAAAAACATAAATATTCGGAATTAAACCCAGGATATCCACAGTTACTAAGGATTGTTCCAAATGTGTATTTTGTCACTGTTTCTAAATTATGTACTCTCTTCCCTTACTATTTGTGTGTTACTTACAAAATATGTTGTAGCTAAGAATTATCATCCAAAGTATTAAGCACTGATAAACATATTGTTTTATGCACATGAACCATGTATTTCAAAGTTTTTTAAAAATTTGATGCTTTGGTGAGAAGCACAACTGAAGAATAAAGTTGTCTTTACTGACATTTTATAACATTATAAAATAAATATTTTTTAGGTAGGAAGAAAAATAACTTCCAGTCTAGAATTCTGAACCCAGGTAAACTAACATTCAAGCAAGAGGACAAAATAAAGACATTTCAGATGTGCAAAACCAAGAGTATTTATTGGAGCAGAGCCTCACTCAGTTCAGAAGGAGAAAGGAGGGAGATGAACCCCGGGGAGAAACAAGAGGATGAAAGCTGAGGGCTGGCTCCCCTGTGGTGCCGTCTCGCCTGAGCTAGGGGCTGCCACTTGCGATCTTCATTTAGAGATCCCGTAGGCTTCTCAAACCAAACATGGGCAAGAGGGAATTATTAGTTCTCACCCTTAACCGGCTCCCCGCCCCTCAACTGCGTTGCCCAACTAAGTAAAGGCACGATTCTCCCGGAGACTCTGCCGGACACCTGCCAGCCAGTGTCAATTCATCTCTTTTGCATCCAAAGCCCACGGCAAGTCATGCCGGCTCTTCGGTAGGATGTATCAGTGTCTGAGCCCATCTGGCCGCCCACCATCAGGAGTTGCGGTCAAGGCCCTACTGTCTGTGCCCCACCAAACCCACTGTCACACTCTCCTGACAGCTCTCCCCGTCCATCTACTTCCACTGGGCACCATCGTGATCTTTTGAAACGTGAGTCAGATTCCATGTCCCGCTTGGTTCAGTAGCTTCCTGCTCTGCTTGGAATGAAATCCCAAGTCCATCCTCCTTGGAACCCGCAGGAGCTGGCCCTGGCTGCTTCTCCCCTCAAGCCCTTCCTTTCCTGTTCTCAGCACTTGCCCCAGCCATACTGGTCTTTGCTGTTCCGCCAAAGCATCAAACACGCTCCACTTTGGAGCCTGGCACCTTTCCCTGGACACAGGCCGGGGCCCCTTCCCATCACTCCCTGCTCCGTCCAGAGTCCGCTCAGCAGCAAGGCCTCCTCTGGCCGCTTTGTTTAAATTGCACCCCATCATTTTTTAGCCCTTTGCTCTGTTTTTGTTTTTCTCACAGTCCCTATTATGACCTGCGTTACAGCAATATAGATTTCTGTTAATTGTCTGTCACCCTCATCGTGATGGAAGCTCCAGGAGGGCGGCCCCTTCATCTGTTTCCTTCTGTGTGTCTGGCGCTTAGTGAGCTCTCAAAACTATTTGTTGTATAAATGGATGAATAAACGTTAAACAAAGAAACGGATCAACATGCAGACAAAGACGTTCACCCTCACCTCTAGGGTGAGCAGCGTACAATCCACGGAGGGGCTGAACAGACACAAAGGTGGAGGAAGTGTGCATCTACTCTCTGCTTGAGCTGGGACGTCACTTTCTCCTGCCCTCAGACCTCAGTTCTCCTGCTTCTCCGGCCTTTGGACTCAGACCAGACCTTACACTATTGGCTATCCTGGTTCTCAGGCCTCCGAGCTTGGATGGAACTACACCACCTGCTTTCCTGGACCTCCAGCTCGCGGAGGACAGACGGTGAAACCTCTCAGACTCCATAATCACTGAGCCAATTCCTCATAATAAATCCCTTTCTATTTCTATATGTAACTATATGCATCCTGGCGGTTCTGTTTCTATGGAGAACCCTAACACGGTGACTCTATGTCCTAGTTTGCTTGGGACTCTGGTCCCAGCACCAATAGGAATAGCATCCCTTTTCCCTCACAAAGGTTTCCTGGTTGGATGATAAATAGACGTTTCTCCAACACATGGTGAAAGTGGAATTACAAACTAGCGGGGAAAGTGCCAAATTGTTCAACAAGTGGTACTGAAATAACTGGTCTTCCATATTAAAAACAACAACTACTATTACTACTTAAAAACCCTCACCACACAGAAAGGTAGATTCCAGATGAATTAAAGACCTAAATGTGAAAAAAAAAATTTTTTAATTATTTGAATTAAAAATAGGAGACTTTCAGGAACAGTTCTTGGAACTTTCTGAGATGCTGTTCCCGGGTTATAGTCCTCAAATTTGGCTCAAATAAAAATTTTCCACTTCTTTCATAAAAAAAAAAAAAAAGGAGACTATCTTTATACTCTCAGGGAAGGGAAGGATTTCTTAACACAAAAGACAAGTATTGCTTCTTAAAAAAAGATAGATTGATTTGTTTTCATCAAAAGAAAGACTAAGAGCTTCCCTGGTGGTGCAGTGGTTGAGAGTCTGCCTGCTGATGCAGGGGACGCGGGTTCGTGCCCCGGTCCGGGAAGATCCCACGTGCCACGGAGTGGCTGGGCCCGTGAGCCATGGCCGCTGAGCCTGCGTGTCTGGAGCCTGTGCTCCGCAACAGGAGAGGCCACAACAGTGAGAGGTCCACGTACCGCAAAAAAAAACAACAAAAAAGGAAAAAAATAACATTTTAAGATGATTAACAGTTGTTTCTCCATGGAGAGAGGCATGATATCATTTGCAGTCTTTCACCAAAGTATCTTCATCTGACTTAATGACAGCTAGCTTGAACCGTAGGTCAGATTTCCAAATGTGGTGATTTCATTTCATATTATTTCTGTTAAGTCATGATAACTTAAAGTTCATAAGGTATAGTAGCAAGTGTTTGGTGATCCTGGCAGGTAATTACGGTTATTCAAATTTCTCACTAAAGACTGCTTTCCGCCCTCACTCAGATATGAGGTTGACAAGTGCATGGTCCTCAAACCTGGGAGTTGAGTACGCCAACGTGGGAGAGAACAGCGAACGTATTTCTAGTCCACTCTGGCTTTGGGAGGTATTTGCTTAGATTCTTCTGTGGCATTTGGAGGTGGTTTTCACATTTGCCTAGTGACACACCATTGGTTCCTGTCTCTACCGTGAATGAACAAAATCATCATGCATGGGGAATAATAAACACAACTATTGAATTATTGTTCCCCAACAGGTCTTCTGAACCAAACAACAGAAAAGCATGGTATTAAAGCCCCGGAGTGATAGATTCTGGAGATTCAAAATATCTGTACACCTGAGATATTCCACTTGTGCCTCAAGGCCATAGAAATGGGCCTTCTCAGCATTTTGAAGAAATGTTGTAATCTTCTCTCTCATTTCAAAAACTCATGCAAGCAGTCTCAGCAGCCAATATTTGTCAGTGTGGAAACTCAGAATCGCGTATTCAATCCCGTTTCTTTGGCCAGGATGCTAAAATGATAGCTCCTGGGGGTAGCCGGCACCCCTCGGGGTTCCTTGTCCTGTAGCTGCGTCACTGCAGTCTCTGCCTCTGTCTTCACACGGCGCTCTTCCTGTTTGCGTGTCTGTCTCTTCTCCTTTTATAAGGACACGAGTCATTGGACTAGGACCCACCCTAATCCACTCTAACCTCATTTTATTAACCTCACTAATAATATCTGCAAAGGCCCTATTTCTAACTGGGTCACTTTCACAAGTACCGGGGTTAGCACTTCAACATATCTTTTGATGAGCACAGTTCACCCCATACAAAAGGCTTGCCTGCTCCTTAGACACACAGAAGCAGCAGTCAGTTCCTGGAGTCTGAAAGTGGTGTCGAGAGTAAAAGGTACCCACTAGGGGTTGTTGACATGCAAGGGCTTGTCGCTCAGAGGCAAAGCTTTCTGGCTACAGATCAAGAGGTCACTGGTTCAAATTCACATCCACCTTATTTATTCCCTACTGTTCGCCACAAAGATGTCTGAGAAAGTGAACAGGAGCTCAGAGGGAGAAGGTACAAATCTGCTCAGATAACACCGGTGCACTGCAGTTGTAAAATGTCAAAACAATCCTCTTAGAGAAACGTTCTTCTCTAAAACCGGAGACTATCAGAAACTGCTGTGTGGAATTTTATCAGTGAGAATAAAACTGCCCGCTTTTTCCGGAGCTGATATTATTCACCCGGTATCCCCAGAGTCCAGCACAGTTTCCAGTTCATGGCAAGTGCTCGGAAACATTTGTTTCACACGTGTGTGCCCATTGGTCCTCCTCAAAGAGCACTGAAATCTCAGCTTCTGCTGAGGGCACCACAGTGCCCAGCACACAGCAGGACCCTAAGAAATGAAAGTTGAATAAAAGCTCCAAGAAGCCTCCAACGTCAAGGACGTGGCCGCATCTCTAGAGAACTCCAGGCTCCCATGTTCCAACCTGGATACTCTCCTTTGTGGGGCCGAAGATACCCTCTCGTCCTCTGTTTCCTCATCTGTGATACAGAAGTAATAACACAACCCCCTGGGGATGGATTTTTCTGAGACAAACTGGGATCTTCAGCTCAAATTGTGCTGCTCTGGATGGAAGAGGTGGGTCTGCTCCTTGACTTGCTTGAACAAGTTTTCCCCATATTGGGGAGGGAGGCAGAAGCTTCTTAAGATTTAGCTTCCTACATGGTAAACGGGGAAGAGGGCTAACCCAGGACAGAGTAGACCACCCTCGGGGTTCCCGGCAGGCACTGGGAGGAAAGGGAGAGGGTCTCAGGACACCCGTCTTTGGTGGAGTACACACAGAAGAAGCCATGGTGAACAAGGCGCCCTGGGTGTGGCTGCGAGTGTGAAAGGGCCTGGCCACAGATGTGTGGATCTAGAGCAGTGAGTGGTTCTCAAAGCGTGGCCCCACACCAGCTGCATCAGCATTACCTGAGAACTTGCTAATCAGAAACTTTCAGGGGGGAGCCCAGTCATCTTTGTTTTAACAAGCCCTCCAGATGATTTTGATGCACCCTAAAATTAAGAACCACGGGTCTAGAACAGAGTTCAAAGGATGAGTAGTCTGGTGGTGGTCCTTGGTTTTCATCCTGTCTCTTCCCACCAGCTCTGGCTGACCCTGGGGCAAGTGATAGAATCCCTAACCCATCCCCTTCTTGGGTGTTTCAGTACCTGAGTCTTCCTGCAGGTGGCGCAGAAGAAGCCGACGTAGATCTGTGGCAGGTGTTCCTCAAAGTGGGGTCTCCCGACCCTCTATAAGGGAGCTTGTTCCTAACCCCAGATCGCATCTGCATGTTTGACAAGATCGCAAGATGACTCCTAAGCACAGGAAATCTGAGGGCTGGCCCAAAGGGTGCAGTCCACGCACCAGATCAAATCCTGCTGTCCCCATTAGCTTTTCCGTGTGGCTCTTGAGCTGCACGGCACTCTGCTCCGCTAAGCCCATATTCTAGTCCCCTTGATGGTCCCGAGCAATTTCTTCAGAGGCTCCCGTTATGTAGTCTTTACATTTTCTGATGGACGGAAGATAGGGACAAGAGGAAGATGAGAGAGTCATTGGTTTAATTACAGGGTCCTGAACCCAAAGTCAGGAGGACGGATTCAGGTCCTGAGCCTGTCTGTACGGCTCTGTGTGTGCTTGGGCAGACCAGTAATCCTGCATCTCTGTTTGCAGATCCCATTGTGAAGGGCACAGACTAGCGACCCTGAAGTCTCTTCCTGCTATAAATATCTGTGTCAGTGCTTTTCCAGAGAGAGCAGGGAGGTGGCTACAGGGAGGGGGAAACTGTTGCTTATTTTGCATCAAGGAAATAGAATTAAAGTGAGGCCAGCTTGGCAGCTTTCAGCGTGATGAACATCTATGGCAAAAATTTATAGGAATTTTGGGCATGGCTGCACAGGTGTAAGGTGGTACTAATGCCTATACCTGTGTCAGGGGGCATAGCTCAGGGGTAGAGCATTTGACTGCAGATCAAGAGGTCCCTGGTTCAAATCCAGGTGCCCCCTGCTGTCCTTCACTTTTGCTAGTTGGAGTTAGCAAAAGGTGTTGCTAGGTTCTGCTCCTTTCCCTAATGCCGGGCCTCAGTATACAGAGCCTTCTCAAATCTGGGAAAAAGTCCAGGGTAACTTAAAACCCTGTCACTGAGCACTCCAACCCCAGAGTGATAAGTTCCTCCAACTCTGACTTTTTAATTTCACTTCCCACAGGTCTTGTTCTCCATAGGCTTGTTTCTACATGTTTTCATTGTCCTAAATCAGTGCTGTGCTGCTTAGTGGTTAGTGCTTAACGACCAGCTCTTGGGGTTGTTGCTACAAAGCACTGATCTGTAGTGTTTTCCAATTTCATGGTGTAAATAATCTCGCCGTATCCAATGTCAAGCCACAAACGTAAGATCACTGATCACGCGGTTGGGAAGACATGTTAACAAGTGACTCTCTGGTGCAGGCCAGCTTGAACACACCACTGTCCCTAATCCATCTTCTCTATAGTGGCATGGGCTCTGTGACCCGCCCCCTCACTCTATCCTCACGATGTTTACAGACATCAGAGCAGTGGATGTTATGGAATCAGCCATTTACTCAAGACATATTTGAGTCCTAATCAATGCCAGACACAGCAAAGACAGAGCTCAGCAAGAACTGTTTGTGGTGGGCAAAGGAGTCAAATTAAGAAATGGTCAGGGGCTTAGCTGGTGGTGCAGTGGTTAGGAATCCGCCTGCCAATGCAGGGGACACTGGCTCGAGCCCTGGTCCGGGAAGATCCCACGTGCTGCGGAGCAACTAAGCCCGTGCGCCACAACTACTGAGACTGCGCTCTGTAGCCGGTGAGCCACGGGCCTAGAGCCCGTGCTCCACAACAAGAGAGGCCACCGCAATGAGAAGCCCGCCCACCGCAACGAAGAGTAGCCGCTCCAGCAACTAGAGAAAAGCCCCCGCGCAGCAACGAAGACTCAACGCAGCCATAAATAAATAATAAATAAATGGTCAAATGAACGATAAGGATAGCTAGACAAAAGAAGTGTGCTAACCCCTTAAGGGACTTTAAAGTTTAGGGATTGAGACTGAGGGTGGCACGTTGGCACGAGCTGGAAGAAGGAACACCTGTAAGGAGGAAGCTGACCTCAGCAAGATGATAGGACATAGGCCCAAAGCACAGGTAAGGCACTTACCAAGGGGCTCTGTGGCCTTTAGGAATCCTGAGATCAGATGTTGAATTTTAAACTGTCCTTTTCCATGGCGTGAAACCTTGTGATCTCTTCAGATCCTCAGGACAGTGGGCTACACAGACCCGGGTCCTGCGTCAGTGATTCCTTGGGTGTGAAGGAGGGGGCTTTGCCCAGGTATGGGGCTGGGCAGGAACTGAGAGTGGTCTCCCGCGGCCTCTCCCTGGAGGCCAGGCCAAGATTGTCAACACTGTATCCCAAAGTTCTGGGAGGTGACCAGCAACAAGGCCAGCGGGGACCCATGGAAGACTAGAGCGGCTACAGAGAAGAGCCCTGGGATTGCTGGGCCAGACATTCCCTTTCCCCAAAGAGTCCAGAGGAAGAGAACTGTCGGGGCGGGGGAGTGGGGAAGGGCTCTCTGGGCGGCAGGCGCCTCCTCCTCGTTGGACCCCGCCTTCCTCTGCTCCTGTAAGCCTCTGTCAACCAGAGCAGGTTTGCCCCGGAAGCCCACCTTCTCCGAGCTGTCCTAACCGGGGTCCTCCAGACCAGGCATGAGGCTCGTTGGGCCCAGCCGGGGTCCTCTCCCCGGAGTCCGCTGCTCTCCCCCAGCCCCGCTGCTTCCTTTCTGACCTGGAGAACGGTGGGCTCACACTTCGTTCATTCATCACATTTACTTGAGGGCCAACTACGTGTCAGGAACTTATGGGGTTACCACAATCAACAAAACAGACCAGCAAATAGTCACACAGATAGAGCGGCACACGGTCAATGCTATGGTGAGCGCGGGAGGGGGGTGACAGATCTGAGCATGTGCTGGGGTCAGGCAGCCACTCTGACCCACACACTATCCCAGCCGAGCGGTCTGGCCTGCAGCCCCCTCCGCACCTCTCGGGACCCGCTTCCCCCACGCCTCCCCGGCGGCCTAGTCAAGGTCGGTTTATGGGATGCGTCCTCTGGGAGAGACGGTTCCCGTTTAATCCACGCATCCCACCTGGCACATACGGCGCGCTCAGTAAATACTGGATGCAAGAATGGATGGATGGATGTGTGGATGGATGGGTTTACGCGGGCAAGCACACCGCAAGCTGACCACCCGGCAGATCCCGGCGTCGAGCCCCCCTTGGCAGCTTCTCTGGGTCTCGGCTGAACCAGTGGGGAGAGGGCGCCCACCAGGCTCGCCCCGCCTTCACCTCGCCCCTCCTCCGGCCGGCGCCGGGGTGCCTTCTGGGAAGTGTAGTTCGCGCCTGCGCCCGGGGGGCCGCGGAGGCTGGTCCCCCGCTCTTGGGATGCGACGCCCCACCCCCGCCCCTCCTCAACGGCCTGCGCGCTGGGCCCGGTTTCCTCCTGCCCAGACCTAGGTCGCCGCCGCCGCCGCCGCCGAGGGTGGCGACGCAGCCTGTGGGCGGGGAGCGGGTGCCCCCGGCCGTGCCGGAAGCCAGGAACGGAGGCTGAGTCCGGGATGGCGCACCAGGTAAGGCTAGCGCAGACGGCGCCGCGAGCCGGGACCCCGCCGCCAGCCGGCGAGAACAGACGGACGCCTCGGCGGGTCTGCTCCGCGCGGCTCTGTGCGTGCCTGGAGGGCGGGGGCGAGCCTGGGACCCGCCAACTTTGGCCGGGCGGTGGGGAGAGTGCTGGTGCGCAGGATTTGGTGCGGAGAAGTCTAGGTCCCCGGGCGCCCCCCTCCCTTCTCCCCGCTCCGCAGTGTACGCATACTTGGAGTCTCCACCTTTGGAAACTCGTTCCTTTGGGTTAAGCATCACCCTCTCTTCTTGGCTTTTAATGATAAATTATACTGGGAGCGAAGGGCACGAAGGCCTAAGGAAAATGAGTAAATCTGTTCACTTTCATTCTTGGTAGGATCCTGGACTCTGGGCCGGGGGAGGACATAGAACAAAGTACCAGGTTTTATCCATTAGGGGAGATGTGTAGGTCCCAGAGGTGGAGGGAGAGCCCCATCTTTCATAGCCTGGGACCAGTTTGGGCAAGTTGTGTGAAGGTGCTAGGAAACCGGATGGTACCAAAGGGGAGTTGCTGCACGTTCCGCTGGGTGGGCCCCTGGGGCCAGCTCTGTAATTGTGGTGGCTCATGAGCTTGGGCCAACCTCACAGCCCTGGGCTCCGTGGTTTGAGGGCGGGGGAAGGGGTGGGGGTGTTGGGAGAGTGGCTGGGGCAGTCTGTGGCCAGGCAGAGCAGCACTGTGCCAGGACCCTGGCGACATTAATGCCCCACAAGCTCCTGGGAGAAAGGGAGAAGCCAAGCAGTTTGGATGCTGGTGGCAACCAGGGCAGTCCCCCTCTGCAGATCTGGCCGTGTAGTTAGGGAGCCCACGGACACCCCAGCTCAGGTATGCCCGCTGGCCCCATGCTCAGGCCTCCTCGTACCATAGTTTCCTCTTCTGTACAATGAGGGGTTGGATCTTTTAGATCTCATGTTCTGGAGTGTGTCCTCCCACTGTGTAGCTTCATGGAGAAGGTGCCCAGGAGTGGCCTTGAGGAGTGGTAGGTCACAGTCAGAGGGAGAGGAACAGGGACGGCCTCCTGTCTTCCTGTCCGGCGCGACTGCCAGATGCTTAGGGGCGTGGGAGCACAGCCCGCAGGTGGGATCTGATCTGGAAGCCCGAGTCTGAGCCTGAAACATGCTGGGAGAGCCGGTTTGCGCTGAGAAGGACCTGAAGGCTGTGTCTGTGGCCTGAGTGTTTGCACATCGTGCTCGCCCCCTCCCTCTTCTGTGCGCACGCGCACACACACACACGCGCTCTCTCTCTCTCTCTCTCTCTCTCTCTCTCTCTCTCTCTCTCTCTCTCTCTCTCTCTCTTCCTCTGCTTTTTCTGGGTAGGGGGAGACTGCTGACGGAACCACCTCCCCTGGCCACAGTCAATTCCCTTTCCCGTTTTATTAGAACTTTGTCATACAAGAGTTTATCTTTTGGCTGAGGTGATGAATGGCCTGGAAACCATCTCTTCCAGATGTCTGAAAGAGCTGGGATATTTAGCCAGGAGATAAAGAGGCACTCAAGGTCAGGAATGGTGTGTGTGAGAGCCCACTCTGTAGCTGGAGGTGGCCGGCTGTGACCTACAGGTGGACGTTAGGCAGACAGATTCAGCTCTAAGAATAGGACTCATAGCACTTATCACGTCCCAGCATTTGTTCCAGGCACTTTTCCAATGTTAATTCATTTAATCTTCACAACATCCCTGTGAGAGAGGTTTGTCTTTTATAAAAAATATTTATTTATTTATTTATTTGGTTGTGCCGGGTCTTAGTTGCAGCAGGCAAGCTCCTTAGTTGCAGCTCGCGGGCTCCTTAGTTGCAGCACATGGGCTTCTTCGTTGTGGCATGTGAACTCCCAGTTGCGGCATGCATGTGGGATCTAGTTCCCCAACCAGGGATCGAACCCGGTCCCCCTGCATTGGGAGCACGGAGTCCTATCCACTGCACCACCAGGGAAGTCCTGACAGCGGTTGTTTTGATCCCCGTTTTATAGATGAGTTTGCCGAGCCCTTAGCTAATAAGAAGCAAAGCAGGGATTGGAATTCCAGCAGCCTGGCTCCTGAGGTCAAGCCCAAAGCCCCACACTCTGCCCGTTCGTGTTCCAGAACTTCTTAGCTGATAGATCAGGCCAACGATGGGGCTGTGGTGAACCCTCTGTTGCTATAGGTGTTCAAGTAGAAATTGAAGAACCCCCCTGTTGTGAGTGGAAGTTGGCACTAAATGTTCACTGCGCCTTAAAGGTGTACAACAGTTGTCGGTGATTTCTAGTTCACAGACATGCTATGGTGGACAGCTGGCCCCTGGCGGGAGGAGAGGGTCCCGTTCACGCGAGTAGTTTGCATTCCGGCAGGCCAGGCAGGTCTGCCCCGTCTCCGGCCGTGACTGGAGGGCAGCTCTCCCCTGGCCCTGTGATTCTAAACTAAGAATGTGTCAGAATCATCTGGGAAGCTTGAAAATGTCGATTTCTGGGCTCTGAAAGCACTAAACATAATCATGATTTAGTAGATCTAAGATGAGGTGAGAAAATCAGTCCTAATTAAAAGGAAATTCTGAAGTAAATCATTTGAACCTAAAAGCCCTTCTGTTTTTTCAGATGTTAGGTAATAAATAGCTTCTGATGGGAGAAGATAAGGACAGCGTATTTTTCACCCAGTTTGACAAACAGAGAAGCTGTCTGCTGACTTGAACTAGCTCTGCAACAGAACTGCCGCTTGGCTCTGCTGGACCCTTACTCTCCCCACTTCCTGCTCCAGCCAGGGCCATGCCATTTGGACTCTGCCATTTTCAGTGGCTACAGGATCATTTATTTTTACCCAAGACCCTACCCCTCCCCTCCATCACCACCTTGAAAATCTTGTTAAAAGTTCAGCTTTTATTAAGAGGTTACTGAGAATGAGAATTTGTTTGTTACAGATACTCCCATAAATCTGTCTCTACAAACTGTACTGGGTAATAATGATTTTCTAAAAAGTGGATGTTTGGGACTTCCCTGGCGGTCCAGTGGTTAAGACTCTGTGCTTCCAGTGCAGGGGACGTGGGTTTGATCCCTGGTCTGGAAAGTAAGATCCCGCGTGCCGCAAGGCATGGCCAAAAAAAATAAAAGTGGTTGTTTGATGCTTGGTTTGTTAAGGTTTACTGATCTTCTGATAGGTTGTAGTCACGGTCAAGCACAGTCTAGGGTCCTAGACTTGGCCCCCGGCTGTCTGCCTGCTCAGGCTGCATCACCCCTCCTTGCTCTGGGACCTTCGCCCCAAGCCCAGGTTAAAAGCAGCTGCCGGCGTAGGGCCATCCTGCCAATCAAACGAGAGGTCGGAAGTGCTCGGAAGTGCGTAGGCATCACCCCTCTGCTGATGTTTAGGCCCCCAGTGTGTGACGTCTCACTTAGCATCCAAGTGGGTGTTGGAGGGAGGGACAGAGGTGGATGGAGCTGAGAGGCTGGCTGGGGTCTCGCACACCTGGTCCACAAATAAAATGTGGCGTGTTGGGGAAAGTGTACAGGCAGAGAAGGTACCACGACCGCAGCTCTCGTCCCCAGATAGGGAGGTGTTGAGGCCGCGTCAGTTCTCAGCGTGGCTGGTGTTCCCTAGAGAGGCCCGGGGGAGGGGCCTCACT
This sequence comes from Kogia breviceps, assembly GCF_026419965.1. Lineage (NCBI taxonomy): Eukaryota > Metazoa > Chordata > Mammalia > Artiodactyla > Physeteridae > Kogia > Kogia breviceps. The sequence continues at coordinate 6,944,817 of NC_081318.1, read as the reverse complement.
AGAAAGGCGGGCCCTCTGCAGCTTGGTAGCTGGGATCAGCGTGTTCTTCCCTTGAGCTAAGGGACCTGCAGAGCCAGCCCTGTGTGGAGCTGCCAGAAGGTGGAGAAGACGTGGCCTCGAAGCCCACCTTGGCTCTCCTTACCGGCCTTCCTGTAAGACGGGCGTGTGTTTTGGGTGGCATTTTTGTTTTGCAGGTGCAGAGCCTGGTGTCGGTCTGTCCATTCCCACCCCCCTTACAGTTCTCAGGGGGATCAACATACAGTAACCAGACTCACAAAGGACAGAGAGATAAATCAGAATATGCCAGTTCCTTACCTTACAGTGAAAAACAGAGCTGACGATCAAACTGGAACTATATGGTGGCCGATTAGGTGTTTGACCACCTAACGTGAAATCTGCATGGCAAGCCCAGGGCTAACGAAGTCCAAGCACAGAGGTTTGCTGGATAAGCTGGATAAGCCAGGATGGCCTGAAGCATCCGTCTCCCTTAGGAAGAGCCCTGCGGTGCAGGACAGAGACTCTTGTCACCTGGGCAAGGCCAGGAAGCCCAGACAGATTCTGGAGCCCCGAGTGCCGTTCTCTAGGCGTGGTCCATGGTGACAGTGCCGCGGTGTTGGTGCCTCCTCCCTGCGGGCAGCAGTGACCTGGTTCCAGCCCCTCCGCCTGCCCTCCAGCCTCCCTGACAGGTCCAAAGGCCAGGACCTGGGGCTTCCAAACTCCCTGCCCTTGCTAGGCCCGCTCCAGGGGGCTGATCTTTCCCCCAGGGCTTGGTCTGACTTGTTTCCAGGTTCTGGGGACACTTACTTTTCTCTAGCGCATTGGTCATAGTGGGAATTTAGCACGTATTTGAGTGTCTAAGGGAAAAGAGAGTGAAGTAATTGTAACTCCTTGACCCTCTCCTGCCCCCTCCGCACTTTTCCTTGGCTGTGGTGGTGAGAGAGAGGGACTGCTGATAGGGCCTTCCAGCCTTTTTGATTCTGTGACCCTCCTTCTTATTTTTTATTTTTATTTTATTTTTTGGTGGTACGCGGGCCTCTCACTGCTGTGGCCTCTCCCTCTGCGGAGCACAGGCTCCGGACGCGCAGGCTCAGCGGCCATGGCTCACGGGCCCAGCCGCTCCGCAGCATGTGGGATCCTCCCGGACCGGGGCACGAACCCGTGTCCCCTGCATCCGCAGGCGGACTCCCAACCACTGCGCCACCAGGGAAGCCCTGACCCTCCTTCTTAATGCTGAAAACTTAGTACATTAGAATTTAGCCTTTCCACGTATTTTCAAATAAATTCAGTATTACCTTTACAGGACACACGTGTGTTCCTCACAACAGCGTCTATAAACATGCGCACGCAGCCCACTGGCAGCGTCTGTGCCCGTTCAGCCCCTGGGCCTGTTGGGACGAGTGTGAGCCTCCCCGACATTGACAAAAGAAAACTCTGAGGACTGTTCCGCCTGTTAGAGGTCGAAGGCACAGTTATGTACATTCTAGAGACAAAGGACCGTTTGTCAAAATGACACACTGACATTTTACCTAACGTTCACCAAAGATACACAGTCCAGATCTACACGTACAGCAGGTCACCGTGACCCCATACAGAATTAGGAAAACAATGAAGAAGGAGAGACCGCATTGATCTTTATGGTTGAGCAGACATTGCTGCCTTCGAGGAGGTCTGCTTAATGTATGACGTGGATGCCCGTTGCATCCACACTGGGGGACCCAGTGCAGGCAGGGAGTATGTTATGCTTAAGTTTCCTTGTTCCGCCTTAAAAACCAATTTTATTCCATCGCTGTCCGCAGAGCAGACAGGGAACCCCCTAACCAGAGTGTCTCCCTGCTCCACCAGCTCCAGGGGTCCCGAGCCTGGCTGGGATTCAGACTCGAGGAGGGAGGCAAGGAAGAAGAGGAGCAGAGAGGAACAGAGGACAGAGCAAGGCAGGCGGGCTGTGGGCGCCCGGAGGGAGGCACGAGTGGAAGCGGCGGCGGGCGAGGCCGCAAAGCTAGGGCCAGACTGGGTCGCGGGGCCTCCCTGCCAGATGTGCCAGGTGGGACACCCTCTGGGCCCTCGCAGTGCTCGTGTCCTGTTGGGAAATGTAATGGGGCCCTGTGTCGGGGTCCCTGCGGCCACCCCAGGGTCAGTGGTTTGCTAGGAGGGCTCCCGGGACCCGGTGTGTAGTGGTATCCGCGGCTGTGATTCGTTACAGCTGGAGGACACGGTCACGGTGAGCCGAGGGGAAAGGCACGGGGCGGTGGGGGTGCAGGAGACGCTTCGGCGTCCTCTCCTGGTGGAGTCACACGGGTCCTACTTAATTCTTCCGGCCGTGAGTTGTGACAACGGGTGTGAAATGCTCTCTCCCGGGGAAGCTCACTAGAGACTCAGCATCCAGGGTTTTCACTGGGGGCAGGCCACGTAGGCGCCCTCCTCCTGGCATGGACTGAAATCCCAGAGTCCCAGAAGGAAAGCAGTGTTCAGCATAAACCACACTGTTTGTACAAACGGTCTGGGCCCAGCAAGCCACCCTTATCAGTCAGGAAACTGCGGGAACCTCCCCAAATCCAAGTTCCCCAACACCAGCCTCAGGCCAGCCTCGCAGGCAAGCCTTTCTCGGGGCAGCAGTGTCAGGCCTGCTCTTCCGTACGGACCTGAACGTTGGCTACGATCTCTCTGTCCACAAGGCCAGGAAGAGGTGGGGGTGGCTGAGAGATGTTTAGGAGGGCGTCTGAGCGTGTTCCTGAGAGGAGGTGCCCATACCCAGCCAGAGGGGCAGAGGTTAGTTCAGGAGAGCCTGCTGGCCTGCTGAGCGGCTGTCCACTGGTCAGGACGCTCAGGGGGCCGAGGAGGAAGAGACTGCGGTGTCTGACCACTTGTGAGCCTTCGGACTCTGGACCAAAGGCAGGTGGCCCATGGAGAGGCCGCCTCCAGCCGGGTGTGTCCTCATGGTGCCGGTGGCCAGCGGGAGACAGCCAGAGTGGGGGGAGCAGACACCATTGGTGACAAGGCCACCGTTGGTAGCAGCGACGGTTTTTTAATCAATCTATTTATTTATTTATGGCCGTGTTGGGTCTTTGTTGCTGCACAGGCTTTCTCTAGTTGTGGTGAGCGGGGGCTACTCTTCGCTGCGGTGTGCGGGCTTCTTATTGCGGTGGCTTCTCTTGTTGTGGAGCACGGGCTCTAGGCGCGCGGTCTTCGGTAGTTGTGGCTCGCGGGCTCTAGAGCGCAAGCTCAGTAGTTGTGGCGCACGGGCTTAGCTGCCCCGCGGCATGTGGGATCTTTCTGGTCCAGGGGTTGAACTCGTGTCCCCTGCGCTGGCAGGCGGATTCTTAACCACTGCACCACCAGGGAAGTCCCACAGCGATGGTTTTTAAAATCACTCGCTTGAGTTGATGAAACAAGTCAGTAGTTTATCTTTGCTTTATTAGGAGTGTCTTCATTTTATTTAATAATTTTTTTCTTACAGATAAATAGTTTAGCATTTGTTCCTAAGCCAGAAGGACCCTTCCCATAATTTATATTCTGCTTAAGATAAATATAAACTTCGTGCTTAATTTGCATGAAGTTAGTTTTTGCTGTAATTAAAAATTCGTGCCTTCTAGATGCTGGTCATCTTCTAGGGTCTGACGGCCATTTTGAAGCCCACTTCATGACTATTTGTAAGGCAATTAGGACAAAATGTCTCTTTAATCTCACGAAGCCCGCTCCAAAGGCTCTGGGGGAGGGTCCTGCCTCACCTCTTCCGGCTTCTGGGGGCCCCGGGCGTTCCTTGGCTTGTGGCTGCGTCACTCCAACCTCTGTCTCCATTGTCACATGGACTTTTCCTGCCTGTGGGTCTGTCTCTGTTCCTCTTCTTTTAAGGACACCAGTCATAGTGGATTGAGGACCTGCCTTATTCCACTGTGACCTCGTCTTAACGAATTACATCTGCAGTAACCCTATTTTCAAATAAGGCCACGTTCTCAGGTACTGGGGTGAAGACTTCGGCTCATCTTTTGGGGGGCACGGTTGACCCCCGTCACCGTCTCTTGAGCAGATCGCCCCTGTGCCCGTTCCCGTGTGTCAGGTGCCCACCCCATGCTCTCTGTCACTGCCCCCCCCCGCCCCGGTGTCCACCTGGAGACACAGGCAAGCCGAGATGAGTACGCTGGCCTCGCTGGGAGGGAACCAGCCAACTCCCCTGGGGTTGTGCCCACAGGTGTCCATGGCCTTCCAGGACCTGGCCGTGCGGTTCTCCGAGGACGAGTGGCGGCTGCTGGGACAGGGGCAGAGGGCACTGTACCTGGACGTGATGCGGGAGAACTACGAGACGCTGGCCTCGCTGGGTGAGGAGCGGGCAGGAGCGGGCGGGCGGGCGGGCGGGAGGCCGCCTCAGCACCACGAAGGTCCTCAGTCGCTGCGGACCCGGGACCCACCGCGCCTCGGGCTTCGTTTACACAATGAGGTGGCGTCCGGAGCCTTGCGCTGAGCTGGGGGCCTCGCGGGTCCTTTATGCTGTCGTTTCTGTGGACTGTACTAGGGTGCTGGGTGTGAGTCGGCGGGGGCCCTGAGACACTGGCAAAACAGCACTGGTCCCCGAGGTTCTGACCGCCCCTGGGGTTCGGGTGGTCATACGGACACACACGTGCCCAGGCGCGCGGATTGCAGGTGCCTGGGCAGCTGGCGTGATCGCGTGCGGGAGGGCGGAGGCCGGCTTCCACTCCCGGGGGACTGTCCCTCTTTTCCTTCCCAGGGACAGTGGAGCTGCTGCCCCTCTCTGCCTTCCTGTCTCCCTCGGAGCCTGGAGGAGCCATGGGGGGCGGGAGCTGTGCTGGTGATGGGCAGGAACGTCCTCTGGGAGGAGGGCCCCTGGGTGAGTAATCTTGGCAGACGAGGGCAGGCCCTTTTGGGGTCCTGGTCCTCCCGGGTAGGCTAGGCCCAGGCGGACTCACTCAAGTCCTTCCCACGTGTCCTCAGCCCCTGGCTCCGTTCCTTCCGGGACGCCGTGACCTCAACCCTCCCCGCCTCGCCACACCGACCTCTCCGTGACCTTTCACCCCTCACCCCCCTGGGCCGGGAGCCTGGTACACTGTTGCCCGTCGCATGAAGTGCTCAGAAGAAAGCTGGGGTCACCCTTGGAGAGCTTTCCCCCCTCAGGCCCCCTTCCCGCCACCACCCGTGCAGAGCCAGTCTGCAGCCCCTGAAGGTCCAGAGACTTTGGGCGGTGGATGTGGTCCAGGGGGTGCCAGGAAAGGCCGGGGCCCGGATAGTGGCAGGGCACGGGGCGGCAGCCCTCCCTGGCGGTCGCCTCGGAGGAGTAGCAGGGAACGGGCGGCAGGAGCTCAGTTACCCGTGGACCCCAGTGTCCTGCTCCTGGCTGCGCCGTGAGCAGGTCGCCTGCCCTGAGCCCGGGTCCTCTTTGTCTGTGTGCACGGGTCTCTCCTTCTCTGCCCCTCACGTGGTGGCAGGATTACATGAGACGCAGCGTGACGCCGCCGCCGCAGCAGCACGAGCGCCGAGCTAACGCAGGGGGTTCCCTGTGGCCTCTCGGCAGGAGGAGCCCCCCAGCACAGCCTGCACCTCAGCGCCCTGGTGCAGCTGGTGAAGGAGATCCCGGAGTTCCTGTTCGGGGAAGTCAGCCCTGAGAGCAGCGGGGGAGCCAGCCTGGACGGGGAGGGGGCGAGCCCCGGGGGTGAGTCGACAGCGGGCGGCCCCTCTGCATCCCACAGACAGGTTCAAGCTGTGGGCAGCGCTGTGCGCCTGCCCGGCCCCTGCCAGGCCCTGGGTGGAGTCGCCCCACCGCGTGAACCTGGCGGTGTGCCTGTCCTCGGGGAGTGCGTGGATCGTGGTCAGACGGCAGCTTCTGACTCTTCCCTAGCGGCTCCACCTGGCTTCATCCACGCCCTTGGGGCCCCCATCGTGGCGTGCCCCGCGTGGTGGGCGAGGCCGGCCCTGTTCTGTAGATGAGCGGCCAGGCCCCCCAGCCTGCACTCTTCCCGCCTCGCCAGACTCCCCCTGCTTCCCCGGGCTCTGTTCACCTCCTCAGGGGTCTGTCTCTGCAGCCCCAGCTTAGGGTTCCTTTGAGTCCGCTCAGCTCATGGTCGGGTGAGAAGGATCTTATCAGAGCAAGACCTCGACTGTGAGACTGTGAATCTACGCGTCAGAGCCCAGGGGTGACGGGGCGGAGGTTACTGCCGTCCTGGTCGTTGTTAGTGGGACACGGCAGGGAAGGGCCAGGATGGGACAAGGGCGGGGGCATTGTACCTCCTGCCGGGCGTGATTCCAGTGTCCCGCCCCCCAACAGCAGCTGTGATGGGGGACGCCTGCCCTCTCCGAGGCTTGCTCGGCTGCCTTCCGGACACACCTGTCTGCCGGCCTGGCCCGGCCGCCGTGCCCGGCGGCAGCGCATGCAGCAGCCTGCCCGGAGTCAGGGGGCAGGGGAGCCCCCTCCCCACCAGTGAGTATGACCCGGCACGGGGGCCGCAGGGGGCAGGCCTAGTGCTGGGCCTCCGCCCGTGGACCGGCGAAGATGCGGGATGCTCGGCCCCGCTCGCGGGGTGCTGTGCGCGGTGTGCCGGTGGCACCGGCCCTGACCCTCAGGGCTTCTCGCCAGGGCAGCGTCAGCAGTCGGGGAGGGCAAGGTGGCCACTGGAATTTCTCTGGGTCTCATATTATCTTAAAGTTTTTGCAAATTATTCATTTGTCTGAATATCTGTTTTTATCTGAAACATTTCAAATTAATATGGCATGAAATTGGCACTCCTGAAAAACATACCCCATTTAGCCTGTAGTTTCAGGTGTCACCTGGCACCTTTGCCACATGCCCAGCTTTGAGAAACATACGGACAAGGCTTGGGCCTGCGTGTTGAGGCTGTGGCAGGACCTGCCGAGCCAAAGTCAGAGGCTGGGGTTGGGGGAGGGTCCCGGAGTGAACAGTCTTGTGTTTACATTTACACCAGAAGGAAACAGGGAGAGACCCTGCCTTCCCCAGGATGGGCTCCTGGAACAAGCCTGCGGGAGCTGGCTCTGCCGCAAATCCGGGACTTGGCTGCCCCTCGGGGATTTAGAGCCTGGAGGGGCCTGTCCTCTCGGGGGACCAGATCCTGGGCGACTTCTCAGGGTCAGGAGCTGGGGCTAGAGAGGGCTTCCCGTCTCTCCTGCAACAGAAACTGCTGACATGCCAAGGCCTGTGGAGGAGGAAGGCCCAGGAGCCCCCAGCCAGGAGCCTAGCCCTCCTACCTGTAGCCCCAGCAGGCGGAAGAGCCACAGGAATCAGGAGAGAGGGGCCACGGGGGCAGGTGAGGGGCTGGCTTTCCCGAGGGCGGGGCCTGCGCCGGAGCTGACGGGGTGGGAAAAGGGAGGCGTCGTGTGGCTCCCACCTCAGCCTCCTGACCGCCCGACCTGGCGCTCAGACGTCGTCCCCGTCCTCACGGGTGGGAAATCTGACTCCTGAAGGTCCCACGGCTGCCGCGTTCAGGGCTGCCCTGAGCGTGCTGGCCTTGCAGGAGCTGCAGGAATCTCTCCTGGGAACAGCCCCTTGCAAGGCCTCATCAACTGCCTGAAGGAAATCCTCGAGCCCGGGCCCCAGCACCCCGAGCGGCCCCTGAGCTCGCTGCAGCCGGTCCCCGGCCTGGGTGCGTCCCAGCTGACCAGAGCAGAGCTGCGGCCCGGGAGCCCGCCCTGGGCAGGTGAGTCCCTGCGGACCTGTCTCCTCACGCCAAGGTTGCTGAGCCCGCGGAAAGCTCGGATTGCCCTCTGATAGATCCTTGTCTATAAATACAACATCCTGCCTAAGGATCGTCGCCAACTTGGCCGTTCCAGTATCGTTAGTGTCACATTTCTGGAACCAGATGGCTGTCTTAGGGGAACAGCATTGGTCAGCCGGTATAAGAAAACTCAGAAATAGACTTTGCCCTGGACTCTTTGGGTCCTTTACTCGTCCTCCTATGGGGCACCTGAGGAGGAGATGATGAGTGAGTGTCACTTCATGTTGACCCAAAGTGGGGTGCTCGCGGTGGGCTTGGGGGAGCAGGGTGACGCGGTGGGGGCGGGAGCCCCAGCCCTGGACCCTGAAGCCTGTTAGCCGGGCAGACTGTGAGCCTTGGTTTCCAGTCTGTAAAAGGGGATAACTGTTCCCACCTTCGAGGGCTGTTGTGAGGCTTAGGTACAGTGTGTGTGTGTGTGTGTGTGTGTGTGTGTGTGTGTGTGTGTGTGTGTGTGTGTGTGTGTGTGTGTAAAACCCTTGGGCCTCCTCAAATTCAGTTCTGTTCGGGGCCCAGGGAACCATCTCTAAGTAGCAGCCCAGTCCACCCACTTCCTTCGTTTGTACTCAGAGTAGCACCATATGCTCTGCCCGTAGGGCGCATTTTCACATCCTCCTTTCATCCATCCAGTTCTGGGAGGTGTGTAGACAGGCATTTTTAAACCAGGCGCTAAGAAGACAGTGGCCTGTGCAAGGCTGAGTGAGTTATAAGAAGACCTGCATCTCCAGATTTCTGGCCTTTCTGACCTTTTAACTGAACTCCTCCTCGGTTGGCTGTCCCCGAGACTGAAGTCACTGATTCGGGAGGAACATGTGTTCCTTTTTTCTGCAGTGAAGACAGAGACGGCCTCAGGGCATTGTCCCCTCCAGAGTCTGCTGAACTGTCTGAAGGAGATCCCAGAGGCCCGGGACAAGCAACTGAGCCCCTCAGGAGCAAGGGACCCACGGCTGCAGGAGGACCCAGGGGCCTGGAAAAGGAATTCTGCAGGTAAAGGCCACTGGCTGGGGAGGGAGGCCCCTGGACGTCAACCGTTGCCTTTCTCCGCTCCAAGCAGGGCAGTAGGTGACCCTCCACAGCCAGACACTCGGGCGCACACGTCAGTGTGTCGGTTGGAGTAGCCAGATGTCAGGGATCATGCTGTAAAAGGACGTAGGCATGTAGGAGGTGCAGCAAAGCGGTAACATTCCAGGTGGGCTCTTACCATAGGAGCTGAGGGTTCCAGAAGGAAGGAGGGGATGGTTGGGAGGGAGAGAGACGGAAAATAGGAGACATATAGCCCCAGGCGGTAGACGTGCCGGGTATCATTTTTGACGAGGGGGTTCTCGTCACATTCGCATGGGCTCACCGCTGGTCGTCAGCAGCCCAGGACTTCGAGAAAGTCGATCTGAGGTGGGCGTGCTGCCCTTGAAGGCCGACCCCTGGCTCGGTGTCACCCCTCAGCAGAAGTCTCTGGAGGCGGGGGCGGGACTGGGTCCATCTACTGATGATTGAGCAGCGGCGACCTTGGAGCGGAGACGGCTGTGGAGGCCGGGGGGCCTTGGATGCCCCACCCTAACCCTGTGAAGGCCTCATGAGGGGCTTCCCACAGGGCCCCGCCCCCTCGAGACCCCTCCCCCCGGGCCCGGGCCTGGAGCTGGCAGCGTGCTCTCTGCAGTGAAGGTGGAGGACGGCTGGGCGCAGGGGCCCCCAGAGCCCGCATCCTGTCAGCTCAGCAAGCGGACCCACGGCCCTTCTGCCGCGGGCAGCCCCAGGGACAGTGGAGGCACCGCCCGGGTCCGAGTGCCCAGCTGGGGCTCTGCAGCTCGAGGTGAGGCCTGGGCTTGTCTGCTCGAGGCTTCCCGGGCGGGGTTCTCAGCGTCCCCTACGAGGTCCTGCCAGCCCACAGGGGACGGGGCACTTGCGTGTCTCCTGGGCGGAGAGGCATCCACCTGGCCCGTCCTTCTCAGGCAGTTAATCCCTTCCCTTAATCCCAGTCCTCCTTAACCCCGCCCATTGCCCAGGAAGCCTTCCACCGTAAGGACCGGGGTCTTGCAGAGAATTCCCACCTGTCGGGAAGCTGGCCCCTACGTGTGACTCTCCGAACCCCACCCCTGGGCCTGGGTACAGCTGGCGTCGCTTCCCCGGACCGGGGAGCAGAGAGCGGATCAGAGCCCGCCCAGAAGGGTGTCCTGCCTGGCAGGCTCCCACGCCTGGTGCAGGACTTGCCACCCCTGCGGAAGGCAGGCCAGGCAGCCAGCCGGGGCTGGGCCAGGGGGCTGGGCCAGAGACGGTGACGGGGCATCTCCCCTGTCCCAGCCGGCAGCGCCTCGAGCTCACCCCTGGAAGCCCTGGAGGCCTGTCTGAGGGGCCTCCCCCTGAGCGGGTCGTTACCTTCCCAGCCGCTGGCCAGCTCCTGGTCCCGGAGCCCCCAGCCAGGAGACCCTGGGTCTCAGAGGCCCGCGCTGCAGCGCCTCGGATCGCACGGCAAAGGTAGACTGCGTCATGGGCTCGGGGTGGCGTTTGTCCCCGTGCACAGAACGGGGGACGCCAAAGACACCGTCAGGTCCCCCCCTCTCCTCATCCCAGGCCTCAGGGGTGCAGCCCTTCTCCCCCAGCCCCCTCTCTTGCCTACCCCCAGACACCTGCATTTGGTGGAAGCCAGTTAAACTCTTCTGCCCACTGTCTCCACTGAGAGGTTACCTTACCCTCTAGGCCCGCAAGACCAGTGGCTGGGTTTATGTGGGTTAACGTGCTACGGGATGGTAATCAGCGCCACGAGTGCCCTAACCTAAGGGGAGATCCCAGTGGGAGAGGCGTTGGGGCAGGTCTGGGCGCCCGTCCACAGCCCAGGGCCCAGGGGACCTCCTCTCCTGTGGTTTTCCCATGACGCCAGCTGTGCTGTTTCCCGCAGAGGTGGTCTTGGGGCCTCTTCTGGCTCTGGGCCTGCAGGGCTGCATGAGAGACAGCCCTGCCCTCCCTGCAGGCTCCCAAGGCACCTGCACCAGCCTCTCTTCGTCCAGCAGCATTGACGGGGACCTGGATTTCCAGAGCCCCGAGGGCAGCCAGGGGCATCGGCCTGGAAGAGGTGAGCGGGCCGGCCTCGGGCTGGGAGTGGATTCTGGGGAAGGACGGGAGGCGCCCCCCGCCCACCGCCATGTGTCCGGCCCAACCAAATCGGGCCGTCGTGCCCGGTGCCGGCAGCAGAGCGGGGGCGCCACGGCGGGTGCAGACGCAGGACCTGTTTTGGGGGGCCGAGGTCACTTGGCTCAGAAGGGGCAGGACGACATCTAAGATGTCTTAAAAAGTCAAACGATCTCCTTTAACATCAAATTCTTCCCTATCCCAGCCACGAAGAAGTCAGTGTCTGTCACATCCACTGACTTTCCAGCTTAAGGAGAAACGTCGTGAGGTTTGTGTGAAACCACCTTAGAGGGTGTGTTCGGTGGCTGTGCGTCGGGGTGCCTCCTCGTGGAGGCCTCCGTGTGAGCCGTCCCCTCTTTGGGACCTTTTCCTCCACCTGAATAATCGCAGTGCTCTCCGTCTGCCTTGTCCGTGGACACCCGGTCCCCGGGGCTCTCCTCTGAGTTTCGGCCTCACCCACTGTCAGTGGAAAGGCCTGGAGCTGCACCCAGGGCTCTGCGCCAGGCCAGCGGGGGCCATCGGGCCGGCCTGGGGCCTCCGGTGTCCCTGGGCCTGGGTTCCTGCACCTGCCACGGGTCAGCCCCGTGGGTGGGGGGGCTTTTACCTCCCAACATGCAGCCGAATGTTCTTTTCTATTTTTAGTTCTTAGTAGGTAATAGGTCGTTCGGTCTCGCTTAAAAGCTACGGAAGGTTGCGGAGGAGGGGTGGCGCCTGTGTCGCTGAGCCACCCGCCCCTGTGACTTCCAGGGACGCCGCGCATGGCCCGGCATCCTGCGCGCAGCTTCTCCACCGTGCTTTCTGTCTTCATGCTTCCCTCTGGCGTCTTCCCACGTTTGGCCTTAGCACCCTCAGCGCCGTGCCGCCCCCTCCTCTCTTCCCCGCAGCTGCGCGGTGGGCTGCGGTCGGGACCAGGACATTCCTTCTCGAGCATATCCTCTGTCGACAGGCCTGGTTTTCTAAGTCACCCAAACGGCAGGCGATCTCACGCCGCCTTGTGGAAGCTTCCAGCCCAGCTCCCCAGCTCCCCGTGTTGCCCCAGAACTCAGCAGCGTCCGTGGGGAAAGCTGTGTGTGGGGTTCCTCTCGTGACTTTGCAATTCCAGCCCCACAGTGGCCTGAAGCTCTGGCAGTTTCTCTTTTCTCCTGCTCTGCCTGGCCCAGCATCAGCAGACGCCTTCAGGAAAGAGCGTGGCTGAGATGACAGCTGACCCAGGCAGGGCCTTTTCTAAAATTTCCATCCAGGGACTTCCCCGGTGGTCCAGTGGTTAGGACTCTGCGCCTCCATCGCCGGGGGCGCGGGTTCAGTCAGCAGTCGGGAAACTAAGATGCCTCCTGCCATGTGGCACAGCCAAAACAAAAGAAAAAGAATTTTCGTCCGTCTAGTTCCTATTGTATCCACAGCTCTGTCACTAGAAATACGATTTTGGCAGTTTGGTTTTTTCCCAAGTTGAAAGGCATTAGCGTTGCCCTGCTTGACCTGCTCCATCCTTGGCCTTTCCCTCTTTGAGTAGCGAAGGCAGCCTAACGACGTTCCAGCTTCAGGGCCCATCTCCCCCACCACAGACCCCTGACCAGTTTCTGTGTAGGCGGCCGAGCTGGGGAGGCCTCTCCCAGGGCCGCCGGGAGGCAGGAGTGACGGGTTTGGGGCCAGGTCCCCCCACCCCGGGTGCCCTGACCCGGCGTGACTGGCCTCGGGCCCCACGCCTCCTCCAGTAGCTCCGGCTGCACCAGACACAGGGCACAGGCGCGGCTGCTGGGGTTCACAGGACCGAGCTCTGACCAGCCAAGACCGCGAGCGTTGGGTTTTCACAGGAAGCCCCGTGGGAAGCTCCCCTCTCCAGGGCCTGGAGAACTGCCTCAGAGAGATACCTGCACCTGGGCCGCAGCCCACCTGGTCCTGCTCCTCGGCAGGGCACAGGGGGCCATGGAGAATGGAGCCCAAGAACTGGACGGCAGGCATGGAAGGTAAAGCGCTGCCCGGCGTCTGAAGGATCTTGAGACTTCTGGAAGGTTCCTCGGCAGCCTTCCAGAGCAGCTGGAGGCCAGCGCCAGGGACCGCCCTGGGCGCTGCCTCCCCAGAAGCTGGTGGGCCCCCATCCCGGCCTGAGATGAGATGATGTCCTGGAAACGGCCTGGGCAGAGGCTTGTCGGTGGTGAGGCGGGATGGGACCCCCAGCCCCACTGCTGCCCCAGATCCGGGCCTGAGCCGGGGCCTTGGCCACAGAGTGTCTGTATCCTGCCTGTCGGCCCCACGTGCCTTGGCGTCCAGCACGGCCGCTGAGCTGTGGGGCTGCCGGGAGTCTGGGTAGCTGGGTCGGGGCATAAGCAGATCCTGGAGGATTCGGGAGGCTCCCGGGAACGTCTGCGGGGCTGTTGTATGGCGCGCTCCAGGACCTTGTGAGCCCGAGAATCCAACATGACAGAAGTTGTTCCCTGTCCAGTGACTTCCTGGCCTCGGTGCCAACACGGGGCCCCCGGACTGACAGGCCTCTTGGCTTCTCATTGAAACAGGACTGAGGGGCGAGGCCTGTGAGCCAGCCCACCTGGGACAGCGAGGGGGTGACGTGCCCACCAGGAGCCTCCACCTGGCCAGCCCACAGGCACTTGCCTCTGGCACCATCCCTGCCTGCCACCAGCGAGGCCCCAAGGACCCCGGGGCCGCCAGGCCAGGCCCAGATGGTGAGCTGCCTGTGGCCTGGGACTTGCTGGCATGTCTTCCCTCCTGATAACAGTGTTTGACGAGGGAACAGATTTCCCCTTCCCTCTGCACTCCTCTGTTTCTTCCTTATCTCACCCGTTCTGGACTGCCAGCTGGAGTGTGTGTACATTTCCCGAAGACTGCTGGCTGCAGTACCCCGAGGTGTGCTGAAAAGAAGCAGGGAAAGCGCTGCTTTTATCCAGAAGTTGGGTCTCTCTGGGGGAAAGACTGCTTGTTTCCTCTGTTGTACTAGTTGCCTGGGGGTGGAGGCGTGTGTCCTGCTGCAGCTGCAGCGTAGTTGAACTCACAGCAGAATTCCTTCCTAGACTTGCTGAAGTGGGCTGGTAGGGTCTGACTCACTTGAATAAGTACAGTATTTCTCATACTCCCACCAGGCAAGAAAGAGCTGGTTTGGAGGGCCTCCTGTGGACATAACTGAATCTCTCCTCAGGCTGCTGGTCCTGAGTGAGTGCAAGGAGGAGGGGCTGCCTGGCTTATAAGACCCAGAGCCTGGCTGGAACCAGACTGCTAATGGCTTCCAGGGTCTTGAGACTTCTGGAAGGGTCCCCGGCGGCCTTTCCAGAGTGGCTGGGGGCCGGCCCAGGCTCTGGCTTTGCACCTGTCCACCTCCCATGGCCAGAGAGGAAGCTGTTCAGGGTCCACCAGAGCTTGAATGGGGCTGAGCTGAAAAGGGACCAGCTCCACGAGCCCGCCCATCGAGGCAGAGGGCCCTCCTGCCTGGCACTGGGCTGATGGACAGAGGCTCCTTTATTGCCATTTGCCCAGGGCCAGCCACCAAGCCCTCCCCGCTCCACTGCCTGGAGAACTCTCTGAAGGGGATTTTGCCCGGGGGGCCCTTGCGCTTCGCCTGCCTAGCCGACCCTGTCCCGGGCCCCAGCCCCAGCCCCAGCTCCAGCTCCAGCTCGAGCATCCGCAGCTCAGAAGGAGAAGACCCAAGGCTGGAGCCTGAGCTCTGGCAGCCCCTCCTGCAGGGTGAGCTTGTTGGGGGAGAGGAGAGCCGGCAGCCCCACCCCAGGGTGCAGGCACCGCCCTGACCCCGGCTTTGTTTGTGACAGAGAGGGACCGCCTTCCCAGCTGCAGGGGCCTTGGCCCTCCTTCCCCACGCCCTGGCGGCCCTCGCGCCGGCAGCAGCCCTGGTGAAGGCCGGAGAAGAGGCGAGCCTGGGGACCACCATGGTCACGGTGCAGGTGAGCCTGGGGTCTCCTGAGAAGGGGGCGTGTCCCCCAGGAGGGCCAAGGGTGCAGAGACTGGGTTCTCTGAGTCGCCCCCGTCACTCTGCCTGCCTCTTGCCAGAAAGTTCCCTACTTTTGTCACACTTGAGTTCCCCGTAGGATGAGCTGTGTCCAAGAGAGAAGGCGGGGATATTGAGGCACGCGGGGCCTCAGGAGTGTCAAATGAGTGTGTTTACTTGGAAAGTCTGACAGTAAACTTGATAGATAGATACATATTTTATATGTGTATATAATATATGCACATTACACACACTTAATAACATACGTACGTGTATGTATACTGTTGTGTCGGTCCCAGTGTATCGATAGGGAAGCTCTCAGCTAGGAACACCTGGGGCCCTCAACCCAGATCGCGTTACTCGTAGCGGGCCCGCCCCACCCACTGGAGCCTCACTGGAGCCGGTGTTGTGTGCTGTGGGACGCACTGCGGCAGAAACCATCAGGGAACTTGGAGGCACAGGATGTATCACTTGCAGGTCGTGGAGGTTACATGGCACGCCCACTGGCGAGGTGCGGGGGGCGGAGAAAGAGTGCACAGACCTGACTGGGTTTTGGGGGTTTTTTTGTGTGTGTGTGTGGTACGCGGGCCTCTCACTGCTGTGGCCTCTCCCGCTGCGGAGCACAGGCTCCGGACGCGCAGGCTCAGCGGCCACGGCTCACGGGCCCAGCCGCTCCGCGGCATGTGGGATCTTCCCGGACCGGGACGCGAACCCGTGTCCCCTGCATCGGCAGGCGGACTCTCAACCACTGCGCCACCAGGGAAGCCCTGACTGTGTTTTTATCAGGGTGGAGGGTAGGGTATCTAGGGTTTGGCAGGTTCACTCTTTTTTTAGCTTATTTAAAGCATAAGCGTGGAATTGGGGGCCAAGAAGGGAGAAGTAGAGTCATTCAAGTGGTCATTGATCTCGGTCACCCAGATTTGGGGGCTGCCTGCTTCCTTACCTGGTTGTGTTGCCAGTAGCTTTGGCAGTAAACAGAAACAGTGTCACACGCGAGGTCCCTCCACCTGGGGAAACTAAGCGCTTGTCCCATCGGGAGAGCTGGAAGCGACTGCCTGCTACTCCGGGCCTCCACAGTTCTCAGTCCGAGCCTGACCCAGTGTTCGCTCCCAGCAGGAAAAGCGGAAGAGAAGGTGGGAGGCCGGTCCCATCTGCCCTGGAGAGAAGTGTGCTTGGAGAGCCTGGGCCCGCCCGGCCCCCTGGGCAGCGCCGGAGGAGGTAGGGATGGGTGGGGTGCAGGGTCGGGGAAGGGGGCTCCTCCCCGCTCGCCCCCCCCCCCCCCCGCACTCAGGCCAGTGGCTCCGCCCACCGCTTGGCCTCTGCACAAGCCCCGCTGTACCCACATTCCTCACCGCCTGTGGGCCTGTCGGGAAACAGCAGAGGGGGCCAGGCGTGGACCCACAGGGCCTCCAGCAGGTCTCCGGAGGGGCCTCACTGGGGGTGGGACCTGCAGGCAAGGCACTCTCCAGCCCCCACCTACTGGGAGAGCCAGAGGCGTCATACCGGAGCCGCAGAGGACTCCGGAAATAATCCGGGCCACCCTCGTCCTGTGTGCCCTGGTCCCCAGAGATGGGCTTCCTAACGAGCCGAGTATATCCCTCTTGCATCTCGTTTAACCAGTATTTGAAAGTTGCAAGTTTGGTGGTTGGTTTTTTGGTTTTTTTTTTTTTAGGTCGTGTCCAAATATCCCCGGTCAGAGTGGCTCTGGGAAAACAATGTGTATCCACATCCCAAGTGCTCTGTGCTCTTCCTGTGGGGGCAGCTGTGGACCCCTGCCCTGCCTCTCAGCTGGAGAAAAGGTCGGGGTCTGGGCCCTGCCAGCCTCCTGGGTCAGCCTGTGGGCCCCTGTCCTGGAATCTGATGGCTGGTGAAGAGTCCAGGGGCCTGGGGCCCGGAGACAGAAGCCCAGGTGTTACAGGTGAGCTGGTGGCTTCCCCGCCCCCTCAAGTATCGGGAGCCCTGCAGGCATGGGGCTGGCGGGGGCTCAGCGTCTGTACGGCCGCCCACCCTCTTTCCCCGCTGCTCAGCTCACTGT
Source organism: Kogia breviceps (assembly GCF_026419965.1). Lineage (NCBI taxonomy): Eukaryota > Metazoa > Chordata > Mammalia > Artiodactyla > Physeteridae > Kogia > Kogia breviceps. The sequence continues at coordinate 6,927,983 of NC_081318.1, read as the reverse complement.
GGCGGGGTGGGCCAGCCAGACTCCCGGGCTCACAGCCTGGGAAAGGCTTTATCATAACAGCCTTCCAGGCTCGTTTGGGTCACAGGCAGGGAGAGTCTCACGTTGAACTCACTTCAGCTTGCTTATTTCATTTCAGGGTTTTCCTACAGGAATAGTCGGCTGTTTCCTAAAAGTGTGCAGACCCTTTTTAGAGGCAAAACAGAAATTGAGACTTTCCCCAGAATAGATGCATCCAGAATCAAAGTTCGGGGTTTGAGGCAACTTTAGAGGACCGAGGGGGAAATAGGCGCAGTAGCGAGTGGCCTGGAGGGGGCGTCCCCAGAGATGCGGTTCTGCGTCCCCCGACCCTGAGGAGGCGCTTCCCTACACCACGTCAGAGACCCGCCTCGGGAGGGCAGGACTCGGTCCCTGGTCCGGGCTCTGGGACGTGCACCCAGATCCTCACACTTGAAGCCTGCAGTGGGGGGCTCCGTCGTATCGTGGGCTTGGCGTCCCTGCAGGTGCAGGTGCTTTATCAGGAGTGCTGAGCTGGCCTGAGGCCGGCAGCCCTGCTGCTGCGCCTTGGGTAGAAGGACACCTAGGACAGCAGCGCTGTCGCTGGCCCTTAGCCGAGATCCTTCCTGAAGCAAGTGGCCGGGCGTCTATGGGTCCTTGGGCTCCAGTCTCCACTTTTTCTGTTTGAAGCTCTGGGGTCCTGAGAAGTGCAGGCCGGAGCCGGGCTGGGGACTCAGACGTGGCCGGAGAGCGGGTCTGTCCTGCGGCTCCGGGTGGTAATGGGGCTTCTTTATGAGGCTTGCCTCGGGTGGAGACCAGTTCCAAGGGAACTTAGGGTGAAGGAGGAGGTGATTTTATTTTTATGTAACTTAAGACTTGAAGTCCTACGTCTGTAACTTCTGAAGAGGGAGGGTAAAGGTCAGGAGGGAGTGGGGACGCTTGTGGTTTGCTGGTGAACAGTAGCACTGGGTGCTGATACAGCCCCCTGGTCACCCCACAAGCAACACCTGGGACCCAGGCTGGACTGGCCCTCCTGGGCCCTCTCCAGATGCTGCCCACGGTCTTGGCCTCACACCGTCTGCGGCTTCTCCAGGCCCTGCCCGCTGACGCCCAAGGGCAGAGTTGGGCACTCGGGGCACCAGTAGGGCCCAAAGGTGGCATAGAGAGCCCACCTTTTCCTAGAAGATGGGAAGGCCACTGTCCTAAGCGAGCTTGGTTACCGTGGAGACCCGGTCTGACCCGGTCTGTAATTTATCCTGCCGGGGGATCTGGGGAACAGCCATCCATAATTCCCCAGCCTGAGTCACTAGGATCCTGCCTGTCTGAAGCCCGGCCTTAGCAGGGCAGGATGAGATACTAGCTGAAGGGACCCTGCGGGGAGAGAAGGTCCTGACGCTTCGAGGACCCTCACCCGTGTACCGCTCTGGTTTCAGCCGGGACCCACCCGAGGCCCCTTCCCGGAGATCCGCCTGGGCCTCCCCCAGGAGCCGCCATCCCTCAGGCTTTGCCGCACGCCTTCCCGCGGCCACCGTGCCCCTGCGAGAGTTCCCTGCAGCACGAGCTCCACAGCCTCGGTGCCGCCCTCTCGGAGAAGCTGGATCGGCTGGCCGGGGCCCTGGCCGGCCTGGCTCAGGAAGTGGCCGCCGTGAGAACCCAGGTGGATCGGCTGGGGCGGCGCCCGTGGGGCCTGGGGCCGAAGGGCCTCGTTCGGGGCCCTCGCTGGACTGGTGGCCCTGCTCACAGACACCCGCCCTACTGGAGGCACAAGGGCCCCCGCAGGCCGAGACCGAAGATCTTGCGGGGCCAGGCGGAAGGCTGCAGGGCCGGCGACTCCTCGGGCCTGGCCAGCGCGAGGCCCCGCCTGGTGCCCCCGCACGTGCCCCTGGCAGAGGCTTCTGGGCCCAGCCCTGGCCCTCTCTCCTTGGCTTGCGGCAGCCCCGCTGTGCTGACCGCGTGTCACCCCCTTGGACGCCCGGAGGGCCACCGGAGCCCCCCGCCCCTCTTGCTGCCTGCTGCCCCAGCCCCCCAGGTGGCCGCCAGTGCAGGAGCAGAGCCTCGGGCTGCGGCAGCGGCACCGCCCAGGACCCTAAAGTGGCCCAAGGATCCAAGCAGCCTGCTGGCGGGGCTCCAGAGAGCCTTTGAGGGGGAGCTGTGGGGTGGGGAGCACAGGGACCCCGGGTGGGGGCCCCCTAGCCGCTGTCTTCATGGACTGCGTCCTGCCGACGATGCCCCACCCGCGGCCGCCTCTTCTGGGGGCCGGCCTCCGCCCTCGGCCCCCTGCAGCAGAACCTTCCCTGTGTCTGGACTGTGAGGGGGCCGGGGGTCTGCCCTTGGCCTGACCGCCCCAGACTCCAGGATGCCCGTTGCTCAGGGAGGTGTGTTCCCCAGCCACGCCTCTGGCTTTCTTGATTCAGGGTCGTTTAAGTGTCGCTTCCCCTCCTGCCCTTCCGGTGGAAGGGCCAGCGCCGCAGGGGGTGGTATGCGTACACGCGCGTGCGTGCCACGTTGCCGGGGGCGCTGCAAGCCACTGCCGGGGCGCCGTGCAGGAGAGCACCTCTTCCCACCTGCCGTCCTGACCTCAGCGCCGAGAAGCCGTGGCTGTCCTCTTCCTGGAGGATGGGGCCTTCGCTTTCATTTGGGGCAGAACTCCGGCCCCTGGTCGAAGCTGGATATACCTGTGTGGATTCTAAAACTACCGACCCTGGTAGCTAAGGAAAAGGCCCATGGCTCCTACAGAAAGGAGCCCAGAGGGGCCACACCAGGGCGTGGCTGGTTGGTTGTTACCAGCACTGGGGACAAGCCTGCCCTCCCAGAGCCTCCAGAGAATCAGCAACCCCCCTCCCCCGCCCCCCCAAACCCCCTCCGCGGCTGGGGGAGGGGGAGGAATTCGCACACGGCTCCCTGGGAAGGAGCGGCAGGCGTGTTGTCTTCCTGGGGCCGCAGCTACAGTACCGCGGGCCGGGCGCCCTGAACAACACACACTCACATCCCCACGGTTCTGGAGGCCGGAGGTCCAAGGTCAAGGTGTTGGCAGGGTTGGCTCCTTCCGAGGCTGTTCGAGGCCCGTGGCCGGTCGCCGACCGTCCTCACGTTCACAGGGTGCTCTCCCTGAACTCATGCCTCAAATGTCCCTTTCGTCTGAGGACACCATCCTCTTGCCCTCACTGTAACGTGACGACTTCTGTGAAGACCTCACTTCCAGCTAAGATCACATTCTGTGGTACTGGCGTGAGGACGCCCAATATGCGATCCGGGCGGGAGGAGTGCACATTCCAGCCCCTAACACACGTGAGGGGCTGAGCTAAGCTTGGGTTCCTCGTGGGGGAAGGAAGCATGACCGGGGTCACTGGGTCTGCTTTCCCAGCAGCCAACAGCCTGACCTGCGCCCCACCCCTCAGGTGGTCCTCAGTGTAGCACACGGAACGGCCTGCCTGTCATCTGCCGCATTTCCCTCCCCAGGGTCGGGTCTTTGTTCCCGATCTTTCCCCGCCCGGGTCCTTACTTGATTTGAGGAATTCTCGGGGCGGGCTGTGCACACCTGTCGTCCGGGAAGGCCCTGTGGCGTGGTTAGCTGTGCTGTCAGGGAATCTGGGTGCAGCGCTGAGGCCCAGGCCGACTCGGGGCCAGAGCGGCTGTAGCCACGATGGGTGCTTAAGGGGGGGCCTTGTGGCTGCTGTACCCAGTGCGCCCCTAAGATCAGGGTCTTTGGGGATACACGCCGGGCCTGGCCTGCACTCCTTGCCGCCTCTGGAAGGAGCAGGTCACTCATGCTGACGGCGGGGGGAGGCCGGCAGAGGGACCATTGGAAGGGGGTGTTAGAACATTTCCGGGACTAGAGTAAGTCCCGCGGTGACCGTCTCGGAAGCTAGTGCTCGTCAGAGCACGTACGTAGGATGTTTAAGAGACAGTCTTCACAGTTAGCCATACTTGATGTGGCATAAGGAACAGGAAAGTTCTAGGCTTTCCACTCAGGAAGATGAGTCCAGCTCGTTCCCAGGCTGCGCAGGAGCGACGCAGGGCCCGTTTCAGAGCCAGAAGGAAGGGTCTGACGGCCTGGCGGGGAGAGGGGGTCGGTGCTGCCGGCGAGGGGCCCCGGCCTCCTGGGCGGCCTCCCCTCCGCGCGCCCTTCTCAGCGGGGGACCGGGCGGGGCGCGCCGTCCTCCTCTGCGTGACATTTGAAGGTTCGGTTTTGTGGGCTTTGCAAATATCAGCCTGCAAGTCAGCGCGAGGTTGCACGCGGGCCCAGAGGGCGGGAGGAGCGGTTGCTCCGGGCTGCGCGCCGCGCGGACCTCCTGTTGGCGCTGGCGGGGAGCGCGCGCGCGCGCGCGTGCGCACGGCGGCTGCGGCCCAGGCCGCGGGCTCCGGGTCCACCTGCACGCTGTGGGAAAGTGCAAGTCCTTTCTCAAGAAGGTAGAAAACGAGTAATAAAATGAAAGGTAAGACACTCCTTGGTCTGCAGCCACATTCATCCCCCGGGTCCACTGCCTGCCACGTGGACGAAACCCTTTATTAGCTGAAAGGCCTTCTAGAATCTCTGATTTGGTGAGCAGTGTGTGTGCAGTGTAGGAGTTTGGTCCTGTGTCCATCTCCAACGACTTCATGAGGAAATGGGGCCACTCTGGTGGGAGAAACCGAGGGGCCTTTGGAACTCAGGAATTCCCGGGGTCTGGAGATGGGGGCAGAGAACCTTCGCTCCCACGGAGCCTCCTCCTGTCAGGGTCCCCCGCGGCCCATCTGCCCCGCCAGCCCGAGGCCGCTGTGAGGCAGGAAGGTGGGAAGGTCCCACAGCATCGGAGCGGGCTCCCCACAATCCAGGAGAAGGGGGGCCGCCGTGGAGGTGAAGGGGTGCAGGGACCACAGTCCCCTGCCTGAGACGCCCCGCGACGTCCCCGCTCTCTGCTGAAGGAGCTCGGCGCACTGGCAGACCAGGCTTGCTCTAGACCTTGTGGCCTCGTGTTTTAGATGTGGCTTCTGTAAACAGCCTGTGGTAGGATTTTGTCTTTTACTCCAGCCTGACACATTTTGTCCTCTGCTCAGAGCGCTTAATCTTATGTGCAAAATGATTGCTGATACATTGAGATTTGAATATAGCATCTTATTTTGTGCTTATGTTTGTCTCACTTGGTGGGGGGGGGGGTTCCCGTCTTTCCTGCCACCTTTTGTACTGACAGTGTTATGGGGTTTGTTTGTCATCAGTCATTCCATTTTCCCCTCAACCAGCCTCAACATTTAAAGAAGTAAAAGGGAAGACAATCAGATTTACGGCTGTATTTGGGAAGTTTCAGCATAGTTTTTTAAGAAATTGATAGGACAGATCAGGAAGGCTATGGAAGATTTGAACAAGCCAGTTAACAAAATTGGCTCGATTGATGAATATCTAGAACACTGCACCACAGGACTACAGAATATTCATTCTTTTCAGGCATACACAGAACATTTACAAAAACTGACCCTATACTAAGCCCTAAGTGTGAACAAATTTTAAAGTATTCAAATTACACTGAATATATTTTCTGACCATACTTCAGCGTTTAAGCTAGAAGCAAATAAGAAATGAGAAATTCATATACATATATATAAATGAAATAAGTGAATTGTGCTCATAAATAACCTGTGTGTCAATGAAGAAATCATAATAAATAGTTTGAACTGCACTATAAGAAAGTATGGCACATCAAAACTCGTAGGATGGGCTTCCCTGGTGGCGCAGTGGTTGAGAATCCGCCCGCCGATGCAGGAGACACGGGTTCGTGCCCTGGTCCGGGAAGATCCCACATGCCGCGGAGCAACTAAGCCCGTGAGCCATGGCCGCCAGGCCTGCGCGTCCGGAGCCTGTGCTCCACAATGGGAGAGGCCACAACAGTGAGAGGCCCGCATACCGCCAAAAAAAAAAAAAAAAAAAACTCGTAGGATAAAGCTAAATCAGTACTTAGAAATGGGTAGGCATAAGTGAGCGTGCAAAAAAAAAAAAAAAGGCTGAGAATTTACAAGGAGGTACAAATAGGACACGAAAAGAAATACCCCAAAACGTTGAGGCATGTAAACATAAGAGTAGAAATTACTGAAATAGCATACGCATAATAGGTACAATCAGGAAAGCCAAAAATTGTGATTTTAACAAACCTAACAAACTTGACCAGTTTGTGGTGTGATTCATCACTGAAAAAAGAAGGCACAAATCACCAACGTCAGGAATGAAAAAGGTGACACCCCTACAGATGCTGCTACAGACCGTATGAAGATTAAAAGATACTTCAAACTTTGCCAAAAATTTGAAAACTCAGACAACTCCCACAAGAATACAACTCAACGAAACAGACTCAAGAAGAAATAGAAAACCTGACTAGTCCCGTGACGTTGGAAAAATTGCATCGGTGGTCAAACATCTTCCCACAAAAGTACAGACCTAGAAGTCTTCTCTGATAAATTCTCCCTCATTCAAGGAGAAGGTAATTTCACTAATACACAAAGTATTCCAAAGAACAGAAAAACATAGAATACTGACTCATTTGTGAGACTAGCATAACCCTGGAAGCAAAACTGAGAACAGTACAAGAGAAGAAAGTCACAGGCTAATCTCCAAAAGTGTTCAAAGAAGCAAAAATCTTAAAGTATTATCAAACAATGCAGCAGCTTATAAAAAGAAAAAAAGTCATGACCGAGTTGGTTTTATTGCAGAGATTCACAAATGGTTTTAACGTTTGGAAATCACTAGTGGTAACACGCCATCATAATAAAGGACAAAGATCATCTCAGTAGCTGCATAAAGATCATCTGAGAAGAGCCAACATCCATAAATACTCGAAGTAAACTGAGATGAGAAAGGACATCGCTTAATTTGATAAAGATTATCTACCAAAAAAAAAAAAAAAAGGCTTACGGTAAACATAGTACTTAACGATGACATATTGAACAAGTAAAGGAGGCCGACTTCCACACTGTAATTCAGCACTGCAGTGGATGTCCTAGAACAGTGAGCGAGGAAGATGCAGGTTTGACGATCAGAAAAGGAACACAGGCGTCACTACTCACAGGTAATATGACTATTTATATAGACAGTTGAAAACATCTATAGATAACCTATTAAATGGGAGACTTTATAAATGGCTAAAGGCCAATGTATCAGAGTAAGTTGTATTTGCATATACCAACAACAGCAGTTAGAAAATAAAAAAAAACTGGGGGAGACTTCCCTGGTGGCACAGTGGATAAGACTCTGCACTCCCAATGCAGGGGCCCCAGGTTCCATCCCTGGTCAGTGAACTAGATCCTACATGCTGCAACTAAGGAGCCCGCGTGCTGCAACTAAGACCCGGTGTGACCAAATAAATACATAAATATCTTTTGAAAAAAGAAAATAAAACATTTTTATAGTAACAAAAATTCAAGTATCTAGTAATAAATTCAACAAAGATTTATATGAAGAAAACCATTGAGTACTTTTTATGAGTTCCTTCATCCCTCATTCCTCACAACAGTTTAGGTAGCTGTAAATGCTATCATCTCCTTTTTTTAAAAAATAAATTCTATTTATTTATTTATTTACGGCTGCGTTGGGTCTTCGTTGCTGCCCACGGGCTTTCTCTTGTTGTGGCGAGCGGGGCCTGCTCTTTTTTGCGGTGTGTGGGCTCCTCACCGCAGTGGCTTCTCTTGTTGCGCAGCACGGGCTGTAGGCGCGCGGGCTCAGTAGTTGTGGCTCGTGGGCTCTAGAGCGCGGGCTCAGTAGTTGTGGCTCATGGGCTTAGCTGCTCCGCGGCATGTGGGATCTTCCCCACTCCAGGGCTCGACCCCATGTCCCTTGCGTTGGCAGATGGAGTCTTAACCACTGCGCCACCATGGAAGCCCCCAGGGAAGCCCCCATTATCTCATTCTTATTTAACAAATGAGGAAACTTGCTCAAGGTCACACAGCCACTAGGGGACTGAGCTGTGCTTGGAGCTTGGGTAATCTGGCTTCAGAGCAAAGTGAGATCCTAAAACATGCAAAGCAAAAGCACACTGAAAGCTGCACCTTCAAGTCTGAGGCAATTCAGAGAGGAAGAAAAAAAGATCTTTAAGACTATTAATGTGAAACATTTATTTGTGCGCTATTTGTTGAATGCTCCCCACCCCCAAATCTAAGCTCTATGAATGAGGGCGGATATATGTTGTATTTCTGCACCAACACTGGGTCAGGGACATAGTAGGGGTTCAATAAACATGTATTGAATATCTGAACAACGCTTTTATCTGGATTTGAGACACCAGAGAGAGGGTATTGGAATGAATTCATTGAAAATTTCCAAGAGTTTATAGAAGCCTCGGATTCTAATTAAAACTGTGAGCTACTACCATCAACATCTGGGGTTCAGTGCTGTGTTTCTGCGTCCACCCCTGTTAAGAGGCTGGTCACGCATTATTACAGGAAAGAAGTTAGAAACATTCGGTCCTAGTCCTGGAGCATCTGTGTCCACTTGGCTCAGACACTCCATCCTCTCCACTCTCAATGTTGTAAATGTTTCTGGCTTGGTGGTGAGGTGGACTTTAAGGTGACGGAGGACAAGACCCTAGAGCAGCAGACCTGGGCACACATTGGGGTCAGGTCAGGGTCCACTTGCACAGATTCTATTGGTCTGGAGTGAGGCCCGGCCCTCTGTCACCTATATATTGACTTTCAGGTGGTTGTGAGCAGAAAAGGAGGCTCTTCTTAGCCTGGGATGCCTCTCACCGTCCATCAAATTGCATGGAGACCACTTTCTCTGTCAAACCGAGGCAGAGTGGCTGCATTTCTGAATTCCAGTTTAGGAGGCAAGTGCTGGGCTTCAGTTCCAGGGCCTCGGCGCCACCTGCAGGGGAGGACAAGCAATTACAGATCAAAGCTGCAACCAGTGTGGTCCGAGGGCCGAAAGGAAGGCCGAGAAGCCATGAATAGGCCCCTTCTATTCCTAAACAATTTGAAGGACCCTCAGAGCTTCCACTGTGCAGCACATGAGGTCATCCTGTGTGTGCGTCCTGCATGTGGGGTGAGCCCGTGTCTTACCGTCGCCAGGTTTCTCTCCCTAAAGCGGAGCTTGATGCTGATGCCACCTTGCTGGGGGTGGGGAGTGGGGTCAGCATCCTTCAGAGACTCCCCATGGATGGCAGAATCAGGTCCCTCAGCTTACCCCAGCATCCAGAGCCTTCCATGGGCTGGCCTCGACTTAGCTGAACTATCTCATCACGCACTGACTTCTCTCACAGAACTCATACTTCAGCCCGGCTCCTTACTCATACCTGAGCCCAAACATTCACATTCTTCCTTGCTGTTCCCCCTGCCAGAAATACCCTTTCTCAATTTTCACACTTTATTGGGCAAAGTCCATTTTATTAGCAAAGCCCAAAGTTGGTACCTCCACCATGTTTCCCGCAGCCAGAAGCGAGTCTATCCTGAGTGTTTCCATGTGACTATGCGGGTTGTTTCACATTGTAGTTCTAATCTCTGGACAATATTTCATGCAGCTGAGGCACCTCTTTTAATTGGACGTATTTTCACTGTTTGGTGTTTGGCTTGCAGTGCCCACGGCTTTTTTCCTGTTTTGAAATCCCCTAAAATAGGATCACTGAATATGTATTTTAAGGCTATGGACAGGGAAAGTCAAATGGTTTCTGGAAGACATTTAGCATTAACAATACATATCTGTATCAATTTTACAAATATATATCGTGTAGTGGAATTGATATGTTTCCCTTTAATTTGAAACCTACAGAAAATGTGAGAGAATGGTCCTACGAACATACGAGCACGCTTCACCTAGAATTCACCAGTTGTTAATATTTAGCCACAGTTGCTTTACCTCTCTCTCGCCATATGTACAGACATTTTTTCTTTTTTGCTGAACCATCTGTAAGTATACTGCAGACATCGTGGCATTTCTCTCTGAAGTATTTCATCATATATATCCTAAGAACAATCTCCTACATAATCATACTACTACACCCCCCAAGAAATTTAACTTTGACATAATAATCTCATTGCATAATGCAGTCTACATTCAAATTTCCCCAATTGTCCCAATAATGATTTACAATTTATTTTTGTCCAAGATTCAACTAAATGTTATGCATTGCATTTGGCTGACACATCTCTCATCTCCTTTAATCTAGAAACGCCCCTACCCTTTTTTCTTCCATGACATTGACAATTCTTCTTTTTTTTTAATGAATGTACTTGATTTACAATGTTGTGTTAATTTCAGGTGTACAGCAAAGTGATTCAGTTTTGTGTATGTATATATATATATATACACACACACACATTATATATATATATATATATTCTTTTTTCAGATTCTTTTCCATTATAGGTTGTCACAAGATATTGAACACAGTTTCCTGTGTATGCAGTAGGTCCTTGTTGTTTATCTGTTTTATATATAGTACTGTGTATCTGCTAATCCCAAACTCCTAATTTATCCCTCTCCTACCACTTCTCCTTTGGTAAGATTTCTATCTCTGTGAGTCTGTTTCTGTTTTGCAAATAAGTTCATTTGTATCATTTTTTAAAATACCACAAATAAGTGATATCATATGATATTTGTCTTTCTCTCTCTGACTTCACTTAGTATGATAATCTCTAGGTCCATCCATGTTGCTGCAAATGGTATCATTTCATTCTTTTTAATGGCTGAGTAATATTCCATTGTGTATATATACCCCATCTTCTTTATCCATTCATCTGTTGATGGACATTTAGGTTGCTACCATGTCTTGGCTATTGTAAATAGTGCTGCTATGAACATAGTGGGTGCACGTATCTTTTTGAATGAGAGTTTTCTCCAGATATATGCCCAGGAGTGGGATTGCTGGATCATGTGGTAACTCTATTTTTAGTTTCTTAAGGACACAGACAGTTCTGAATATGTCAGAGCAGTTGTCTTATACAACACCCCATTGTCTGGTTTTTTTTGTGTGTGTATGCGTGTGTGTGTGTGGTACGCGGGCCTCTCACTGCTGTGGCCTCTTCCGTCGCGGAGCACAGGCTCCGGACGCGCAGGCTCAGTGGTCATGGCTCACGGGCCCAGCCACTCCGCGGCATGTGGGATCCTCCCGGACCGGGGCACGAACCCATGTCCCCTGCATCGGCAGGTAGACTCTCAACCACTGCGCCACGAGGGAAGCCCATATCACTGAGCTTTTTTGAACACTCTGATGTATCTCCAGAGCTAGTTTCCCAGCCTGTCACGTGGAAGGCAAGAGCTCCAGGGAACGCTAGTCGAGAGTCTGATCAGAGCTGTGCTGCTCGAGCCCCCTGCCCTCTGGGGTGGAGCCAGCCATCCCCTCCCGACACCGGGAGCCTGCATTTCAGTCTCTCCTCCTCCAGGGTTGACACAGTATCTCTGTGAAGTTCCCTGCGATGGGTTGAAATGTGTCCCCTAAAGAGATAGGCTGAAGTCCTCACCCTGGGACCTGGTACTGTGACCTCATCTGGAAATTGGGTCCCTACAGATGCAGTCAAGGTAAGAGGAGGTCACTGGGACGGCCCTAGTCCAATGTGACTGGGTCCTTCTAAGAAGAGAAGAGCCACAGAGACAGACACACACACAGGAAAGGCCATGTGAGCACAGGAGGCAGTGGTTGGACGGACGAGGCTACAAGTCAAGAACAGCAAGCGTTGCCAGCAACACCAGAAGCTGGGAGGGAGGCCTGGAACAGACCCACCCCAGAACCTTGGGAGGGAACGTGGCCCTGCCCACACCTTGATTTTGGACTTTTGGCCTCCAGAACTGAGAGGCAAAATGTCTGCTGTTTCCCATCCTCCTTGTGTGGTGCTTTGTTCCAGGGCCCCTAGAAAACCAACACAGCGCCTTTGGTGAAGGAGTCCCGTAGCACAGGCCCGGGCTTTTCAGCCCCCTGCCCTGCTCCCCGCCCTGTGTGCAGGGGAGAGGCCTGCGGGGCAGGGAAGGCAGGCAGGCAACAGCCAGGGGATTCTCAGTTACTGGGGCCCGGAGACGGGCTGCGCTGGGCGGTGTCACTAAAGCCTGTGATACAGGCTCTTGTCCCAGTTACAAGCCGGTTACAGCTGACAGCCACCCTTTCCTACCAACTCCCATATCCCCGCCTCAGGGTGACTCCATAATTCACCATCACTTCCGGAAAGGGAATATTCTGCAACCGATTCGCGAGCTTGCTTTCAGTTGCTTCCTGCTTTTTCTCAGGGGTCTGCCCCCCCCCCCGGAAGTGTGGCTTGCTGCCTTGGGCCCAGGGGCAGGAACCCCTTTCCCTCTCCCGGGACACAGACACTCCTTAACACGGTGAGTGAATGTGAGCACAGTACCCGGCTGGCCGAGAGCCCAGTCCAAGGAGGTGAGATCTCAGCAAGTCACCCCACCTTCCGGAGGCCCCTCCCGACCCTCCACGTGTACTTCATTGCTCTTCACCCTTCATCCCGCGGCCCTTCTCACGCTTGCCTTCCACACTGACCACTAGATCGTCCACTGAGCACGCCGAGGACCAGGAACGCTGAGGGTCCTCTCTGCGAAGACACCGAGCTTGGTGTTTAACTCTTCAGGCTCTAGGGAAATGCAAGTCAAAACCCACAAAGAGAGATCACCGCACACCTGTTAGAATGGCTACCATCAAAAGAACAGAAAACAGCCAGGGTTGGCGAGGAAAAACGGACCCCTTGTGCACTGTTGGTGGGAACGTAACATGTGCTTTTGTAAAGTACAGGCTCTAGGATCAGACCACTGGGTTGCTTTCATCACATATGCTGTGTGACTTGTGCAAGTAACTTGGACTCTCTGAGCTTCTCTTACCTCATCAGAAAAACTGGACCAAGGACAATGGTGACCACTCATAGGGTAGCGGAAAGAAAAACGGAGCAGTACTTGTAAAGCCCTTAGTTTGTAGTGTACTTAGCACAGAGTAAGTATTGGACACATTTTAGTTGATAACTATTATTACTATTCCCAGCATCGAACAGTGTCAGACACACAAGCGGGTACTCTATACATGTTTATTGAATGAAGGAAGGAAGGAAGGAATGACCTTGTTCAAAAGGCCTAACTGCTCTGTGCTCAGTTTCCACATCTATAAAATGGGGATAATAATGGTAGTTATTGTGAGTTTTGGCTATGTTAATATATGTGTAAAGAACTCAGGTCAGGCCCCGGCACATAGCAAGGATTAGGTGAATATTAGCTACCATTATGATTTAGCGGTAATAACAACAATCCCTTTTCATACTGCCTGCCCTGTCCCTCGCCCGCCGATAGTTTCTTTTGGGGTGGCTGACACAGGGAGGTGTAGTGCTGGGGCCGGCTCGCTGAAGGGCTATGGGAGAAGGACGTCCTGATGGTTCGATGCCTCGCTGGCAGAGGACCTGGAACAGGGCGCCCTGGAGATGTGAGTTCCCTCTGCACTGGCCCTGAGCCGGATGACCTGTTCTCATCTCAAACTGTGTGCAAATACCTGATCCCCTGCAGCCCGGCGCCTCAGCGTAAGGTTTAGCATTTAATGGTTCCCAGCTCCTCCGGGTTCCTTCCACCTCCTCTTGGTCTCTTCCAGTTGTATTCACCTTCCAGACTCACCAGGACCCTCCTGCTGGCAAAGCCACCCCTGACTGTTGCAGCTGAGGCCCTCCCCTTTCTCTGAACTCCTCCAATACCTGTATCCTGAAGAATGGAACACCTGGGCCCAGACCACCACGTACGATGGTCCAGGTGTTTTATGCAACTCAAGCCTCTCTCCCATCTAAGGTTTAGGTTTGTGAGTCAGGGATCTTGGCTTTCTCTTCTTCGGAGTGTCCCAGAGCACCCCGCTGCTTGTCTTATATCTGGACTGCAAATGCCACAAGGACAAGATCTTCTGTTCAATTCCCTACAACGTTTATGCAAGGCTGGGTGGACCCCAAAGCTCACAAGTCCTTCTGGGTGGAGGACTGCAGTGCCTGTCTCCCTGCCTTCTGAGCCAGCCGACCGAGCCAGGGGAACATGTGGAATCTTTCTGACTCAAGATTTGCAGGGATGTCCAGCAGGTCACTCTAACTGGCTGTTGTCGTCCAACCCTGCAGATGGAGAGGAAGGAGAAAAAGGAGGAGGCCGCACGGAAAGTCCTTTGTCTTACTAATTATGTGATAGGCAGACTTCACTAAAGCCTGGGTTAAGGCTCTAAGTCTACCTACTTCATTTTGTTCTGATTCCATCCCTGCCAAACAGCCTCTTTATCACTAACTTAGTTTCCCAAGCATAGTGGTACCTAGATGGAAAACAGGAGCATTTGGAGGATCTGAGTATTCTCTGATACAAAGCACACCGGCTGTGGGGTTTACAGGGATCTCCTGCTTTTTGAAAGTTCGAATCACGCCACTTCACTTTGACGGAAGACCGACATTAGTACCTGCTTTCGCTAAGTGCAAGGAATCTGAAGAGGATTTTTGCTTTTATGAAAAGGGAAAATAGCATGCAGCATTTGTTTTGCCCTTAGAGAGGCAGCGTACCCCAAGCAGTGAGAGAGACCCTGCAAAGCTCCTTCCTGGGAACCACGCTCAGCAGGCCAGCGTCAAGCCACCATAGCTTGGAACTGTGTCTGTGAGCACGTGCGCTTCTTCTCTCTCCGTTCTGTGCGTCCATTAGCGAGATGTGTCCTCAAGTGATTGCTTCTCCGCCCTACGACGTTTCAGCTTATGGACGCTTCCATGGGGACGCTCTACTTTAGGATAGCTGGGGAGACCTGTATTTAAAGCACACCAGGCTGGCTCCTTCGCTGACCACTTCCCCTCCTCCTCAAAGCGGAAAGGCAACAACTTAAGAATGGAGCACGTGCGCGCTTTGGGTGCCAGTTAACTGGGGTGGGCGCTTGAAGGGGACAGCTAAGCCGTGGGGACCGTCTTGAAGGCCGAAGCAGGCAGGAGGCCCTGTCCTCTGTTCACTGCTGCACTCTGACTCAGAAGGGCCGCCTGGCTCTTGGTCTTTCTCCGCTTCCCCCAGCACCATGGTCTTCACCAGAATGGCTGTGGGGCTGGGTCCCGCCTAAGATTTCCCAGGTCTCGCATTTCAGACCAGTTGGACTTACAAGACTGGGATGGGAAGGAGGTGGGAACCCAGGAAAGGGACCAGGAGGAGGGGCTACCCACTTTGCTCTCTGCTCCCATCCTGCAGGACTCACTTTACAGGTGTCCTCATCCTGGGAACCTCCTTTGACTTTTCCTGAATCGGGGACGCCACTCCCAAAGCCCTCTGTGCTGGCCCTAACCCGGCACTCCTCACGTTTCCTGCAAGCTCTGTGAGGGCAGGGTCCTGTCTGTCTTGCTTACTATTGTTTCCCAGTGCCTAGTGCAGGGCTTGGCACATAGTAGGCACCCAATAAATATTTGCTAGGGTTATTTTTGGTGACGGTGCCATTAGAATTGGGGAAAAAAAAGCCTCAGCCCTCATCAACATCAGCAATCTTATTTTAATGAGAAAGCAGGGGTCCAGGAAAATGAGGACTCTGCCACCAAGTCCTACAAGAGGAAAGGTCAAAGGTAAGACTTCTCACTCCAAGTCCAACACGTTCCCCCATCATCCTACCCCTCCCAGTCACTGCCAGCCAGCCCAGCTCTCCTGCCACGGCTGCAGAAACGCCTGCACCCACGATGAAGAGAGGACCTATGGGAAAGTGTGATGCAAAAGCCACCTTCATCTGTCACTGACGCCCTTCCTCTGCCGCCCGGCAGAGCGGCAGGCGAGGCTGCTGTTCTGAGATGCCCTTGGCAGAGCTGCAAACAGAGGCAGAGCCCTGGAGCTCCAGGGCCTTGGTGGCACGCCCTCCCCATAGGAATGGCCAGGGGCACCCTGTCCCCTCTCTTTGCATTCCCAGCAGTTCTAGCCTTTGACACCTGGCATGAGAAATGTATACTGTTGTTTCTTCCTTGTCAATTTGAGCTAAAGGCAGGGAGCAAGATGGTGATTTCGCAATTAGCTGGATCATATTTTGATTTGATAAAGCCCATTACCAGCAGCTGGCTAAATTTAACTCACACAGGATAGGAAGGGAAGGGGTGTCTGTGTGTGGATTAAGGTGAGTGAGTGGATGAGAAAAGCCTGGGGTTCCACCCCCCCAACTCATTTCACAGCCCCAGAACCTTCAGATTGTAATTTTAATGAAACTTTCAGTACACAGACCACCATTCTTTCCCTCCATCGTAGAGGTTCCTGACTCAGTCTTTGGTCAGGAGTGGTCCGGGAAATGTCTGCTTTCTGATGGGGTCTCTGGGTGGGAGATTTTCAGGAACTCAGGCCTGAACTGTTCCTAGCAAGGATTCACTCTCAGCACTTTTTGTCCCAGAATGTCAAAGCCGGTTATCCTTTCCAGACTTCTCCCCAGCAAGACAGGGAGGGAAGGAAAACGACCAGAGGCTGTTCAGGCCATCGTGCTCCTCCGCCCAGGAGATGTCGTTGGGCATGGGTCTCTGGAACCAGGGAACAAAAGAAGGCAAAGGCAGGGTCCGGCCTAGAACGAGGCTCAGAAGAAGAGCGGGGATGCCGCCACCTCGGTGGGAGTGGGCCAGGCCGGAGGCAAGAGGTCAGGTTCGGAGGTCGGGAGGGCGGCGCCGCCGTGGACGCGCTGGTGTCTCGCCAGGTGGGTCTTGCGGCTGAAACTCTTGCCGCACTGAGGGCAGGAGAAGGGGCGGGAACCCGTGTGGACGGCCTGGTGGCGGACCAGGTTGGTTTTGGAGCTGAAGCTGCGGGCGCACACAGCACAGGCGTGGGGCCGGCTGCCTGTGTGCACCGCCTGGTGGCGGCCCAGGTGCGACTTGCGGCTGAAGCGGCGGCCGCACTGCGCGCAGGCGAAGGGCCTGGCGCTGCTGTGCGCCCTGGAGTGGGCCACCAGGTTGGGCCGCGAGCCGAAGCGGCGGCCGCACTGCGCGCAGGAGAAGGGCCGTTCGCCCGTGTGCACCCGCCGGTGCCGCGCCAGGTGCTGCCCGTGGGCGAAGCCGCGCCCGCAGTCCGGGCAGAGGAAGGCCCGCTGGCTCGCGGGAGCGTCCGGGGGCGCCGGTGTGCTCCGGGGCGCGCAGGCCAAGGGCTCGGTGGCAGCGGCGGGGTCCACGGTGGCGCCCAGTGCGCACTCGTCGCACCCGAAAGGGCGCCCCTCGCCACGGTGCAGACGCTGGTGCACGGCGAGGTTCTTCTTCCAGCCGAAGCTCAGGCCGCAGTCGGAGCAGGAGAAAGGCTTGGGCCCGGGAGGGGACGGCGTGGGGGACGGGGCAGGGGACGTGGGCGAGGCGGGCGCGTCGGGGGAGGACGGGGCGCGGCCGGCCGCCTCGTGGACCCTCTGGTGCCGCACCAGGTGTTGCTTGTGCGTGAAGCTGCGCGCGCACTGCGCGCACTGGTAGGGCCTCTCGCCCGTGTGGATGCGCTGGTGGCGGATCAGGTGCGTCTTCTTGCGAAAGCGCTTCTCGCACTCGGGGCAGGGGAAGGGCCGCTCGCCCGTGTGCGTCTTCTGGTGGGAGCCCAGGTGTATCTTCTGGCTGAAGCGCTTGCCGCACTCTGCGCACGGGAAGGGCCGCTCGCCCGTGTGCGTGCGCAGGTGGCGGGTCAGGTGGGCCTTCTTGCTGAAGCGCTTGCCGCACTCGGAGCACGGGAAGGGCCGCTCGCCGCGGTGGCTGCGCTGGTGCAGCAGCATGTGCGCGCGCTGCGTGAAGCTGCGGCCGCAGTCCGGGCAGGCGCAAGGGCCTTCGCCCCGGTGCAGCCTCTGGTGCAGCCGCAGGGTCAGCTGGTCCCGGAAGCGGCGCTCACACTCCCCGCAGCCATAGGGCTTCTCCGAGGTCGGGACCCACCCCGCCAGCGCGAGCCCGCCCAGTGCCCCCGGGGCCCCCGGCTCCAGCTTATAGGCGGCGGCCAGAGGCCCCAGGTCAGGGGCGGGAAAGGGGCTGGGGAGTAATGACAGGTGCTGGGGCCATTCCACCTCCTCTTCTGCCTCCTGATCCTCCTCCTCCACCTTCACCTTCCGAATCATCCACTCCTCCCCTGAAAGATCAAAACAAGGCGAGTCTGTTAAGCCCCACATTGATTTATGCGACGTTTATTTGCCAATACGACCACCACTTCCTGCAGCCCTGAAGTCTAGCTTCTGCTGTTTCCACTGGGACACTCCTGGGAATGACCAAACCCAAAGATCACTGCAAGTCCTCCTCCTGGGCTCTCTGCTGCGGGGACGCTTTCGCCCCGGTTTGCCTGCCTCCCTGCCTCTGGAGCAGCCTCCCCTTACTCTCCCTCAAGGTTCAGTCCTCAGGTTCCTGTCCTGGCTCATATGTCCACGTGGCCCCCCAGATCTTTCTGTTCTGGAACCTCAACCTCTCACCTCCAGTTGAGCAACTCCCCTGCGTGTCCTGCGAATTGGCTACAGCTCAGCAGGATTACCGCCAAACACCCCACCTTCCCAGATCTACCCCGCTGATGTCAACAGTAGGTCTACAGCCTCCTTCTCCCAGCGGGCTGGACTTGGAACCTTGACTTTCACCTTTGACGCCCCCCTTGCCCTCTAACTCCTCCCCAGTGGCCACTGAGTACCTTTGCATTCCTTCCTGTGGCTTCTCAAAGGCCCCCTGCTCCTACAGCCTTCATTGCTGCTTCTAGGGCCAGGTGGGAAATCCCAGTTTAAGAAGAGGGTTGAGTTTACAGGACTTGGGGGACCAATGGATGGTGCCACCGCCGGAGAAGCAGGGAGGGTCCTCTTAGGGAGCAGGTTGGAGATGGGTTCCCCTGGAGCTCTGCCCCTCTTGGGCACTGCAATGGCCCAGCCAAGAGGAAGGAGCTCAGGTCCCAGACCAGGAATGTCCCCTTGGGTTCTCCTCTGCCACTAAGCAGCAGTGTGACCATGGTGGAGTCACTTCATCTCTTCGAACTACGTTTGTTAGCTTGCTTAGGCGTAAAGGTTGGACCAGTTCATGGTTCCTAAATCTGGTGCCGTGTCATAACCTCCCGGGCAACCTTCACAAAATGCATCTATGGGAGCCGGGCCCGTGAATCTGTTCTTTCTTTCAAGCTCCCAAAGTGATTCTTGTTTGAGAACCTTTGTACCAGCTGATCGGAGGTCCTGTCTGGCTCTAAAAGTCTGTAATAGCCTGAGCCTTGGTTACATGATACGTGGACTATCACAGTTAGATTTACTCCTAGTTTCTTGTAGCCATCCATCAGTTCCAAGCAACTATCTATCACACTGTGATATCGCTTTCATTTTCACTGTGCCACTCTTCTACTGAAGAAAACCATCAACAGCTCCCTCTTATTCAGAGGATAAAGTAAGTTCTAGCTGCATCTGAGGCTCACGCCAACCTAGTCCAACTCTCTTAATACTCCCAGGCATAAAGCCCTCACTTCGGGCAAGCTGGTCTTCACATGTCAACTTCCCCTAGTTCGAAGTCTCTTCTCAGCCTAGAATGTTTTCCCATCCTCCACCCTCACCTTCATCCACGCTGAAGTCTACACGTGTCTCTCTCAACACGGAGCACAAATGAACAAAATCTTTGACAGATCCAACGCACGAGGATCTCATATAAACACTTAACTGTTGACACTTCTACACTTCCTTGCGACATGCCTTTATTGTTATTTGTTCTTTTAATTCTTTATTCTAGCTCATATTGGTATCAGATTTCAGTTTCTGGAGGGCAGACATCTTGTGTTCTGTTTCTTTATGCGCCTAATAAAAATGAAGATTGCCGCCACGTACTGAGTGCCAACTGCAGATGAAGCACTGTATATACACCCTCACACACCTTCACAAAAACCCCGGTGCGGAAGTTACTCTTATTTTTCGTGAACAAACTGAGGCTCCTCCAGCCTATCCAAGATCACTCAGCCAACAAATGTGGAGCAAGGATTCAAGCCAGGACTGTGTCACTCTAGAGCCCCTCTCTTCCCGCTCTACCTAACACAGCCTGGACCTAGTGGGCACTAAATCAGCCCTTGTGGAATAAGTGACATCACTCAGGCAGAAGGTGATAAAGCTGGTGGTAGTGGAAGGAAGTGGCGGGTAGGACCGTGGAGAGAGAACGAACTGTTTGATCGCCTTGCGTATGAGGCACATGCGTCAAATACGACAGATTTGGGGCATTTGCGCAGCACCGAGATCCGTGGAGATTTGGGGGAAGGAGCATGTCTGGGGAGAGACAATGAAAAGGTTGATCAACGCCATATGTCTTCCTGGGAATCATAATTCAAGTTGTCAACAGGGATGAACTTTGACTGTGGGAGACAGGCTGGGAAGTTAAGACTTCTGGAGGATGTTGGGGTGAGAGCGTGTTTCTCTCTGGTGGCCAGCCTCTCTGATTCCTGTCGTCTGTGGATGTAGAATTCCCTCTGCGTGCTGAAGCTCTAAAGCAGAAAGGTGCCAGGGCCCGATTCCTCTTGGGTTGGTAGGGCCTGGGGTGGCTGCCTCCTCAGACAGCAGCTCGGGAGCTGGCAGGCCCCTGCTCCCTCCGCCTGGCCCCCTGGTGGGATGGAGAGCTGGGAAGACTCACCTGAGCAGGAGCCCATGGGCTCAGGCTTCTGTGGTGCCCATGCCAGGCCTCCTCTGCAGGGAGCTTCAGCTTGTTCAGTGGGGGCACCTTCCTCTGGTCTGGGGGCCTCACGCCCTGGCGGAGAACAGGCTACCTCAAGGACGCCGCAGACATCAGAGGTGGACAGAGCTCCCCACTGGCGCTAGGAAGCAGGGGCTTTTGACACCCCGGTCCCGGCCCCACCGGCAGGATTGCATCCCACATCATACCTGCAGGGGCTGAATTCCCAGCTGCCCCAGGGCAGCCTCAGGCTCCTTCAAGCAGGGCAGCTGCTAAGGCCGTGCAGGTTGCAAGAGCCACAGCTGTGAGGAATTTCTGGAATATGTGTGTGTAAGATAGTGGAAGCAAGGAAGGGTCCCTGCCCTGAGGCTTACATGAGGCTCCTAGGAGGGGAGATGGGGAACCTCCCAGCCACCAGATGGACTCCAGTTCCAAGGCAGATCATTAGAGGAGATCGGGGTGTCAGAAAGCCAGGTCCACGCCTGCCTTAGGCATCTTCTCCCCGTATCTGCTTAGCTGCCTCCCTCACCTCTTTCCAATCTTACTTTCACAATGAGACCTACTTTCACCCCACCATTTAATCCTCCAGCCTGCCCCACCCCTACCTGCAGTGGTCTCAGGTTCCCTCACCCCGCTTTACGCCCCCAAAGCACATAGCCTCTTCTAACACGGGTTGTAAGTACACTTATTTCTACATTTGTTGTCTGTTGACCCTCTGCCCTCACTAGGATTAAGCTCCTGGAAGGTAGGGATCTTTGTCTCCTTGGTCACTGAGGTATCCTGAATATCTAGAATAGCACAGGGCACTTAGTAGGTGCTCAATAAATAGCTGATGAACAAAGGAAGGAAGACTCTGCCCTGAGCCAACGTCCCTGGTCCCCACTTACTTACCTGAGCATTTGCCCAGCGCTCTCTCTTCCCGGGGAGGGGGCATCTGTTCCTGGGCATTATGGGACTCTTCCCCAGGCTCGCTTTGGGGGGCCATCTCCGGCTGTCCCACAGAGAGTCCTGTTACAGGCAAAAGGATGCGTCCAAGTAAAGCACAAAGTAGAGAAGAGGTGATCAAAGACGGGGGGGGGGGGTGTCTTCCCCTTCCCAGCCCACCCAATGGGTTTTCCCCATGTGCTCAGGAAGGAAGGGTCTCTAACTAGCACGGATAAGGGACAGCCAGACCCTGCAGTGGCCTGGCCAGGTATCGACCTCAGGCCCCTTGCACCGCATCAAGGACAGGCGACAGAAGGAAGAGAGAGGATAGATTTAAATATCCTGGTGTTCTGTGAGTGCTAGCACAACCTCCAGCGTGGACCAGGCATTCTTCCTGATGAAACCGAAAAGGATGCTGCCCTAGAGAAAGGCTCCCAGGCTCTCCGGGGTATCAGGGTTGCGACCTCCTGAGGATGCTCTGCTGTCTGAATTAGGGAAGCAGCAGGCGTAGTATGCTCTTGAGTCCTCCTACTCCCCTGCCCCCCCATCCAAGTTCCTTCAGTTCTGCTGGCTCACCCAGGGACCTGAGGGCCTCGAAGGTCTCTCTCATGGCAACCCAGGATAACTCCTCCTGGGGATCCGGCCACAGACCCTAAGGAGAAATACAACCTGGTTCAGATTCTTCTCAGACAGCTTCCACCTGGGTCCTGGCTCTGCCCAACCTCTCCCCATCAGCTATCTCCAGGAGCTCCAAAGGTGATGTCCTCAGGTACAGGTTAGGGAAATGAGGGAACGTGGATTTCAGAAAGCAGAGACCTCTGAAGGTGGACCAAGGCGAAGAAGGCCTTGAAGCCATTTCTGCAAGCTAAGCTCAGGTCAGCTCTGGCAATCAGCCTGCCACCCTCACCTGCAGGTCTCTCAGAGCCAGCACCAGCCCTTCAGCGCTCCCCACCCCCCAGGGCCCTTGCCTAGGGGTGTCAGGAATCAACCGATTCTCTGGGGAGAGGGTGGAGGGTGGGAGACCAGAGGGGAGAGCGGGGGAACTTCGTCTCCTAGGCCCTCCAGCTGTCACTGCAGGAGCTGGTGAAACAGGAGCCAGCCTAGGGGCGGAGGTGAGTACCACTACTGGGCAACTGGTGGGGAGGCCCTCGGAGGTGGGTCCTCACCGGAGGCAGGAATGACTCTGGCTTCACCTCCCCAAAACCCTACCTCAAAACCATCGCCCCTCCCCCGCGGGGCTTTCCCAGGCTTAGACACCCGGCCCTCTAGCCGCCCTCGCGGCTCCTCCTCCAGCGGGTCCCCTGCCCCTCCCCCAGCAGACTCCCCTCCCCCGCCAGTCTCTCTGGCAGCCTTCCCTCCACCCCTCCCCTCTCCCGCTCCCTCCGCCTTCCGCCCTCTCTCCCCGCGGAAGCCGGCTGGCTCGCCAGCCCCGCCCCCTGCCCCGCCCCTCCGGCTCCTCCCCCTGCCCACAGCCTGCCTGCCAACCCCTCTCGGCCCCCTCGGGTCTGCCCTCCGCAGCCACCGCCCCCCTGACCCTCCGCTGGGGCAGCCTCCGCGGCAGAGCTCCCCTCCCCCTCCCCAGGCTCAGGGCCGCCTTTCCCTCCCCTCGCGGTTCACCCCCGGCTCCTTCCCCTCCCGGCCGCACACCCTCTCCCTTCCTTTCCCCCTCCTCTTTTCCTTCCTCCCCAACACCGCCCTCCTCCTCCCGGCTCTCCCCTCCCCTCTCCCTCTCATCCCCCACTCCGGTTTCCTTTCCTCTCTTCACCTCAGTTCCCTCCTCCCCCCCCCCCGCTCCCCAGCCCTCCTCCTCCTCTCCCCACACCGCCCTCCCTCGCTCCCTCCCTCCCTCCCTCCCGCAGCTCTCCTTCCCCTCCGAGGCCTCGTCTCCCTTCCCCCTCTGCCTCCCCAGCAGGCTCGCGCTTCCCTTCCTTCCTGGTCCCCACTCCCCAGAACTGCTCTTCCCCTCCCCCTTCCAGCCCGCCCCCCCGAGCTCCCGCCTAGTCGCCCGGCCCCCACCAAGCCTCGGGTCTGGGGCTCAGCGCGCACTCCGACTGCCTCGCCGGCCCAGCCCCTCCCCGGCCCTGCCTCCCAACCCACCTCCGCGTCCCCTCCCCTCCCTCTCCGGGGCTCCGTCCCCCACTTCTGCTCCCCACTGACTTCTCACCCCTCCCAAGTTCTCCTCCCGCCCAGACCCCTCCCACCCCCTCCCCGCCTCCGTCTGTCCCCCGGAGCCCCTCCGCCTGGAGCTCACTGCACGTCCCGGCCCGCTCCCGGCTCCCGGGCTCACCTGTCAGCGCCCTTCTCGCGCCCCCCCAAACGCCCGACCCCCTGCCCCTCGGCCCGCTCCCACACTCCCTCCCCCCTCCCCCGAGACGCCCCACTCCCTGCCCTCGGGGGCCCCCCACGCTCTCCCACCTGACTCCCACCCGGCCCCTCTCCCCAGCCCCCGCCCATCCCTCCGGAGGCCGCCTCTCCGTTCTCCTCGGAGCCCTGACCCCCCAGCCGGCCCTGCTCCCCGGTCCCACCCCTCCCTGCTCCGGCCCGCGCCGCTCCTCGGCCCTCGCTCCCCCCCCCAGCCCCACCCCACCCCTCCTGCGCGCTGGGCGCCCGCGCCCCCGGGGCTGTCACCTGCGCCGCACGGGCGGTGGCTGCGGGTGCGGGTGTGGCGGGGAAGCGGCGGAGCGCCCGCCCTGGGCGCCTCCACGGTCTCCCCGCTGCCGCCCGGACCCCGGCGCCCCGGCCTCGGGCCCCCGCGGGCTCGGCTCGCGATGGCGCCCGCCGCCTGCAGTCCGGGTGCGGACTGCCCGGAGACTGACAGACTGACAGCCCCGAAACTTCGCGGGGAGGGGAGAGGAAAAGACGCGGAGGGAGCGGGAGCGGGGAAGCGGCGCCCGGGAGGGGGAGGGGAGCGAGGAGGCGGGAGGGGGCAGCGGGGCAGCCAGTGGGGGAGGTCGGGGACAGGGTGCCCGGGCGTGGAGAGGGTGCCCAGCGGGTCAGGCGGGCAGGTGAGGCTCTGGAGGAACGACGGCCCGCAGCAGGCGATGGAAAGTGGGAGCTAAGGACGGGGGAGGGGAGGGGTGGGGGGGAAAGGAGTGCGGGGGGAGGGGTGGGGGGAGAGGAGGCAGGGGGGAAGGGCACTCGGGCTGCGAGGGAGGGTGCCGGCAGGCGCGGAGGGAGGAGCCAGGGGAAAGGTGGAGCGCGGGGCGTCGGGGGGCGGTGTGGAGTTGGGGGGAAAAGGAGGGGGCCTGTGCAGGGGAAGGGAGCTAGTGTCTGCGCTGCTGTCTTTGAATCGCAAGTGCCAGCCGGAATGTGTCTGCGCCGCGCTCCCGCGGTGGGATCGAGTCCCCGACTGTCGGGCGGTGGGGTCGGTCTGCGAAAATGCGGCCCTGCCCCGCTCTCCGCCCTGATCCCACTCGGATCCACCCGGACCCGTAACCCCCCGCCCCCCACCGATCTGAGACCCACCGCGGGAGCCGGGTCCCTTGGGGGCGGTGAGGTGAGCCCGAAGGAGACCAGGCTGGGCCCCAGTGCCTGCTAAGAACGTGACCTTCGAAGTAGAAATTGGGGTGGGGGCCTTGAACCAGGTCACCTGGGAGAAGGCAGGGCTGGCGAGGAGGCGTCGTGGGTGAGGCCGGAGACGGATGGGGTGAAGACTCCCCAGGGCAGCATCCAGGGGAGCCGCTGCTGACGAGAGGGGAGAGTCCCCTGGGCGCAGTGGGGAGCGGATCCTACCCCCGGCTGGAAACCTCTGCCGGTCGGCTGTGGAGGGGTGCCCTCAGCCCCCAGCCGTCCCTGCCCCGGGTTGTGATGTTTCTCTTCAGCTTTGCCACTTGGGCACCCCAACCCCTGAAAGCTCCCCATATCCCGTCCTCCTCCATCTAAAATGTGGGCTGGTTATGCCAGGCCTCCCCCTCGAATCTCTTTCTCCAATCTCCTCTGGGTCCCAGCTTCCTCCCTCCTGGCCTCTTTGGAGGGAAGGATGTGACTTGTATTTCTCCCCAATCCACGTGTGGCTTTTCGGGGAGGGTTGCGGATGACTCCGTGCGTGCGGAGAGCAGCCTCCCCTGGCTTCCACAGCCCATCACCTGGAGGGGATACCAGGGCACAGAGAAGCACGGCATGCAGCAGGGGCACATCAGCATTTGTTGATGCTTAGGGCGAGGGGGACGGGCGCAGGTGGCACCTGGAAGAGCACAGGGTGCCTCGGAATCAGTTGTGGAGGGCTCTTCTACCTTCAGTATGGGCTGCCTCAGCCGCTCAGTGTCTGGCCTGCTCACCAGGCTGCCGGCCGGCCCTGGGAGCACAGCACATCACTGTGTGCCAGGATGGGGCACGAGCGCCTTGGTCTGTCCTTGTAAGACCTGCAGTGCGAGTGTGTGTCAGGTGCCAGAGGGAGAGTGTCCAGGTGTGCATGTGTGAGAGGCTGGGAGCAGCTGGGTGTCCATGGCCTGACCCTGGACCTTTCCAAGGACCCCGTCCGAGAGCTCCCTGAGGGATTCACCGTGCCTTCTCCTGGCCCAGGACCAAGGGTCGGTCCAGAAGGATGCCTGGCAGGGCTCTGGTTCCCGGCAGCCTTCCCCCGACCCTGCCCACCACAGGTGGGGTGGCTGTGTGGGATGCTTGGAGGCACATCAGGTTTAGGGGTTGGAGGGTTAGGCCACATTCCAGCCTGGCTGTCCTCGGAGCTGGTAACCGGTAACCAGGATGTAACCAGGATTCCCCTGGGGAGCGAGCTGCTGCCCAACCCTCTTCCAACCGGATGCTCTGCTCGGATTATCCCATCCTGCTGCCTGCCCGCAGGGCGGGGGGGGGGGGGCGCTGGCTGCGGGCCCCTCTGCCCCCCACACTTGCTAGCCCAGGCACTCCTCCCTGAGGCTGGCTCCTGTTCCCCCGTCGGGGCTTCCTGGTTCTGGATCCCAGGGACCCTAGGAGAGCAGGGTGGACCCCGCCAGCCACAGATGATCACCCTCAGTAAGAAGTCAGGCCGCACAGAGGGAAGGGCGCACGCCATCCCGCGGCTGCAAACCGTCCAGTCTCTGGAAACCCCGTTGCTTCTGCTTGCTGACCCTGGTTTCTGGAGTGGTTGGTAGGAGAGGGGGCAGGAGAAGCAGGACAGGGACAGGGCAGAGGATCGTGCACTCAGGATTTGAGGGCTGGAAGGCCGTGGCCCTGTGACTCTTAACACTATTGTGGGGTCACGGCCCTCCTTGAGAATCTAATGAAAGTTATGGAACTGTCATCAGAAAAAGATGCACACACACAATTTCAAAGTATTCGTGGAGCCCCCCGTCCCACCTGTGATCTGGGACACACACACACACACACACACACACACACACACACACACACACACACACACACACACACACACACACACACACACACACACACACACACACACACACACACACACACACACACACACACACACACACACACACACACACACACACACACACCGGGAAGCGCATTGTTTCCAGGGAGAGCTGGCCTCTAGGGATTGCGTGATGTGTAGGCAGGTCCAATCTGGTTCTGGGCAGCTGGTGCTCCAGGGCATGGGGCTGAGATAACGCCTCCCCAGTTCCCCAGTGCTACGGGCCTGGGCCTCACGCTCGCTCGCTGTCTCAGGCTGCAGCAGCAGCAGCGTGGGGCTGGGGAGGCCAGCCCGAGCCTCTGCTCACCTGCCGCAGCATTGCCTCCCAAAGCTTCACAGCCCCCAAAGGTGACCTGGGGGTCGCCATGCTGCTTCCTGCCCTCCTCTCTGGGACGGCATGGGCACTGGCTAATGGGTAAGCAGCCCACCCTGGGGCTCCTCCTGCCCCAGGCCCAGGACCCTCTGGAGCAGCCACACTCCTTCCCGCACCCCCCTTCTCTCAGCCTGCTTAACTTAGCCTCCTCCTCAGCTAACTAACTCTCCACTGGGAGCGGGGTCACAGGATAGGGCCTCTCGGACAGATGGGGACGGTGGCCGCAGCTGTCGGTCCCCATCTATGGGCTGGCGGTGGTGTGAGACCAGAGACCATCCTGGTGGAGGAGGAAGTAACTCCCCGTCAGGAGGACCTGGTGACCTGGAGAAGCGGGCATTTGGGAAGCAGGTCGTGGTGGGCTGCAGAGGGCCAGAGGGTAGGGGTGGGGGTGGGGGATGAGTGGGCCTGTCCGCGGGCAGCGCAAGGAGAGTCCTGATGCCTGCTTCCCGTGCCTACCCTTCAGTCTGCCTTCCTGAGATCATTCTTGCTTGGGAAATTGAGACCAAGAAGGGAAAATTACACGATAAAGCCTCTCAGAGAGTAGGTGACCAGACTGAATGTCCCAGGCCATTCCCAGGGATGGGGCTGAACACTGACATCTTCTCCCCTCCCCCTACCTGGGGGACCCAGGCCCCCGGAAACCAGGCCCGCTGCATGGAACCTGACGGTGAGGGCTTGCTGCCCAGGCTGGGGGTGGGGGGCGCCCACTGCACCCTGGGTAAGCGCCTGAGATTAGCCCCAATCCGGGGTTTCCTGGAGGTGGCAGTCTGCCTGGGGAGGGAAGTCCGGTCCAGGCTGGCTGTCTGGCTCCGCCCATTCTCTCTTTCTACCCACCACAGCCCTTGCCGAAGCCAGCCTTGAGGGCCACTGCTTTGCCACATGGCTGTGCCAGCCGAGGGCAGGCTCAGCTAACGCTTCTGTGGGAAGCCTGGAGGAGTGCTGTGCCTGGCCTTGGGGACACAGCTGGTGGGATGGCCGCTCCCAGCCCTGCCACAGCCGCTCCAGCCACAGACGCCCCGGTGTGTCCACAGACCCCAGTCTGCGGGAAAGGCACAGCCCTGGCCGTCACCTGCTCCCCCGACGGGCAGTTAGAATTCTTTTATTAAAATATTTATTTATTTATTTTTGGCTGCGTTGGGTCTTCATTGCTGCACGTGGGCTGTCTTGTTTTTAGTTGCAGCGAGCGGGGGCTACTTTTCATTGCGGTGCGCAGGCCTCTCGTTAAGGTGGCTTCTCTTGTTGCAGAGCACGGGCTCTAGACGCGCGGGCTTCAGCAGTTGTGGCACGTGGGCTCAGTAGTTGTGGCTCGCGGGCTCTAGAGCGCAGGCTCAGTAGTTGTGTCGCACGGGCTTAGTTGCTCTGCAGCATGTGGGATCTTCCCGGACCAGGGCTCGAGCCCGTGTCCCCTGCACTGGCAGGTGGATTCTTAACCACTGCGCCCAGGCTGCAGCCCAGGATGTGTGCCGTCAGCTGCTGCACGGTCCATGGAGGGAATGCCATGCCCAGGTACGGGTGGGGGTGGAGGTGGCATCAGGCACTGGAGGGGTGGGAAGGGGCAGTGCTGGGGAGGTGCCAAACAGGGCACCTGGTCCAGCCACCAAATTGCTTTGGGCCGTCAGTCAGGGCGCCCCCTCTGGGAGGCTCCTATATATTATCTCTAAGGTCCCTTGCAGTGTTCACCTGTTTGGTTATAAACCAGGGCGTTTTGGAAGCAAGAGGAGGGAGGCGCTGGTGAGTACTGGAGAAGCTGGTTGGCTGAGGGGCTGTCCCGGTTCGGCAGGTGCCCCCTGCTGAGTACCACGAGGCCTGCCTGTTTGCCTACTGTGCTGCGGCCCCAGCAGGCAGTGGGTGGGAGGAGCGGCTGGAGGCCGCGCGCCCCACCTTGGCCAGCTACGCCCAGGATCGTGCGGCGCGGCGCATCCACGGACGCTGGAGGAAGCCCGGCTTCTGCGGTAGGGCTCCCGCCTGTCCCTCTGTGCACAGCCTCTGGCCTCCCCACCCTGTGGAACTGGGAACTGACCGAGGGCCCTCACGTGGCTCCTGTTTCCTGAGGGGTCCGCCACCCCCTGAGCGCCCCTCTCGGGGGGCTGCCAAGGCCTGCTGGCTCTCCAGCGGCAGCGGTATCTGGCGGGAGGAGGGGAGCTCCTTGGGCCTCACAACCCACTCCTGTGCCCGCAGGGCGCCTGTGCCTGGCGGCCAGCTGTGCTCGGACTGCGCCTCGGCCTGCCCGCCCAGCTGCTCGGCAGTGGGCGAGTGGGGCGAGGGGTCCCGCGGGGAAGAGTGCGTGAGCGGCTGCGAGTGCCCGCCCGGGCTCTTCTGGGACTGCGCCCTCTGTGTGCCTGCCGCCAGCTGGCCCCGCTACCACCGACGCCGGCGCTACGACCCCGGTGACGCCGAGCGCCAGCTGCGCAGCCCGCGGTGGGTCCGCGGGCCTTGCTGGCCTTTTCGCTGGGGTTGGAGGCTCCCTGGTCCCCTCTGATGCCTCCTTTATGCTATCTCCTCAACCTGCCTCCCTTCTGGGGCCTCCCTCACAAGAGACCTGTGACCTCTCAGGGCATAAGTGACGGCCCTGCTTAAAAACCTAGCCGGTGACCTCCATCAGCTGACGTGTAGTGCTAACGGGGAGAAGGGGGTGCCGGGGGAGGGAAGGACCAGGGTTTTGCGGGGATGGGAGGGCGTCTCCAGCTCGGTCCCTCCCCCCCCCACCCCCTCCACTCCACCCCCCGCCCCACTCCACCCCCTACGCCCCCTCCTCCGTGGGGCCGATCCGGAGCGCGCCCTCCAGTCCCTCGCGCCCACAGCGTTGGCCAGGACGGCCGCTGGCTCTGCGCGCAGGCGCCGTGCCCCGCCGAGGGCGCGGTGGGCGGGGCCTGGCATTACCTCACCTTCGATGGGCGGAGCTTCTCCTTCCGCGGCCGCACGGGCCGCCGCTTCAGCCTGGTGCAGGTGTGCAGAGGACCAACTCCGGGAGCGGGGCGTCGTGCCAGAGCGGGGGCCTTCGTAGGGGTGCTATGGGGGAGAAGGGACTGTAAGCAAACCACTAAATAAACAGAACACACAGTCTTCCAGGGAAAAACTGAGAGAAACGATTCTGGAGGGAAGATGGCAGCCGCAGACCCCCAAGCCTGCCCTTTGGGTTCTCGCCTCCTCCTTAGGTTCCTGTGAAAGTCCCGCTGTCATCGCCACCCCAGCCCAGGGGCACAAAACAAAACCCAACCTCACGGTCCTCTCTCACACACGGGACAGCTGGGCTTGTCACACGCTACTTCCTGTAAAACAACCCCAGGGGAAATGAGTCCTCCTTCCTCCCAGCCCTCCACCAATAAAGTTAGGTGACTTCCCGGCTTCAGGCCCAGGCCACCTTCTTACACACATAGACACAAACAGGAGCTCGCACATGACATGCTCACACGTGTGCACATAAATTTAGCGTGTGTGTATGCACAGGCACACATAGAGGCGGGCATACATACCCACAGGGAGGAGGGAGAGGAGACATGTTGCCCAAACGTGCACACACACCCCTCCACATGCGGGTGCACGCGAGCACACGCACACACACACACGTCACATATGCCAGCCCTTGGTGAGGGTTAAGCCCCTTACCTCACAGAGTCTGGCTGGCTGGCAGGCAGTCAGCATACGTGCTGCGTGGAAGCTGCTCCCAGTGTGTGCCGTAGGTGACCAGTAGAACAGCAGCTGCTCTCAGGGTCTGCCCCACCGCCACCATGTTCCTCAGCATCGGCCCCAGGACTTCGTAAAGAGGCAGCTACTGGAGCACCGGGGCCTGCGACGCTGGGAGCCGCCTCCACGCCATCTCGGTCTCCCTGGGGGACACCCACGTCCAGCTCAGGGACTCAGGCAGCCTCAGCTCTCAGGGTACCTACCTACCAGGCCTTCTCCCAGCAGCCCTCTGGAGTGTGGCTCAGGCCCCAGGGGCCTCCTGTCATCTCTCCTCTCCCTGTGGACTTGGGCTCTGTCCAGCACCTTCCACCCACACCGCCCTGTGGTTCCTGAGCCCAGCTCTCCCGCCAGACCCCGTCGACCAAAATCACTGCCTCAACTCCCCCCTCGCTCTGCCATCTCTGAAGCAGACATAAAGTCCTGTGGAAATTTTCCAAGGCATCTTCTGCCCCAACCTGAGGGGAAAATACAATTCATATAGTTCTGAGGGATCTGAAAGGCCTCTTGGGGTGACCAAGGCAAAGTGGGTGCTAAGGGTCACGTGGGGGTTGTAGGTGGGATGCGTGGCCTCCCAGGGGTCACTCCACCATGACACAGTCCCTCCCCCCTCCTACCCCAGGTCCTTCCCCTTCTCACAGCCCCATCCTGCAATGTGCCCTCCCCCACACCATCATCAGCCCAGCCCAGCCCTTTGGGGGTGGCCCCCTCACAGACCCCCTACTGCAGGAGCAGTACTGGTGGACGGGCAGGATGTGCTCTTGCCCTGGAGCAGCACTGGGGGCCTCAGCGTCTCCCGCGCCTCTTCCACTTTCCTGCTGCTGCACTGGCCTGGGTCCCGCGTCCTCTGGGGAGCGTCTGACCCTGAAGCCTACATCACCCTGGACACCCCCCCCCCCGCCATGCCCTCCAGGTGTGCCGGAGGGCGGGTGAGTGGCTGGGCAAAGCCACAGAGTGCCTGGAACCAGCAGGATGACTTCCTGACTCCTGCTGGCGATGTGGAGACCAGCATTGCCGCCTTTGCTAGCAAGTTCCAAGTGGCAGGCGAGGGAAGGTGCCCCTCGGGGGGCAGCGCTCCACTTTCCCGCTGCAGCACCCACACTCAGCGTCACATTTTCGCGGGGGCATCCCGTGCCATCTTGCACGGCCCAGTCTTCCAGGTAGCTAGGTTGGGGGCGCTCCTCCTGTTTGCACCCATAAAATAGGGTCAATACCTGCCCTGCCCTCCTCCTGGGCTACTGGGAGGGCCTTGGTGCCGTGCCAGGGCTGCTGAGCACTGGGAGGTGGCAGTGGGGCCAGCGAAGACAGGGGAATCCGTGGGGGAGGAGCCGACCCCCTTCCCCATCTCCCTCCCAGGAGTGCCACGGGCTGGTGGACAGCAAGCCGTTCCACCTGCGCTGCTTGACAGCTGTGTGTGGCTGCACCCCCCGGCAGGGACTGCCTGTGCCCCGTGCTCGCTGCCTATGCTCGGCGCTGTGCCCAGGAGGGTGGGTGCCCTGCTTTCCTGGAGAGACCAGACCCTCTGCCGTGAGTCTGCTCAGCCGGCCAGCCCCATCCCCAGGCTCTGTCTTCCAGCACCTTCTAGGAATGGCTCAGTGGGATCCAACGGCTTTGCAGCAGGGGAGGGTCCCCAGAAGGACCTCCGACCTCGGCACTTTGCTGGGTTTGCCTTCTTTCAGAGACGTAGGGACTGTCGGGTCCGGAGGTGTGGGCAGAGCAGCCGTGGCAATGCCCCTGACCTGCATGCGTCTCTGTGCCCAGCTGTCCTGTGTCCTGGTGGCCAGGAGTACCAGGGGTGGACCCCAGTGTGTGGTCGGAGCTGTGGGGAGACTGGAGGCTGTGGGGAGCTGGGCAGCTGTGTGGCCGGTTGTAATTGCCCCCTAGGGCTGCTTTGGGACCCTGAGGGCCAGTGTGTGCCCCGCGGCTCACACTCCTGCCAGCTTGGGGCCCATCGCTATGGCCCTGGCAGTGCTACCATGAAGGACTGCAACCGCTGGTAAGAGCACACACACCTGTGGGGAGAGGCAAAAAGCTTGGGGGTGAAGAGGTGGAGCTTAGAGAAAAGGGGCCGGGGATGTAGCGCTGTGGGTTCCGGGCCGATGGCATGCACATCACAATGACAAAATGCTGGTCACTTCCCCTCAGTTGTGGAGCACTTTAGGGCCTATAAAGCACTTTCACGTATATTACCTTATTTAATCTTACTTAATTCTTTTTTGTTTGTTTGTTTGTTTGTATTTGCGGTACGCGGGCCTCTCACTGCTGTGGCCTCTCCCGTTACGGAGCACAGGCTCCGGACGCGCAGGCGCAGCGGCCACGGCTCACGGGCCCAGCCGCTCCGCAGCATGTGGGATCCTCCCGGACCGGGGCACGAACCCGTGTCCCCTGCATCGGCAGGCGGACTCTCAACCACTGCGCCACCAGGGAAGCCCAATCTTACTTAATTCTTACAATAACCTAGTAAAGTAGGAAGAGGAAGAATTGTTCCCATTTTGCAGATGAGAAAACCGAGGCTCGGATAGGCTAAATAGCCTGCAGAGTCACATAACTTGTTAATGATGAAGGACTAGAACCCAGATCTCTGAATTCCAGTTGAGTGTGGTCCAGAGGCTCTACAAAGGGTTAGGAAGTAAAGGCAAGTTACAGACCTACAGAGGCTGTGCCAGATCCAGGCTTTGGTGGGTGAGAGTGAGACTTCAGTGAAATCCTTTTCTTACCTGTGCTGGGAGTAGGGTTTGTTCAATATCTCTGCCCCTCCCCAGAGCCCAGAGAATGGCCTCTATTGGAGTTGGGGCAGGAAAGGGTGACAGTGTCTATCGCAGGTCTGGCCAGGTGCTGGAAACAGTCCTACTTCCTGTGCTTGTGACGACTGGGGTTGGGGGTGTGACGCTCAGGTCTCCAGTGTCAGAGCTGGATTTTCCCTCAACGTTAGGGGCTCCAGACCCCTGGGATCCTGAGGCTCTCCCAGGGCAGGTCAAGGGCCTGGAAGCGAGTCGGTTTGGGTCTGGCCCTTACCTGCCTCCTCACCTCTGGCAGCATCTGCCAGAAGAGGGGCCCATGGAATTGTACTGCTCAACTCTGCGCCCCACCGCGGGCATTCTGCCTCCGTGGGCTCGTCTACGTCCCTGGTGCCTCCGTCCTCACCTGTGACAGCCCCAGTGCCAGTGGCTCCTGCCCCCCAGGCAGCATGGGGGGGCTGTGTCTGTCCCCCAGGAACCGTGCTGCTGGTAAGTCCTGGAGGGGGTTACCCTAACCAGAGCCCTACCCTGACCCCTGCCTGTGTGTAACTGGGCGGGGGGGCATCAGGCAGTCCTCCAAGGAGCTCTTTGTCCCCGGCCTCTGCTCAGGATGAGGGCTGCCTACCTCCCAAGCTCTGTCCCTGCCGTCACAGTGGGCAGTGGTACCCTCCCAACATTGCAGTGCAGGAGGACTACAACATCTGTTATGCCCAGCCCGTGACCTGTAACCCTGTGACCTAGTGACCCCTGGCTAGGGGCTGGGGGGATGGTGGGGGGATATCCAGACTGGCCTGGACGACGGGAGTCCTCAGCATCCCTCCAAACTGAGGGTCTGTCCGGAGTTGCTTGGAATCTGGACCGGCTGCCTCCCCTGGATACAGTTCCAGGTCCCTGTCTCCGTGAATCTGTCTCCCCTCTCCCCGTTGCCCACAGGGCGTGCCAGGGTCGGCAGTGGCGCTGCATGGGCCAGCGGTGCGATGGACGGTGCCAGGCATCAGGTGCCCCCACTATGTGACATTTGATGGGCTGGCCCTCACCTTCCCCGGGGCCTGCGAGTATCTGCTGGTGCAAGAGGCCAGCAGCCGTTTCACAGTCTCTGCCCGGGACCTGCCCCGCGGGGCCAGCGGCCTCACCTGTGCCAAGGCGCTGACCGTGAGGCTGCAGAGCACCGTTGCGGACATGCCGAGAGGTGGCTGCGACGTTGAAGGGTGACGTTGCCAGGGAGGGCCACCCCAGGTGGCATCACAGCTCTGCATGGGTAGCCGAGGTCTGGGGTTCCCCGCGTCTACCCACTGCTAGCCGTCGGTGCAGTGGGGCTGGCGCCTCTTCCCTTGGCTGGGAATCATAATTCTGGAAGGCTCCATGAAACTGAAGCCCAGAGAGGTCTAATGACTAGCCCCAGGTCACACAGCTAGAGAAGCAAAGGAAAGGTTGGAGGGGAGGCTAGGAGGGCCTCGTGGGGATCTTGGAGCCCCTTTATCCCAAGGCTGAGCCTGAATGTCTCTCTCCCTCCACAGGCCAGGCGGTGACAGTGAATGGGGTGAGTGTAACGCCCCCCAAGGTCTACACGGGCTCCGGGCTGAGCCTGCATCGTGCTGGCCTCCCTCTGCTGCTCACCACCTGCCTGGGCCTCACCCTGCTCTGGGATGGAGGTCAGCCCCCGCCCCCAGCCGACTGACCCACACCCCGAAGCTCCCCACAAACTCTTCCTCCTTCTCATGTGTGGTCAGAGTCTCCAAATTATGTTTTCATAATTATATTTTTCTTCATTATGAAAGCAATACCTCCTCACCAAAGAAACAGTTTAAAAATACCAAGTTTTAGAGAAAAGAAATAAAAATAAATTTCCTAACATCCCACCACCCAAACCCAAGCAGTTGGCGATTTAGAAATAACCGTTACTGAGAAATCAAAGGAAATCAAAATAACCCCCATTGTGGGAAAAAGTCGCCTGCACTGACGCCTCTGGGGCTGGTGGGTGTCACAGGCCGTCCTGGAGTCTGGAATCCTGCCCTTTGGAGAATTTCCCTACCCCCACCCCCGCAACCTGGGTTTAGTTAGGAAAGTAGGCTCTCACTTCTTGCCCTTAGCCCCCCAAATGTAGGTCTCTTCTATCCCCACCGATCATCACCCCCGAAAGAGGGAGCCAGCGCCCCCTGGTGGGTGGTGGTATTTACCTGGGAAGGTCAAGTAGGCCCACATAATAGGCGCCTAGGTCTTCTCCCAGCCCCCTGCCCTAAAGAAGGCCTCCGGGATCCTGTCTCCACAATCCTTCCCCTTGCTGCCCTCTCCGTCCAGGCACCCGGGTCCTGGTGCAGCTGTCCCCCGAGTTCCGCGGCCGGGTGGCTGGGCTGTGTGGAGACTTTGATGGAGACGCCAGTAATGACCTTCGGAGCCGCCAGGGAGTCCTGCCTGGAGCCCACGGCTGAACTGGCTGCCCACTCCCGGTGCCTCAATCCTGCCGCCCCCCTGCGCCGTGAGGATGGGCAGGAAAGGGGGAAGGGAGGAGGGGCAGCTGCGGAAACCCGGGGTGGGGGGGTTCGAGAGGCTGGGTGCTGCGGAGGAGTCTGGCTGGTCCACCGTGGTGTGCCCGCGCCCACTGCGGGGCGATGCTGCAGCCGCTCTTTGCCCGGTGCCATGCGGAGGTGCCCCCAGAGCAGCACTTCGAGTGGTGTGTGCATGACGCCCGCGGGTGAGAGGAGCAGGCCTGGGGAGGGGCTGGGCGTGGAGGTGGCGGGCGCTGGGCCCGAGCGTTCCCTCCCTCAGAGGTGATTCAGGGGGCGTCTGTGAGTGTCTCTGCTCGGCCATCGCCACCTACGCAGGGAGTGTTCCGGCGGGATACACATGAGCTGGCGCAGCCAGGACCTCTGCCGTGAGTGTGCCCCGCCCTCGGTCCCCGGTGCCCAATCCCACCACACGTTCAGCTCCTTCTAGGATACTTCTCCTAGCCTGAGAGCCGGCCATTCATTCATTCAAGGGCAAATACATGTGGAGCGCTTACCGTGCGCTAGACACTTTCCTAGATGAACCAAACACGATGAAATTGCAGCTCTGTGCAGCGTGCACATTGCAAATAGCCTTGGGAGGGGCTCGGCAGGAGTCTACGCCACGCACCCCCGTGCCCTCCCTGAGTGTCGTCTCAGGCTGGCTCGCCTGCTGCTGTTGCATCCTGGTGCCCTTGCACCTCAGGGACCCAAGCCTCTCTCCTCTCCACCCAGCTCTTCAGTGTGAAGGGGGCCAGGGGTAGGAGGCCTGTGGCCCCATGTGTCGTCCCCCCCTCAACTGCCATGACCACGGTCCTGAGCCTCGGTGGCACTGCCAGGCCGTTGCCCGAGTGGAGGGCTGCTTCTGTCCTGAGTGGACTCTGCTGCACTGTGTGTAGGGTCAGAGTGGGTAGAGGGGAGGGCGCCACAAGGCCATGGTGACAGGGCTGGCCCAGAGGGCTGCCGCACCCCTTTTGCCAGAGCCCTGCCCTCTGTGATCTCAGGAGGAGTCCGCCTCGAGCCGGCTTCCTGCCCCTGCTAGTGGCAGTGGCGGGGCAGCTTCTTCCCCCCGGGCACCGTACTGCAGAAAGACTGTGGCAGCTGGTGAGTCTCGGGTGGGGGGGGGGGAGCCCTGTACCCTGGGCTGGCTGAGTCCAGTGCTGCAGCTGATCCCAGGACACTGTGTCCTCAGCACGTGCCAGGAAAGCCAGTGGCTTTGTGGGGATGGCGGTAGCCTCGGTGAGGAGCCGGTGCCTGGCTGTGCCGTGGGGGGGGAGGCCCCGTGCCAGGAGATCAGGCACTGTGTGCCCCGCGGGTGGCTTTGTGACTACCAGGATGACTGTGGCGAGGGCTCAGACCAGGAGGGCGAGTGTCCCGGGTGGCAGTGGCCGAGTGGCGGGTTAGTCCTTGAACGTGTAATGGAAGCCTGCGTCCTAGGGCGGCTTCCTAAGCTCCTGCTCCTGTTATCAGCAGCTGCGACTTGTGGGCAGGACTGTTCTGGTGTCTGGGTTTGGGGGCTTCTCTGGGACCCTTTGTCGGCGTCCTCAGCCTGCCTGCGCCCCCCCACACCAGGCTGTGCCACCCCAGGCCGTGGGGAGGGCCAGGTGTCTTGCAGCTCCGGCCACTGCCTGCCCCTGGCCCCGATCCGTGATGGGTAGGACGGCTGTGGAGACGGGACGGATGAGCAGGGCTGCCCGTGCCCCCGGGACTCGCTGGCCTGCGCTGACGGGCGCCACCTGCGCCCCGCCCCGCCCTGCGATCGACACCCTGACTGTCGCGACGCTGCTGACGAGGAGTGCTGTCGGGGTTAGCGGTCCCTACCCCGGACTCCAGCCCGCCAGGCGTCCCTTTCTGAGAGGCCCATCTCGTGGGTCCCCACCTGCCTGCCTCCCCTCCTTCGCCAGTCCAGCGTCCGGCTGAGAAATGGGCACCTGTGGGTGTGTGAGTGAGGGCACCCCAAACAGTGAGGAGAAGGGGCAGTGCCCCGGGCCCAGCGCCTTTCTCTGGCTACAGGGCGAGTGAACTGCACCCCTGGGGAGGCGTCGTGCGTCGATGGTGCCGGCGTGCGGACCATCCGCCTGTGTGACGGAATCCGCGCCTGCCCAGGTGGAGCCGACGAGGGGCCTGGGCACTGCCCGCTCCCCCAGCTGGCACCTTGCCCGGTCCCTCCACTGTCTCCAGGGAGGCTGCACCTACTCCCCAGGCCAGCGTCAGCCCCGGGGAGTCTCCTGGGGGGAAGGGGGTGAGAAAATGGGGTCTGGAGGCCTGGAAGAGAGGTGACAGTGCCTCAGAGGGAGGCCCTGGGGCAGATGCTGGGGGTGGGAAGGGGCAGGGCCCAGACTCAACCTCCTGGAGACACCGGAATGAAGTGCAGAGCGTTTGAGGGGGACTGAAAGAGTCCAAACTTTATTCCCAGAAGTTCAAGGCCCCCCTCTAAACCCACTGCCGTCTAACGGGAATTCTTGGATGTGGCGGGAGAGCTTTTGGAAAACCAATAGGGCAGCAAAAAGCAGGAGCGGCTGGACTTGGGGAGGTCCGGGCGCAGGTAGGGGGCCGGAGGGGCCTGGAGGGGCAGCGGAGCCGGAGGCGGTGGAAGGGCCCGGCGGCCTGCAGGCATCCCCGGCCGGGGGCGGGGGGGGGCGGGGCGCCGCCGGGGCGGAGCGCGGACGCCCCGCAGCGCCGCCCTGCGGCCTCTTCGTGAGCGGCGGCGGCGGCGGCGGCGGCGGCGGCGGCGGCGGCGGCGGCGGCGGCGGCGGCGGCGGCGGCGGCGGCGAGTGCGCCTCGCGGGGCTGGCGCTGCGACGGCGAGGAGAACTGCGCCGACGGCGGCGACGAGAGCGGCCCGCTCTGTGTGGCCCCCGCGCAGCTGTGCGACGCCGTCGCACACTGTCCCCACGGCTCAGACGGGGAGCCCAGCGCCTGCGCTGAGAGCCCGGCCGGCGCGGCCACGCGCCCAGCGGGCGGGGCGCCCTCTCCTCCCGCCCCCACCCGACGGACCTCCGCCGCCTGCGGTTCGGGGTGGCGCTCGCTGGAGAGCGACCCCGGTCTGGGGGCCGCCGAGTCTGAGCGCGTTTTGTCCTCCTTGAATCTTTTCCCGGAAACTCTCTTTGAAAACTTTTGCCCGCCCTCCCAGCCCGGGGGAGAGAAGAAAGGGCTTTTGTCTTTGCCCACATTTGGGCTGGATGCATGAGAGGGTGAGCAGTGAGTGGTGGCTCTGCCGCACGGGGGGGGGCGGGGAGGCCAGTTTGGGGGGCTCCCCCCAGCTTCTCCCTACCAGGCCTGGGGGTCCCCTCTGTGTCCCCGCAAGTCAGACCTTCACGGCCTGGCCACCTGGTGGCGGCTGGGCGCTGTCTACAGTCCCCATCTCCTCCCCTGTGGCCTGCCCCTCCTGGACCCCTCACAAAGGTGTCTGAGCCAGGCTGTGTGCCCTGAGGGTTTTGCCTCACACCCCCGGCCCATGCCTTGGGCTCCCCCGCCCGCCTCTGCGGGCTCCACCCAGCTGCCCCGTGGTTTGGCTCCCCAGCTGTGCCCGAACCCTGAGCGGCTCTGCGACGGGCTCCCCGGCTGTCCGCAGGGCGAGGATGAGCCGGGCTGTGGCAGGCACACTGTCCCCCTGATGGAGGCCACGGCTGGCGGGGGCCTGGGAGGCGACTCTCACTCCCACCTAACTGTTTTCTCTCCTCTTTCCCTCAGAGGGGCGGCCAGGCCCAGGAGGCACCGACAGGACAGGGCTGCCCCGGGCCAGAATACTCCTACCCCGATGGCCTCTGCCTCAGTTTCCAGCTGCTGAGGGTGGGGAACGGGTGGTGCAGAAGGCAGAGCCACTGTGCCCCCAAAGCGAAAGTCGCCCTGACCCCATTCCCTCCCCAGGTGTGCAATGGGCAGCCTGACTGAATTGGCGGGGGAGGCAGGGCCCCCCCAGGGAAAAGCAGCGCTGTGAGGCCTGGGGCCCCTGGAGCCTGTGGGCGCCGTGCAGCCCGACGTGTGGACCCGGTGTGCAGGGCCGCTCCCCGCCCAGTGTCCCGGTGCTGCAGCGCTGCCCGGGCCCCGAGCACCAGACTCAGGCCTGCTTCACGGCCGCCTGCCCAGGCGAGGGATCCTGGGCACCAGGAGGCCGGGGCGGGGCGGGTGGGGGGGGTCTACAGAGCGCCGGAGGGAGGAAGGCGCTGGTCGGCCCTTCCTCCTCAACGGTGGACGGTGAATGGAGCTCCTGGTCTCCCAGGTCCCCGTGCTCTGAGCCATGCAGGGGCACCGTGACCCGGCAGCGGCAGTGCCACCCACCCCGGAACGGGGGCCAGACCTGTGCCACACTGCCTGGGGACCCTCCCAGCACCCGCCAGACCAGTGAGTGGATGGGAAGAGGGCACGGTGGGTGAAGTGTGGAGGGGCTGCTGGCGGGCGGCTTGTCCCTGAAGGGGACCCAGCCTCGGTGACCTCTGGTTCGGCTTCGTCTCAGGACCCTGCCCTCAGGACGGCTGCCTGGGAGGTCAGCAAAGCCTCCCCAGGCGGGAGGCAGCCCTGGAGCTGGCCTCGATGTGTGCAGCTTTGTGGGGGGAGGACTCAAGGGCCTGGACCCAGGCTGGCCTGGGGGGCGCAGGGTGTCTGAGAGCGAGGTGTGGGCAAGAGGCTATGCGGGGGGCTGGAGGGGCCGGTCAGAAGCTCTTAGGGGCCAGGACTGTTTTCCTCTTTCCGCTGCTGGGGCCCCTCAGGCAGAGCCGTCCCAGCAGAGGTGTCTGCGTCTCACTGGTGCGCAGGGCGACGGGGCAGCGGGCAGAGCAGGGGAGTTGGGGTGCAGGCGTGGGTCCACGGGGTGTCTGGGCCAGGCTCTTGCAGCAGGAGAAGGAAGGAGGGGCCGGTAGAGAAGGGCGGCTGGGTGTCTGAGGGGACTCTTGGGTTTCTACATTGAGGCTGAATGAAGGCCAGTTGTTTAGAAGGCTCTGGAAGTTTTGATCTGGGAGAAAATGTGAGGATGGGTAGTGGACATGTCGAGGTGCCAGCCAGGTCCACAGGCAGAGGTGGGGCCCCAGTGAACCAGATGCAGCGGAAGGCTCTGCTCCGAGAGGGAGATCTGGGCTGACGGTGGAGGTCCCCGAGAGGCAGAGGCCACACTCAGCCTCATGAGCCCTTCCGTCGCCCCCATAGCTTCTCGGAGCTCACCCAGGTCCCCCGAGCCGCCCCGCCCTGCAGGGCCCTGTGCAGTGTCCTGCCCTTTTCCCTGCAGGGGCGCTGGACTGGACACCCTGGGGTCCCCGGTCCGCCTGCTCCCGGAGCTCCCTCGTCCCTGGAGGGGGCCCAGGCTGGCACAGCCGTTCCTGGCTCTGCCCCAGCCCTGGGGACACGTCCTGCCCAGGAGAGGCCACCCAGGAGGAGCCCTGCAGACCCGCTGTGTGCCCAGGTGTGGCCCCCTCTGTCCCTGGTGTGTCTGGGGCCCTCGGGTGGGGTTAGGAGCAGCTGAAGAGAACGACCCTTTGGGAGGGGCGGGGGCAAGCCTAGCCGTTGTCCAGAAGCTTCTCCCGGCCCCCAGTCCCAGCCCCAGGGAGCCCGGCAGGACGTAAGCAGGGCGGGCCTGGCCTGAGGGAGTGCTGGGGGCCTCGCTGGAGGAGTGGATGTCGGTGGGGCCGAAGGTGCAGTTAGGACCCTGCACACTGCCAGCCCACGCAGCTCCAGACCCTCGCACGGCCATCCTCGGCCCCCTTTCCTGCGTCCCTCGCGCTCGACTCCACTCTCCCCGACAGCACCCGGCGTCT
Source organism: Kogia breviceps (assembly GCF_026419965.1). Taxonomy (NCBI): domain Eukaryota; kingdom Metazoa; phylum Chordata; class Mammalia; order Artiodactyla; family Physeteridae; genus Kogia; species Kogia breviceps. The sequence continues at coordinate 6,886,171 of NC_081318.1, read as the reverse complement.
GGGGTCTGTGGGCCGCCTGGCCCACCTGCTCGGCGCCCGGCGATGGAGGCGTCCAGACACGCGGGCACAGCTGCTCTGCCTCAGCTCCTGGCGGCCCCGGGTGCCAGGGACCCCACAGCCAGAGCAGGGACTGCAACACGCAGCCCTGCACAGGTGCCGAGTCCCCTCCCATCCTCCCACCGGGCACGTCCCCGCCGGCCCCTGGGGGTTTGACCTTTCGCCACCTACCTTTGCGTGGTACCGAGCTCTGCCTCCAGGACAGGCCGTGCCTTGAGCTAAGAGAGACTTTGCCCGATTTCCTGGGTCTCCTCCAGCCCCCAGCCACCGGGGACCAGGCAGGGCTATGCCCTGAGGGAGGGGCTCCATCCGACTCTCAGTGCCTCTGACTGACTGCCACCTGTCACCTGTGTGCAGGTTGCCCTCCACCTCCCTGGCCTTCCCGCCTGCCACTGCTGAGACCCGCTCTGTCTTCGCGTCCAGCCCAGTGCCCAGGCGACATGGTGTTCTGCTCAGCTGAGCCCCCGGGAGGGGGACCCACGCCCTCGGCTGTGCCCGGCACAGGGCCCTGGGGTGGAGTGCACCGGCGTCTGCACCCCTGGCTGCTCCTGTCCCCCTGGCCTCTTCCTGCACGACGCCAGCTGCCTGCCCCTGAGTCAGTGCCCCTGCCAGCTGCGCGGGCAGCTCTAGGCATCTGGAGCAGTGGCCCAGCTGGGCTCCTGCAATAACTGGTGGGAACCCGCGTCGGGTGGGGGTGGGGCTTGGTGGCTCCGGAGGGGGACAGGTGTGGAGCCCCACACACCGGGGGGCTCAGCATGCCTCTGTGCTGCCAGGCCTGGGCCCTGGGGATGCTGAAGTGAACTGGATGCTGCCAGGCCTGGAGGGGCAGGCGTCTGTAGGGACATTCGTGCTCATTTGACTGATGGGGAGACAGGCTCAGCTGGGAGAGGCGATTTATGATGGAACTAGAGCCTGGCGTGGGGGCGTTCTAAGTTCTCCTTCTGGTTTCCTCTTTCTCTTTCCTGAGTGTAATTCACTTCCTGGGGTGCACTTGCTTTCTGCTCAGAAACCTTGAAGTGCCCGACACGCAAAAGTGATACCAGAATCTGCCAGTAGAGGGCGCGTTAACCCCATTCCCTCTGTTTTTTTCAATTTTCCTTTCTCTTTTCTTTCCTTTCAGTTCTTTTTTTTTTTTTTGAACATCTTTATTGGAGTATAACTGTTTTACAATAGCGTGTTAGTTTCTCCTTTACAACAAACTGAATCAGTTATACATATACATATGTTCCCATATCTCTTCCCTCTTGCATCACCCTCCCTCCCACCCCTCTAGGTGGTCACAAAGCACAGAGGTGATCTCCCTGTGCTATGCGACAACTTCCCACTAGCCATCTATTTTACATTTGGTAGTGCATATGTCCCTGACTCTCTCTCACTTCGTCCCAGCTTACCCTTCCCCCTCCCCATATTCTCAAGTCCATGCTCTAGTAGGTCTGTGCTTTCAGTTCCTTTTCTTCTTTCTTTTTATTTTCTGTCCACTGGTCCTCCCCCAATTCCCTCCTTCATTCTTCCTCTCCCCCTGCACCTGAGAAGGGGGGAGGTCTCCGGGGCTGGGTGCGAGGCTGCAGGTACCTGGGATCCAGGGGGTGGAATGACCAGGTATCTGGGCGTGTGAGACAGGGCCTGCAGTGGCCTGGGTGTCACCCCAGGTCCCGGTGGGGAGTGGGGCCCCTGGTCTCCGTGCTCCGCGCCCTGCGGGGGTGGCTACCGGAATTGCGCCCGAGGGAGCGGTGGGCCCAGCCCCGTGGACTTCTCCACCTGTAGCCTGCAGCCCCGTGCAGGTGAGGGCACCCACCTTTTCCTCCACACCCTGCCCTCACTTATCCCCACACCACCCACGGCCCTGTCAAGCCCTCCCTGTCTCCGCAGGGACCCTGCTCCCTGAGCTCCCATGCAGCCCCATGACCTTTCCAGCCACGCCCGGAGCTGAGGCCTCTCCCAGGTGGGACCCGGGGGGAGAAGTGAATGTGCCTAGGCTGAGCTGTCGATCTCTGTGTCCCCCGGGCAAGCAGTGGCTGGACGGTGCACTGGGTCCTGCTTCCTGTGCAGAGCTCAGTGCCCCGAGAGGGACTAACCAGCCCTGCCACCCTGGCTGCTGCTGCCCGTCTGGGACGCTCCTTCTGGTGAGTGTTCCCTGCCTGACCTCCTTGGGGCCTGGGTAGGGGTAGAGCCAAGGGTGTGGGTCTGGAGACAGGGAAAGCCTTGCAGAGCTGAGGACAGAGCACTGAATTCAGGGCGCGTGGCTCTGCTCTGCCAGCCCCGTGACCAGCACGGACCCCGGGCGAGTGGCATTCAGGTATGGGCCTCTGTTTTCCTGTTTGTAAAATGGTGATTGGTCTGGAAATTCTTTAAGATTCGTGCCTGCTTGAGTGCTCTGCCCTCTCACATTATCACCAGTTATTTATCGAGCACTTACTGTAAGCTCAGTCCTGGGCTGGGCTATGCTGTGGGGAAGAGCAGTGTCTGCCCCCAAGGAGACTCCAGTCTGCGGAAAGCAGACCGAAGGCCCCTACAATGAAGACAGACCCACGTGATACACAGGAAGTGAGCTCTGCATGTTGCAGAGCACGTGACGCAGACTGGTGGGGATGGGCTCCAGGATGGTGGGCTTCCTGGAGGAGGCGGTGCAACTTGACCGTCAGAGATTAGAGGATATGGAGAGCAGGGAGGCAGCCACTCCAGTTGGAGGGTGGTGGGAACCATGGCTGGCCGATGCAGTGGGGGATGGTGGAGTTTGGACAAAAGCTCATGGGACGGTGGGGAGGGCTTCCAGAGATGCCGCTGAAGCATGGGGCCTGGTAGGGACAGACTCCAGTGAGGGCTTAGGCTGTTCCACTAGCAGCTGTATGACCTCAGGCTGAGTATTCTCATGCTTTAGTTTCTCCACTTGTAAAAGTGCGGTAATAGTGTCCCTGGTCATGGGAGTCTGTGAGACGGTAAACTGCTTCCCAGGGCTGCTACTTTCAGAACATCTGACTTTCGAATCATGTGCTGGCGGATGGCTGTGTTTTTATTTTATTTTTATTTATTTATTTATTTTTGCGGTACGCAGGCCTCTCACCGTTGTGGCCTCTCCCGTCGCGGAGCATAGGCTCCGGACGCGCAGGCCCAGCGGCCATGGCTCACGGGCCCAGCCGCTCCGCGGCACGTGGGATCTTCCCGGACCGGGGCACGAACCCGCGTCCCCTGCATCGGCAGGCGGACTCTCAACCACTGCGCCACCAGGGAAGCCCGGCTGTGTTTTTAAATGTGAGACCCTAGCAACTTCTGTCCAAACCCCCCGTGCATGTAGTGTCATCTGATTTTGTGTTGTTTCTTTTTACGTCGTTTTGTATGAATTGCACTTTTCATACTTTGTTAGTCGATTTCATGGAGTTTACAGTTCAATCTTGTGTCCTGCAAGTGGAGATGGTCTTTTCTCCCAGAAATCGGGGTTCTGTGCTCTTCCCCACGGCCCCTGCACCTGATGGTGTGTGTTTCCCCGATGCTGGGAAGTGGAAAGAGACTGATGTTTGGAAGGAGGGTCCGTGGGTTTGAGGGAGGGCGCCTGCCAAGTGGCCGCTGAGGTCTGATGGTGGGGGGCAGGTGGGGAGAGAGCAGGCCAGGCCGGAAACCGGAAGGTGATGGAGGGTTTGGGGTTTCAGAACAACGTGTGTGTGCCCACCCAGGACTGCCCCTCTGCCCACGGGGGACGCCTCCACCCCCCAGGCAGTGCTGTGATTCATCCATGGGAGAACTGGTGAGACCACCTCCCCCTGCAACGGCCCCAGGACCCCAAGGACCCCTCTGTCTCTCCTGAGCGGCAGGAGGTGTCGGCCTCCATGGGCCTCGGAGATGCCCCTTCCTGCAGGCACAGCGGCCGGCTCTCCGGGGCCAAGCCTGCTCCTGCCCCTCGCCCGTGCCCTCCCCTCCAGTCTCCCCTTCCCTCCCGCCTCTGTCTGCTGAGGCTGCCTCAGCTACACTGAAGACGGAGTGGCTTGAACACAGAGTTTGTCCTATCCCAGTTCTGGAGTCTAGAAATCTAAGATCCCGGAGTCGGCAGGGCTGCTTCCTCCAAAGGGCTGCGAGCGAGCGTCTGTTCCACGCCCCTCTCCTCTTCTGGAGTTTGTGGGCAATGCCTGGTGTTCCTCGGCTTGTAGCTGCATCCCTCCAATCTGCCTTCACGCGGCCGTCCCCTCCTTGTGTTTTCACATCATCTCTTCTGTGTGTATCTATGTCCAAATTTCCCCTTTGTATAAGGACACCAGTCATATTGGATTAGGGTCACCCTAATGGCCCCATTTTAACTTGATCACCTCTGTAAAGACCCTCTCTCCAAGCCAGGTCACATTCACGTTAGGCCTCTGACATATGAATCTGAGGGGACACATTCAGCCTCTCACGGCGCCATGACCCTCTGCTTCTCCTCCTCCAGCTCCCGTGACTCTGGGCTCATCACCAACTGCACCTCCTGGCCTTGTGACGAGCATGAGAAGGGGGTGTCTCCTGACCTCGCCCCTGCAATCTCCCTCTGCACCCCCTGCTTGCCGCAGTGGGTCTGCATGGGGCCGGGGCCGGGGCTGGCGAGGAAAGCCCTGGGGAGAGGTGGGCACAGGGGCGAGGGATGTTCTTGTCCTGTGCGTCACACTCTGCCCCCAGCCCTTTGGGTCCCTGCCGCCTCCGCTTGCTCTGTTCCCTCTCTGCCTCTCTCTGCCGTGCACCCCCAGGTTAGCCCACGTGGTCACCCTGGACCCCATGGAGCGAGTGCTCGGCCTCCTGTGGCCCTGCCCGACGCCACCGGCACTGCTTCTGCACCAGGCCCCCCGGCGTTACACCACCCAGCTTGGCACTGCTGCCCCCACTGGCTTCAGCCCCACCCCCTTGCCCAGGCCCTGAGGCAGAGGAGGAGCCCTGCCTCCTGCTGGGGTGTGACCATGAGTCCCGTGGAGCCCAGATGTGGCCTCTGCGCCCTGTGGATGCCTGCCGCCTTGCACCAGCCAAGCCCTCGCCACTCCTGTGTGGCCGGCCTCCAGAGCCGGACCCCACCCCGGGGCCTGGGGGATTACTGAGAGGGGCCTCGGGCCCAGGGGGCCCCCTGCCGGGCTGTACCTGCCGGCGACGAGCTGGGTCAAGGAGCAGAGGCGGGAAAGCTGCAGGGAGCATGACGGGGAGACGGGCCGGGGTGGGATACCCACGTGGGCGACCCACCCAGCTCTCTGCCTATCCTGTCCCCTCCCCCCAGTGACCAACTGCACCGCCATCCAAGGGGCTGAGTACATACCCCGTGGCCCTCCCTGTACTCGCTCCTGTGACGACCTCGTGGTGAGTCTGGGTTCCTGAGGGTCACTTTGCGGGACGGCAGCGTGTGGCTTTGGGGTGTGGCCCCCCTGACCTGGGGTTGCCCCGCAGTGGTGGGAAGGGGCGGGGTCAGCGCCCATCAGGGTCCCACTTGTTCCAGAGAGAAGTGGGAGCGAGCCTCGCCCAGCAGCCCTTGCCTTCCTTACCGCAAAGGTTTCTCAGTTTAAACGTTTTACGACAGACGCAGCATAAACACATAGGAAGGGGCAATCCTCCCGTTATATCATCGTTAACCCCAGGGGCACATTGGCGCACAGACCTTGCCTCCGTGCGCGCGCGTGTGCGCATGCGCCCGCGGGGGGCGTGGGGCTGTGCTCTGAGCGCCCTCCCAGGATCTCGGAGAGAGACGCTCCGTCCAGCAGCGCCTGCGCGGTCGTGAGGAAGCCGACCCGAATCAAAAATGCTGAGAGAAGGGCTGGGGAGAAGGGACGCGTTGGAGCCCCTGCTCGGCCCTGTCCAGGGAGGTCGGGAGGCTCCCTCACGGAGGCAGGACGAGAAAGCGGTGCCTGGTCCCGGCCTCCCCCAGGGAGCCCCAGCGCCTTCCCAAACGCTCCCTCTCCCCCCAGCTTTCCTGTCGCCTGCTCCCTCCGTTCTAGGATGTCTGGGAGATGCCTCGGTCCCCACTCAGCCCTCCATGGGGTTCTGTTTGGAGGCCACTCCGCCCAGGGAAGCTCCTCTCGGGCTCTCTTCTCCCTCCCCCTCCTCCCCTGGAGGAGAAACTCCGGTGGACACGAGGTATAAACTGAGTGTAGAACGTAACAGTTCTGAGCTGGAGCTTCGCACCTTCTCCCCTCTGCCCCCCTCCCCCTCCACTTCATCTTCCCTCCCGGGCGCCCCTTCCCGGTCCCCTCGGCTCTGCTTTCCGCTGACCGGGGCCCTCCCTTGCTGTCCCGCAGCACTGCGCTTGGCACTGCCAGCCAGGCGGTTACTGCCCGCCGGGCCAGGTGCTGAGCGCCTACGGCGCTGTCTGCGTGCAGCTCAGCCCCTGCAGCTGCCTGGACCTGCTGACCGGGGAGCGGCACCGTCCCGGCGCTCAACTGGCGAGGCCCGATGGCTGCAGCTACTGGTGAGGCGGGCGTGTAGGCAGGATGCAGGGGTGAAGGCACCGTGTGCGTAGGATGCGGGATGCAGGGCCAGGTGCAGGGGTGAGGACAGGTCTAGTCTACTTTGTGTCTCGTGCACCCGAGCTGCACCTGAGCTCTCCCGGCCTCAGCGGGTGCACGCTAGGCTCCCACAAGCCCTGAGGAGATGTGACAGGCCACCTAACCCCTTGTCTGACAGGTGGGGAAACCGAGGCAGCCAGCTCCGCAGTTCTAGGAGACTTTGGAGGGCTGGGCGTGTGCTGTGAAGGGGAAGGGGGCGGCGGTGTGGTGTTTCCTCCCACTGTCTGGCCCCTGTCAGCAGCAGCGACCTGTGATCATTTCCCCATGGGACGGAGTCCGTAGGACACCTGAGAGGGTCCTGAGTGGGACCGGGAGGGCGACTGAGACCTCAGAGGGAAATGGGGCGGGGGGGAGGGGAGGGAAGGCCGATTAGGAGGGGTGTGTGTGGAGGACTCGGCGGGACTGAGCTGCCCTCTCCCTCCTGTGCCTGCGTGCCCCGCCCAGCACCTGCTCAGAGGGCAGGCTGACCTGCACAGACCTGCCTTGCCCAGGTATGCACCCCGCTCTGGGGGAGGTGGGGAGAAGCAGCCCAGGGGCACAGAGAGGGTTGGGTCCGGGGGAGGGATGGCTGCACCCCAGTGCCCACCCTTCGCCTGCACAGTGCTTGGAGGCTGGTGCCCGTGGTCACAGAGGACAGCGTGCTCCCAGCCCTGCCAGGACCAGACGAGGACCCGCTCCAGGGCCTGCACCTGCCCGGCTCCTCAGCATGGGGGGGTCCCGTGGCCCGGGAGGTGGGGGAGGCAGGGGCCCAGCATCAGAGGGAGACCTGCACCGGCCCCCCTGAGTGCCCAGGTGAGATGCCTCACTAGGTTGTTCTAGTCCCAATAGACTGGGACCTCTTGGGCCTCCTAAGGCAGCTGGATGATTTTGTCTTCCTGGCACAGTGGATGGAGCCTGGGGCCCATGGGGACCGTGGTCTCCCTGTGACGTTTGCCCGGGGCAGTCCCATCGGAGCCGAGGATGTAGCTGGCCCCCCACTTCTGAGGGAGGCCGGCCCTGCCCTGGGGGCCACAGGCAGAGTCGACCCTGCCCGGACAGTTCTACTCAATGCACAGGTGAGGGCTTCTGCGGAGCTCTGGCGGGGGGGTGGGGGGTGTCACTTCTGCGGAGCTAGGAGGCGCTGCCTCTGACCTTTGACCCCACACGCATACACACTTGCATGTCACTTTCTTTGAGGGACGGCCCTTAGGTCACTCACCCCGTGGAACTGGGGCAGGGTGGAGGTCCGAGCGGGTGGTGGGCATAGCAGGAGGCTTACCGTCCGACAGTCGGGATCCCCCAGGGTGGACCCCCTCAGCACCCACCCTCTCTGCTTCCCTCCTGCTGTAGGCTGTGCAGGTGGCTAGGGTCTTCTCCCCTGTGGGCGGCCCTGCCCCCGCTCCTGCCAGGACCTGTCCCTCGGGGTCGTGTGCCAGCCAGGCTCCACGGGCTGCCAGCCCAGCTGTGGGTGGCCCCTGGCCAGCTGTCCCAGGACGGCCTTTGTGTGTCCCCAGCCCAATGCCGCTGCCGGTACCAGCCCGGAGCCATGGGTCAGTGCCTCCCCTCCCCCTCTCACCGGCCCCCTGAGCATGGCAGCACCCGCCTGGCTGGCCCCTGCCACTCTGCCCACAGGGGCCAGCCTGGGGCTGTGGGACGGGAATGGGCAACTCCTGCATCCTTGGGCTGGTCCATGTTGGGGCTTCCATCTCCTGCGTCCAGGATCCGGGTCCCCATGGGGTGGAGTCTGGTAGGGAGGGAGGGAAGAGGCAGTAGGGCACGAGGAGGAGGGATTGATGGGACTGAGCCGTCTGAAGTGCCCGCCCCCACTCCTGTGCCCTCAGGGACCCCTGAGAACCAGAGCCGGTCCGCAGGGTCTGGGCTCAGCTCCTGGGAGAGCCTGGAGCCCGGGGAGGTGGCGACTGGACCGTGTGACAACTGGTGAGCCAGGGAGGGTGAGCCAGGGAGGGGGTGGACTGCCAGCCGGGCAGCAGGGCCCTGTCTTCTGCAGCCGCCTTCCTTGTCCCCGGCACCTGTGGGGCGGGCATCCTGCAGTGCTGGGAGGTGCCCGACTGCCCCGGGCCCGGGGTGCGGGGCTCCTGGGGCCCCTGGGAGGACGGCATGTTTCTCCTGTGGAGGAGGGAAGCAGCTGTGCTCCTGGCGCTGCGCCCGGCCGCCCTGCCCCAGGCCCGCCCGCCAGAGCTGCATCCGCTGCACCCAGGTCCGCAGAGGTGAGCCCCAGCCCAGGCTCTGCCCTGGACACTCCGACTGAGCTGATGCCCACTTTGGCCTTTGACCCTGACTCACAGGTGCCTTTTGACCTCTCCCACGCCATCGCCCCAGGCTGCCCCTTACCCAGGCCAGTGACGGGTGAGTGAAGGAGGCAGAGTCGGGCTGTGCCGAGGGGTGGGGAGACCGCAGGAGCGGGCGTGGCAGGGGCCCTGAGGGGCAGGCCCGGGAGGGTGGTTTTGGCCTGTCTGGGGGTGGGCGCCGGGGTGAGTAGAGGCAGGCGGCGGGGTGGGCACGGGAGGCAGCGAGGGCGGCGGGGCCGGAGCTGGGCACTGACGCAGGTGCTGCCTCAGAGGCAGGCTGCCCGGCCGGGCGTCTGTATCGGGAGTGCCAGCGCGGCGAGGGCTGCTCCTGCGCCCACATCGCCCGGCGGGTGGGCTGCTTCTGGCTGGCTGCGAGGAGGGCTGCCGCTGCCCCGAGGGCACCTTCCTGCACCGTTTGGCCCGTGTGCGGGTTAGAAGTCACCCTGCCTGGAACCCACGCCCCTCGCCTTCTCTGTCAGCTCTCACCTCTGCAGACCCTGTGGCCTCTGGCAGCCTCTAAGCCTCCTGACTTAGAGCTGGTGACACTGAAGCCCAGGGAGGGGAAGGGACGCACCGAGTCAGGAGACAGTTACTGGCAGAGCTAGACTCAGACTCAGGTGTCCTGGTTCCTGGCTGAGGCCCTTTCCTCCTCCCTCGCTCCCCGCTCCCTCGTCACACCCCAGAAGGGCCTTGGTTCACCCTGCCGTGTCCTGGCTGAGTGCTCTGTGCAGGAAGGTGCCTGGCGTCTCTGGTCAAGCCCACAGCCTTGCGTCGCTCACGTTCGTACCTCTCACACGGATGAACAGTCTCACTTGCCGCCGGCAATGCTCTCCTAGGGCCCCGGGGCCTCAGCCCTGCCCCCTACCATCCCCCCCACCCTCTTCCTTCCCCCCAGCCGCCCGAGGATGCGCACAGATGCAGAGAGCTGGCACCCGGCAGGTGGCCGCAGCCTGTGCCACTACGCGTCCTCCCGTGCTCCCCGCATGAGCGCTCCTGTGTGCCGACTGCTGCGGGGGCTGGGCACTGCCGGCGCTGACCTGGGGGCTCAGCTGTCCATTCTGGGAGATTGGGGTCAGCCCCTTGGGCCTGGAGATGAGTTGGGCTCAGGTCAGACCCTCCATACAGGCTGCAGCAACCGGTGAGGGGGACGATGAGGGTTGGGGAGATATGGGGGCGAGGGAGGGGGTGAGAGGGTGAGAGGATGTGGGTGGGAGAGCGCTGCCCCCCTCCCGGAACCGGGCTCCCCCTGGCTCCGTCTCCTTGCCCTCTGGGATCGAAATACCTGTCCACGCTCGTTTCTCCCGGGGTCCATGCCGCCGTCCCCTCATCGCCACACCCTCTTGCCAGCTCTTGTGCACACGGGAAGCTGTCCTGCTCCAAGGCTGGGCTTGGCTTCGGCCCCTGGGGCCCGTGGGGCCCCTGCTTCTGCTCCTGTGGCGGGCTGGGCACCCGCACCTGCACCTGCCACTGTGCACGCCCCACACCCACTCCCGGTGGCCAGGACTGCCATGGGCCCCGCCAGGACCTCGAGTACCGTACCGCCTCCGCCCGGACTGCCCAGGTGAGGGGAGAGGGACTGGGTAGGCACAGGCTGGATGGCCGAATCCACTCCACTGGCCCTTTGTCCCTTCCTGTTTCTGTCCATCCCTGGCGCCAGCTCTTGGTCTCTCTTCCTCTTACTGTCTAGCTCTGTGTTTCTCTTCTATTCAGGTACATTCAGCCAAATTTCTGGAGCTCTTGACACGGGCACCACAGTGTGCATGGGGGATGTCTTGGGGGATGGGGGAGTGAGGACCCCAATCTTGGAATCCAGGGGCTCAGATAACCCGTTTCAGCATGTGGTGAGCCCTGTGGGAGGTTGCGTGTGCTGAGGAATATGGGAGAGGTTGAGAATTCTCCTAGAGGGACAACCTAGGAGGGCTTCCTGGAGGAGGCAGCACCTGAGGGGGTCTGAGTGATGGAGAGGACTTTGACAAGCACTGGAGAAGGATGCCAGGAATCAGGAACAAAGGCTTTGCTATGGCAGCAAGGCTACTGTGAGCGAGTGCTGTGCTTGGGGCCTGGGGTGTCTGGACTGAACCAGACAGGTTTGGAACTTGACCACCAGCCTCGGGCTTGGTCCTGGTGCACTGCAGCCTGGGAAACACTTCTGAGCAGGGCTTTCCTTTGGCACAGGGACTGCAGGGTCCACGGCGTACTTTCTTGGTTTTGGTCTATTATGCATAAAGCTGCTATAAACATTCATATACAAGTCTTTGTGTGGTCATGTTTTCGTTTCTCTTGGGTATATACCTAGGAGTGGAAATTGTTAGGTCATATAGTAAATTTATGTTTAACTTTTTAAGAAACTTTCAAACCGTTTCCCCAAGGGGTTGCACCACTTTACATCTTCCTCTTCCCATCCCTGCCCCTGCCCTGAAATGTACCAGGGTTCGTTTCTCTACATCCTCTCCAAGGCTTGTTACTATCTGTCCTTTTCAGTTTTTTTATTAGCCATTCAGTGGGCATGGAGTGGTGTCTCACTGTGGTTTTGATTTGTATTTCTTTAGTGACTAATGACGGCTGAGCGTTCTTTTTCATGTGCTGCTGTGCCATTCAATATTTTCTTTTCAATCTTCTTTGGCTTTCTGCCCCAGGGCTTTTCTGACCACAGAGAGTGTCCACTTGACCTTCGTACAAGCACAGCTAGAAGTACAAGTGTGAGGGTGGAATGCAGTTAATGCCTCTTGAGGCAACCCTCAGCTCCCGGGGGATGGGAGCGGCAGATGAATGCTCAGCTGCCCCCCCCCCCCGGCCACTGTTCAAATGGACTATTATTGGGGGGCATTCTGTATAATTCTTAGAAGTGGAATGAAGTCCCAAAGCCTACTCTAAAATGCACCCTTCCATCGGTTTTTTCTTCCCCCTGCTTCACTCTCCCACGCCCCAAGGTCTGCTCTCTGCAACCACTTTCCAGGACCAAGTCCTTGTCTCCAGCTCTGCTTCCAGGATGGGGTGGAGAGGGAGGAAGCCGTGCTGGATGCTTCGGCTCTAGTGCCCAGTGACTCTGTGTATTATTCTCGGTTCCTTCGTATCCCTCACCCCACCCCCACTCATGAGGGTCCCATCCAGCGACAGTTACTGGTAAAGGGGAGAGGGATATTTAGCTAATAAGGTGGGCCACAGGAAGGGGGACTCTGGCAGGAGCAGTGAGAGCATGAACTGTTCTGGGGGAGGCCCGAAGTGGGACCCCTAGAGCGCCAAGTAAGTGGGATTCCTGAAAGGGGCTGCCGACAAGCAGATGCAGGTTCTGTGTGTTTCCTAGAAACTGTTCCTTCTCCCAAATCCTACTGGTTTACTCTGACTTCCTTCTCCTGCCCTTCCAGCTCTCATGTGTTCACCCACAGCACTCCTGTGCCTCCTCCCCTGCTCCTCCGGGATCTGAGTCCTCCCACTTTCTAAATCTATCAGCCCCTGCTTAGCCCCTCTTTCTTTCTTGAACGGTGTGGATGACTTATCTTCAATTCCTTCATACCTTCTCCCATTCTCTAGAAAAGCTAATTCCTAGGTCAATACTAAAATCTATCTTCTCTCTCCTATACCTGGGTGTAATGCCCTGAAAGAGCGTTACCAGGGAATTCAGTGGTGTATCCCCCAGTGGGCGGGTGGAATGCCAGTGACGAGCCTGGCAGGTATCTGGCTGTGTTAGGGGAACTACTGACCGAAACCACCTGCCCCGGCCAGGCACGATAATAACAATTGGCATGAGTTATCTTACAACAGGAGGTCCCGGTAAGGGACTTGGAACTAACAAGCTACCACCAACCAGAAGAATTCTGGGAAGGTCAGAAAGACAGAGGAGACACCAGTCCATGTGTCCTACCAATCTCCCAGAATCCATCTTGGTTGAACGATGCACATGCCAACAGGAAGGACCCTGAGTCAGAATGATTGTCCAGGGACAACCCAGAAACTAAGCCCGTTACCATCAAACCTGAGACCGCGGGCCATGTGGCAGAGCAGTTCTCCCGGGTTCCCTGACCCTGCTGCTCTCCGCCTGGGCGCCCTTTCCCAATAAAGTCTCCTGCTTTGTCAGACAATTCATTTCTGAGTGTTAGACAAGAGCCCACTCTAGAGCCCTGGAAGGGGTCTCCTTTCCTGCAACAGGTGCACCAGGGATCAACCATGGCAGAAGTGGTGACAGACCCCTAACATGAGACAACAGAGACCCATAATGGGCATGGGCAACCCCATCAAAGCAGCGTCTCTGTTGTTTCAGTTAGCTCTCGCTGTGTAACAAATCACAGACTTAAAACAACCCCTGTTTGTTACCTCACAGTTCTCTGCTTAAGGTCTGACAAGGCCAAAATCAAGGTTTGGGCCAGGCAAAGCTCTAATTTGGAGGCTTTAGGGGAGAATCCACTTCCAAATTCATTCAGGTTGTTGGAAATTTGGTTTCTTGAGGTTGTCGGACTGAGGTCCCCATTGCCTTGCAGGCTGTCAGCTCTCTCTGTTCCTTCCCCTCCATTTTCAAGCCAGCTATAGCACATCAATTCCCCCTGATGCCTCAAATCGTTTTTACTTCTTTTCTGCCCCAAGACAGAGAAAACTCTCTGCTTGTCAAAGAGCTCAGGTGATTATATTGGGCTCACCCAGGTAGTTCAGGATAATCTTCCTATTTTAAGGTCAGTTGTGCTGTATAGTGTAACACAATCAAGGAAGTGATATTTCATCATATCCACAGGTCTGGGGAGTTAGGGTGGAATGTGTTTGCGGGAAGAGCATCTAGAAATCCCTTCTCCCATAGTAGGGCTGCATGGCTAGTCAGGGTCTCAGTTTGGTTTCAGAGGCCGTGGAGGGGGGGTGCAGTCCCTACTTCATACCAAGTGGCAACAGGCAACCAATGATAATCATTCTTTTTTTTTTTAAGATTTATTTATTATTTATTTTTGGCTGTGTCAGGTCTTAGTTGTGGTGCGTGGGCTCTTCCTCGTGGTGCGTGAGTTCCAGAGTGCATGGGCTCTGTAATTTGCAGCGCATGGGCTCTAGCTGAGGCACGCAAGCTCAGTAGTTGTGGCACACAGGCCTACTTGCCCCGTGGCATATGGGATCTTAGTTCCCTGACCAAGGATTGAACCCACATCCCCTGCATCAGAAGGCAGATTCTTTACCACTGAACCACCAGGGGAGTCCCAGTTATTCATTCTGAATCACATATATCCCTCAATGGGGAAGGACTGTCAGAAATATTGAGGAAAGGAAATGTGTAAAAGGATCGAAATGCCTGATAGTAAAGCAGCTATTATAATTTGATTGTCCACATGATTTCTGTCCTCGCAGATAGGTTACACTTGCTACGCACTTGTGCATTCAACTGCTGACTAGAACACCAATTTGCATATCACTTAGATACTTAAAATCATCATGTGCGAAACTGTGCTCATCATCTTCCCACAACTCCCCTCCTTCCAGTTACTCTACTTATGTAATCCCTGTTTTATCCACCCTCAAAGTCTGTGGAGCCAGAGAAAGCAGTTGGCCAGAAGCCACACTGCTGAGCTAAGCATTTGGGACAACACTTTTATTATTATTTTTTAACATCTTTATTGGAGTATAATTGCTTTACAGTGGTGTGTTAGTTTCTGCTGTATAAAAAAAGTGAACCAGCTATATGTATACATATATCCCCATATCCCCTCCCTCCTTCGCTAAACCACCCCTCTAGGTGGTCACAGAGCACCGAGCTGATCTCCTTGTCCTACGTGGCTGCTTCCCACTAGCTATCTATTTTACATTTGGTAGTGTATATATGTCAATGCCACTCTCTCACTTCTTCCCAGCTTCCCCTTCCCCTTCCCCGTGTCCTCAAGTCCATTCTCTAGGTCTGCGTCTTTATTCCTGTCCTGCCCCTAGGTTCTTCAGAACCATTTTTTTTTTTTTTAGATTCCATCTTTATGTTAGCATACGGCATTTGTTTTTCTCTTTCTGACTTACTTCACTCTGTATGGCAGATTCTAGGTCCATCCACCTCACGACAAATAACTCAATTTCGTTTCTTTTTACAGCTGAGTAATATTCCATTGTATATATGTGCCACATCTTCTTTATCCATTCATCTGATGATGGACATTTCGGTTGCTTCCATGTCCTGGCTATTGTAAACAGTGTTGCAATGAACATTGTGGTACATGACTCTTTTTGAGTTCTGGTTTTCTCAGGGTATATACCCAGTAGTGGGATTGCTGGGTCATATGGTAGTTCTAATTTTAGTTTTTTAAGGAACCTCCATACTGTTCTCCATGGTGGCTGTATCAATTTACATTCCCACCAACAGTGCAAGAGGGTTCCCTTTTCTCCACACCCTCTCCAGCATTTATTGTTTGTAGATTTTTTGATGATGGCCATTCTGACCTGTGTGAGGTGATACCTCATTGTAGTTTTGATGTGCATTTCTCTAATAATTAGTGATGTTGAGCATCCTTTCATGTGTTTGTTGGCCATCTGTATATCTTCTTTGGAGAAATGTCTATTTAGGTCTTCTGCCCATTTTTGGATTGGGTTGTTTGTTTTTTTGATATTGAGCTGCATGAGCTTCTTGTATATTTTGGAGATTAATCCTTTGTCAGTTGCTTCATTTGCAAATATTTTCTCCCATTCTGAGGGTTGTCTTTTCGTCTTGTTTATAGTTTCCTTTGCTGTGCAAAAGTGGGACAACACTTTTACGATAGTCATTTCCTTACTTTCTGTAGCTTTACCCCTTTGTATACATAATGGGAGGGCCACAAGGCAACTTTCTGGAGTACTGGGAATTTTTTATATTTGATCTGGGTGTTGACTATATGGTGCACATGTAAAAATACACTGAGCTGTACATTTGAGATTTCTGCACTTTACTGTCCATTATTTGTATTATTATTATACATATTACATCCATATATATTACAAGCGAAACAACACATTGTTACTATTACTTTATATAATTTTACAACTTTTAAAGAAGATGAGAGAAGAATGGAGAGTAAATATATGTATTTAGAGTTTGGTTTTCTCTCTTCTATCTTTTCCCCTTTATATTCACCTTCTACTCTGCAATAACTAAAGTGCAATTTGCCCACACCAGTCACCAGCTAAAAACTTACTTCCAGCCCTTAAAGGCAGCACACATCCATCCCTCGTGTCTGTCCAGCGTCATTTCCCACCACTTCCTGTCTTACATACCTTCCCTACACACACTGTTGCTCACCTCCCTGGCTTTGCTGAGGCTGTTTTTCATGCCCAATTGCTCTTCCTAGCCAACACTCCTCTTCTCCTCCCGACTTAGTTGGCTCAGGTTGCCATAACAAAATACCATAGACCAGGTGACTTAAACAACAGAAATTTATTTTCTCACTGTTCTGGAGGCTGGAAGTCCAAGATCAAGGTGCCAGTACGGTCGGGTTCTGGTGAGAACTTTCTTCCTGGCTTACAGACAGCTGCCTTCTCTCTGTGTCCTTACATGGCAGAGAGAGAGGGCAAGCTCTCCGGTGTCTCGTCTTAAAAGGACACTGATCCCATTATGAGAGCCCCACCCTCATGGTCTCATCTAAACCTAATTACCTCTCAAAGGCTCCACATCTAAACACCATCACATAGGTGTTAACACATGAATTTGGAGGGGACACCATAGCACCTTCTTTACGTGGCTAACTCCTACCTCTTGTTTTAATTCAACTCAGGCAGCACTTCCTCAGGAAATCCTTAACTACCCCATATCGTCCCACCACCTAACTCCAAGGTGACAAAGTGTGCTTTAATAGAGTCTTGTGTTTACCTCTTTCGTTGCACTGTCTCTTCATTTTGTAGTTACGTTTATGGTCTGTTTCCTCAATAGACTATGAATTCCTTGGAGGCAAAGTTTCTGTTTGACTCAACTGCGCATTCCCAAACCTTTGCACAGAGCCTGGCAACATGACAGGCAACCAATGATGTTTTTTGAAGGAATGTTACAAAAAGTATTTACCTCCTTGATTTGATACAGTCTGGAATCTTCAAGGTTGACATTGGCCCTAGAAATGCGAGGGAAGAGACGCAAGCACGAGCAATCTGATAGCCCAATCAGAGTACTTTGCCCTTCCTATAGGGCCTGGGAGAGCGTCGTGGGTACGCTACCTAGTAACCGTCGCCGGGGGAGGGAGGCGGGGAGGGCGGAGAGCTTAGCTGCTTCGTCCAGTCGGGACCCCGTATTCCCGGAGCAATAGCAGCTTTGGGAGGCGCTTACCGAGCCTGGACCGCGCTTCCCATGATGCCCCGCCGCCTCGGGCTAGGCTGCTGCCGTAAAGCGGCTCGCTCGGCGCGACGCAAGTACCAGCTGCGCGCCTCTCCTGGCTCCGCGAGCGCCAGCGCCCCCTCTGACCAGGGACAGCCGGTTCCGGCCGCACTCCCTCCACGCCGCACGCCCTCCCTTCCGGGGGTCCCGGTCCCCAAGGTGTCGCGGCTACGGCATCCTCAGGCCAGGCCGCGGGGGGAGGGGGCGGCCTGGAGGCCGTGGCGGGGTCAGCACGGGCCACCGAAAGCAGGGCCATGGAGCCCAGGGAGTCGGGGAAGGTAGGCCTGGAAGGGCCCTGGGGCCGCCCACTCCCCTGCCGTAGATCCCTGATCTGGGCGAGGCGGGCGGTACGGGCGGAGTCCTCGCGGATGAGCCAGCCTTGCAGGGAAGGACTCGCCCGCTCGCCCGCTGCTTCCTCTGCACTTGGGCGGCCGACTCCGGGCGAGTCCCGCGCAGCCTTCCGCTGCCTCCCCACGCGGCTGGCCTAGCAGCCCTCCGCCGAGCCGCCGCTCGGTTGACGTTGGGTGGGTGACCCGCTCAGTGTAGTAGTGCGAAAGTGCTTCCTGTTTTCCCACCCCACCACTGGCGTTTGGAAGAGGCCCAGCGTGTTTTAAGGCTTTGAGGCTGGATCGGGCCCCGCTGGGAGCCAGGCATAGGGATCACCGAGAGGCAGGATGAGGGCTAGGCCCTGCCTGTATCCCCCTTCCCAAGAAAGAGCTGAGAAGAAAAGGACAAGGCATCTGGCATATTTCTTGCCGATTTCTGTTTCTAGCTTATCTACTTCGTGGAGTTTCTGAGTATTGCTTAGAAGCATATTTCATAAACTTGCTTCAGGCTTTGGGCAAGAGACTGTGAATTGGAAGAAAAGGTGGGGAAAAGTGCTTGAAGGTAGAGTTAAGTGGGTTTGACAGGATTGCTAGAGCTCGGAGTCAGTGTCAGCAAAGACGAGCGTGGTCGCAGGCACTTGATTCGGAGACATTGGCAGCCTCTGGGGACCGAGATCTTTCTGGATATTATTTGATACCAGTTCTTGAGGATTGTTTCTTCTTTGGCACAAAGGGAATCTCCAACAAACGTTTCCGAGTGCATACTGAGTCTCTCCTTTTAAAAAAATTGCTCATGTTATAAACATTTGTGATCCGTGATTTAAGTTGATGGAGATGCTGGAAGTACAAGGATAAATATGAAATGATTACTTTTCTCCAGGAGCTTTCCTGCAGTTTTCACTTCAATAACATGGACAAGCCTGGAAGCGTTGTCCAACAGACAAAAGACAGAAAGGATAGTGAGGTTATTTTGATGCTGTACTTTTTCCTGGAAAGACTGGGAAGGACTCTGAATTACAAAAGAAGTTACTACTTGCTTAATCATCTCTTCCGTACTCCATCCTCTCCACAAGCTACAGTGATGCATTTTCCAGGTGAAACAACCTATAAACAGTCCAAGACAGTAAAGCTCAACAGAACCTAACCAGAGAAAGATTGAAGGTGAACTGGATGCCAGCCTCATGCTAAGCACTTTAGGGGACACCAAAAAAGTAAAGGAAGTGGCTCACACCCTCAGGTAATATCCTGAGGTGTCATTTAGACTGAACCTGAATTTGGACAGAGGGGGAGCAAAATGCAGTAGAAGAAGGGCTATAAACAATTGGCACTGAAAATTGGAATTAGTGATTTGAGGTTGATTTCAAGGTATCTGTTCAGTTGTAGGCTTTCTTAGCCTTTGGTGTGAGAAGAGTGAAATACAAATACTTTGGGAGGTGGAGGAGAAATTTTATGTCCTTTTCAGGCCCAACCACTAATTGAAAACACTGGGGACTGGAAATTTCACCCTTGATTCTAATCGTGATTGTAAGATGTCTCAAAAGGACACCCTTCCCAGGTACATCAGTTTTTTACCCTAGGGAGTGAGAATGTTATCCAAAGATGGAATAAAGTAATTGCAAAACAAACTAGCAGTGTAAGAGGTATTGCAGATGTGACAATAACTAGGGCCTGGGTGGAATGGCTGTGCTATTCTAAAGTTCCTTTCTGAATACCACTTTTTTCTCTCAAGGCTGGAAGACTGGGGGTCACGTGAGGTAGTAGCTTGGTGTATTATTAGAATCTTCCTTTGATGCTATTTTGTTATATTTATTAACTGAAAGCAGTCTTAGCCTATTGGATTAAGTGTGGGGTATCTTGCTTGCCATTGGCAGAATAATGGATAGAGGACAAAGACCTTTCCCCATCACTCTAACCCAGTATCCCGTTTTATTTTCTTCCCAGCCCACTCGCTATATAAAATTCTCACAGTTATTTGTTTGCTGACTCCACTCTGTGCTCTATCCCCAGCTAGACCGGTGGAGCAGTATCTGGCATGTAATAGGTTCTCAGTATTTTCTGAATGAATGACTCAAAATAGCATCTCTACAGGAGCCCTTTTGCTATAGGCGTGAGTGCTGTGAAGAACACTGCAGTCTGACACCTCATGTGCCCTCTGGGAGACTATTGTCCTTGCTGCCAGATAGGAGTGTTTACTGTGTATGTATTTATTGCCTCAACATCTCTGGTTCCTAGCCACCACTGGCACCCCACCCCCCTTAGAAGTGATCGCTCCCTTCTCCTTTGCCTCTTGACCCAGTTTTACTATTGCACTTATATCACAGTTATCTGTCACCTCCTGATGGGTTTTTCTCCTTGACAAATAGAGATAGAGTCTTTTATATCTTAGGAGCTCCAAGCACACAGAAACAAGTAGAATATGTTGAAGGAAAGAATGAATGAAATGCCTATGAAATGTTTTCTGTATAATGTGGTGGTGGGGAAAGGGGTGGTGATGGTGAAGGGGGTTGTAAGGTAAGATGATCAGCATAGCCTTCCTGTGGACCAGGCACCGGGAGGGGTATAAAGCCTTCCTTGCTCAGGGGAAGTAGAAGTGCTTGGGCTAGGTGGGCAGGAAGTCCCTTGCGAGAAAGAGCTGGAATGTGAGTAGGAACTTGATGAGTACATGGGAGGAAGTAGGCAGAGTCAGGGAATGTAAAGATTGGGTGTGAAGAGGGAAGAAAGGTACAAGGTATGTTGAATGGCTGCAATTTATTTTTTTAATTGTATTTTTGGCCGCGCCGGGTGTCAGTTGCAGCGCACGGAGGCTCTTCACTGAGACACGCGGGACCTTTCGTTGCGGTGCACCGGCTTCTCTCTAGTTGTGGCGTGAGGGTTTTCTCTCTCCAGTTGTGGCACGCGGGCTCCAGAGCGTGTGGGCTCTAGTTTTTGGCACACGGGCTCTCTGGTTGAGGCGCGCCAGCTCAGTAGTTGTGGCACGCTATCTTAGTTGCCCCTTGGCATGTGGAATCGTAACGTGCCGACCAGGGATCGAACCCGTGTCCCCTTTATTGGAAAGCGGATTCTTTACCACGGGACCACCAGGGAAGTCCCCGAGTGATTGCAATTATACTAATCTGGCTGTAGTAGAGATTCCAGGTGGGGCAGTACCTAGAGCTGAGGTTAGGAAGGTAAGTTAGCTTCAGATCCAGGGGACTTGGTGCTAGGCTGAGAACTCGGAGCTCTACCTTATAGACAGTGGGAATCAGTAAAATAGAACATCCAGAGATATTCCTTGCTTTCTGTGTAGGTAAGAAATTCCTCTTATTCAAGCAGATTTGTGTTTTCTTTACATTGCAGTCATCTGAAGGCTCTTGCCGTAATACTGGTTAAAAGAGAGGTGCAAGGGTTAGCGTAGTTACTCTTGGGAAGACATTTCTTTATTATGTAAACGTTCGGCGCTGGCCATCCTCTTCATCTTTGGGGCACTCACGAAGGGACGGGTCTGTTGGCTTTCAGTGCGCCCGCCTGTTCCCTCAGGAAGACGGGGTGGGTGGGAATGGATAGGGAACCCTGCTTGCCCCTGGTCACAAGCTCTAACCTGCCCTGATGGGAGCGGCCTGCCCCGTAGTCCTGGTGTACCGTCGTCCTGCTAGGATCTGCCTTCAGTATGACCTCGAGGGTTTTCTTCCCCCTCCCCCACATTGGCTCTCCTTAGGCCGTATGTTGTGTGCACCTCTTTCCTGTCCACCCGCCTGCTCTTAGTGGAGCCCATCCTGCAGCAGGTTTTTGGAATTATAATCACATTTTGCTTTGGAAGACACTCTGAGAGCAAATAGTTATTTAAAATACACATTGGCATACAACTGGCACATACACATTGGCAGTACAATTCCATGTTTGTTTGTAAGACTGTTCATTTATACATGTTCATAGACAAAAGACTGGAAGGTTACATACCAAATGTCAACTTGTTTTTCAGTCAGGAGACTGTGGGTGATCTTAAAACATCTTTTCTGCTTATTGTCTAAATTTTCTGCAGTAAACATATTGACTCATAAGAAAAATACTCAACTTATTTTAAAATATACAAATCGATAGTGACTGATAAGAATTATCTGTATTGTTTTTCTCAAGAAGCTTCTATGTTGAAGTTAAAGTAGATATTTCTTGTGCTTTAAGTTTGAGTATAAAATTACAGGCGATTTTAAACAAATGTACTAGAACTTGTTACAAATGGAAATGACTGTGTCCCCTTCAGAGCTGTCACTTTGGAAGGACTTATACTTACTCCAAGGATGCTATTTCCCAAAATGTTGTTTTTCTTTGGGGTTCAGGGATTTCCTTTTTGTTGATAGTTTTATTTTTTTTATTTCTTTGACTAGCCGATAAATGTTGGTGGTGTGAAATTTAAAAGGGTAAACAGCAACAGATTCTGTTTTCCGATTATTTCTTTCATAACTGCTTTTTTCATGGCTGCAGTATCTTACCCCTCTGAGGCTATTGATGATAGTTTTGTGTTTTAAAGGTTTTTTTCCTCCCTGTCCCACTTCCATTTCCTCAGTGCCTCCTCACCTCCCGTCTGTTTTGATCTCTGTCAGACCTGTTAGAGCCTTTCCTCAGATGTCAGTGGAAAACCAGAATTCTAACCGGAAGCTCTGAGCACGTGGAAGGGAGGGACTTGCCAACTTGGAGCCTGTGCAGGGGATCTGGGCAGGCATTTGTTCCGAACAGCTTCCCCCAGATTCTTATTATTTTAACCTCACTGCGTTCACTCCCAGGCCAGAGGTTCCTGGGGCTGCCAGATCCTGAGCCTTTTGAGGATTTAGCCATGTCAATTGGCTTGTTTCTCCATGTGCCCACTGCTGCGTGAGGGTATGATTTTCTTGGATCTGCTCGGTTATTACTTTTTCATCTGCTTTTCAGTTAACAAAATTGTATTGCTATTGCCCCCTTGTTGTGTTGTCCTTCCTAGAGGGTGTTTTTTTTTAAACAACTTTTAAAAACATTTATTTATTTATTGGCTGCATCGGGTCTTAGTTGCGGCACGCAGGATCTTTCCCTGTGGTGTGTGGGCTCTTCGCTGCGGTGCCCGGTTGTGGCGTGCAGGCCCAGTAGTTGTAGCTCACGGGCTTAGTTGCTGCGCGGCATGTGGGATCTTAGCTCCCCTATCAGGGATCGAACCGACATCCCCTGCATTGCAAGACGGATTCTCAACCAGTGGACCACCAGGGAAGTCCTTAGAGGGTGTTTGGTTTGGAGTTTTTCTCGGGGGAGAGTGTTTTTTTAAACTCACAGGAGGAAGCAAAATTCAGTGTACGTGTTCAATCTGCCGTTTTAATCCAGAACTCCCTGAAACATTTTCCGAATTTCCTCGCCCATTTTTGGTGGAACAGAGCTCCTTTATAAGCCCCATGGAATATAGTTCTCAGCTCTAAAGCTTTGCCCATCTTGATGATTGACCACATTCACAGACATAGTTCTCAGTGACAGTTGACTATTCCCAGAAATCAGATACATCTTCCTAAGTGAAGACTTACCACGTTGAAGATTCTGCAGAGGAAGTGCTGTTGGTTGTTGCTGATGCCCTGGCTGAGAAGTAATGGATCCTGTGGGGAGGCTGGTGGGGAGCATGGAGGGAGGAGTGTGGGAGCCCGGAGCTGGCCTTCATTGTGACACTGTGTCGCAGTGCGTGGCTCTTCCTACAAGAATGGGTCTCACTCCCACTGTGACTTGCTCCCAGGGGGTGAGAGGAACGTGGTGTAGGTCTCGTATGTAGATTGATAATGACCCCTCCCGCAGTCTGATCTGTCCCCAGAGTAGGGCTGTCCTCAGGTGGTTGTGAGCTCAGGTGTGTAAGACTAAGGAGGAAGTTGGTGCTTAGCTGGTGTCATGTTTCCTTGCAGGCTCCTGTGACGTTTGATGACATCACGGTGTACTTGCTTCAGGAGGAGTGGATGCTGTTGAGTCAGCAACAGAAGGAGATCTGCGGCTCTGACGAGCTGGTGGCACCACTGGGTACGGGCTCCTGTTCACTCCCCCACTGCCTGAACCTAGGTCACCATTCCCAACCATGTCTGACTATGTATGACATACTTGGGAATTTTCTGGAATCCGACCATTTTTTTTTCCAGGCCTCTTTATACTGTTTATCCACTCCGTCCCATATCTGACTTAACTGCACACGGATTCACACATCACCCTTTCTCTTTTCCACTTAAACTAGCCAAGAGAAGTGGGGAAGTGGGGCGTGTCAAGGCTAGACCTGGATGCTGTGGACTGTGGCACTGCGGGGTGGATTTCGTCTCAGTGCCCAGGGGACGTTGGAGGTGGTGGGAGGTGGTGGAGCGAGCATCAGACCTGTAGCCTGGAAATCTGGTCTCAGTCCTGGCTCTGCCACGTGGTACTGACCAAGTCCACTCGCCTTTTCAGGCCTCGGTTTCCTTCTTCACAGGCTTGTCATCGAGCTTCGATGAGATAAAACAACTTGACACTTTGTGCGCGTGTGGGTAGTTTTCGTCTTTTCTGTGTTCCGAATGTCCTTTCTCTGCTGCTATGGGTAGACTTCCTAGACCGTGGACAGAGAGGATTGTATTTCATCGTGTGTACACGCATATGTACTCTTCTCTGATTTCAATTTGATGACCATCTGCCATGCCTTTCTTTGCTTCTTTTCCTCTTGACCCCTCAGGGTTCTGGGGGCAACAGTCTCAGCTCTCTGTGGATGGAGGGGTTGTGCTCTTACTGTCGACTAAAAATGGTTTGAAAACCAATGATTCTTATAAACCAGCAGTTGCAGAGTAGCAGCTGTGGGCCAGATTTGGCCTACACCTTTTTTTTTTTTTTCTTTCTTTCTTTCATCTATTTTCTTTGGCTTCTTTAAAATATTCAAATACGTTGTCAGTATTTCGCCATGGGGGGTTTTCACACAGAAATACGATTTCTGACTTCTGTTGGAAACTGGGATGGTCTGGCCATGCTGACCCTGTATTCAGCTGGCGGCCCCTCCTGGAGTTGAGTAGCTACCCCACACCTGGGTTCAAATCCACAGCCTCCCACCCCTGCCTGGTTTCCTCAGATTACTGTCTGGTCCCACTCAGCATTTGAGTTTGAGCCTCTGTTCTGGACCGATAGTTTTCATACTTTTTTAGCCTGTGTGACCTGGATCCGACCTCATAGTGCATCTCTCTGTTCCTGACTCAGGACCAACTGTTGCCAACCCAGAGCTGTTCTATAAATTTGAGCGAGGGCCGGAGCCGTGGCTAGCCAATGTCCAGGGCCAGAGGAAGCTCTTGAGCCTCCACCGAGGTGAGTGCAGACCTGCCCCCCGGGAGGAGGGGTCCTTAGCTGGAGGGAGGGAGCAGGAAGCTGGGTCCCAAGGCTCCAGTCTCATCCTCTGCCTCTCCCTGTTCCCCACCAATTACACACGAATGCTGTTCTTCCCCCAACTGTCACCCCGTCTAAGATATACACACCTCCCCCAGTGTTATTCTCCAAACTCTCATCTCCCTTTATTTTATTTCTACCTGAGAGTAGATGTTTATGTATAATTATCTATTCTAAGTTCCACGAAGGCATGACTTGGTCTTACTTACTACTATAGTCCCAGTACCAAGAACAAAGCCTGGCACGTATTTGTGTAGTAGACGATCATGGAATGAAGGGGTGAACAAACAGATGGCTGCTAAATCCTAGGGATTGATGTTTGCTTTCCTCCTTTGGTAAGCATGTCCTGTTCAGGGATTGGCTAGCCCAGAGCCAGGCCAGATCGCCTCTGTCATCGTGTAAGATGACCGCATTAACCCAGACCCTTCTACAGGAGAAAAGGGAGGTGGAACAAGTTCCGCCGTGAACCGAATTGCGGAAGTTTGCTCTCCCTTGTGATTTATCTCAGATGGACCACAAGGAGCCCTAGACTTCACAGATACTAATTGTTTTCGTTTGCTTTTCCTGTGCTTGGCTCTTAACTTTGAGCCTATTGACTCTTTACTGGTAGCTCTGTGCTTCCGGGGTTGGCTACAGTTTCGTAGACTGACTGGTCCGCTGGCCTGGAGCAAATACTGTTGAGTCTTTGCCCACTGGGCATCTGAACTTGTTGGTGCATAATAAATGGCTCCAGAGGAGTCAGAGTTGTCTAAGCTGCATTTCAACCAAGGAGTGAATAAAGAAACTGCTGGTGTAGCTTAAAGAAGAAAAGTCTTAGTGACATCATGGGATTTTTCACTTCTTGGAAGGGTTGTGGTGTGGGAGAGGGCTGGGGTAGCACTCCTGAGGGGAAGGTACTCAAGGATGGGTTGCAGCTCAAGGAAAACTCCGGGGACCAAACAGTCTGCCCGGAAGGTAGTTTGCTCTCTTGCTCTAAAGGCACGTGAGCAAAGTGCAGATGCCTGTCTGGCAGGGGTGCCAAGGAGGGGGCTTCCTGCCAACTGTGGAGCTGCAGTGTTTGCTTTAACTACCTTCTTAACCCTACCTTCTCTTACTTCCGTGTTCTTATCCATAAATAAGTCTGCTCTCCTGAAGATTGTGCCACTGTTTTAGGTTGCAGAGATCAAATTACAGAGATCTCTCTTTGACCAGGTATATCTGTCCTTTATATTTTTAAAAAAACTGTTTTCTTAAAGCCCATTTAGTTTCTCTTGGGTTAGGCAAGGTGCGCCAGGGGGCTGGGGGCCGGAGAGAAGAGAACACAGGTGCAGACTGGCACTTTGTGGGTGTGGTTCCAGCTTTCATGGTCCATGGATCTAAACACCTCTGTGAGTTGCAGTGACTCGACCTATAGGATTTCAGAGAAAATTCCATTTGTTTCTTTTTTCTAAAGGAGAAAACAAGATGGGCTTCATGGAAGAAATGGACATGCAAAGTCCCGCCAGAGAAGCGGGACTCTACCTGCCTCCTCAGAAGAAAGCCTGTCCTTCCCATTTCAGCTCAGAGGGTGGCAGCATCCAGGGAGACTGCACGGGAAGAAGCAGAACACCGCTGAGACCGCGGTCCATCCAGAAGTCGTGGTTTGCGCAGTTCCCGTGGTTGGTCATGAATGGGGAGCGGACGGCTCTCTTTTGCTCTGCTTGCCGGGAGTACCCGTCCGTCAGAGACAGACGGTCAAGATTAATAGAAGGGTACACAGGACCGTTCAAGGTGGAGACTCTCAAATACCACGCCAAGAGCAAGGCCCACGTGCTCTGTGTCAAGGCCTTGGCGGCTCGGGACCCCAGCTGGGCAGCCCGTTTCCGGAGCATCCGCGATGTGTCTAGAGAGGTCCTGGCCAGTCCGGGGCACCTCTTCACTGCAGATTATCCCATATTTTACCCCCCAGGGCCTCTGGGGGTCTATGATAACATGGCCCAGCTCCTGCCCAGCTCAAGAGCTGCCCTGGAGGACCCTGGACGGAGTGG
Organism: Kogia breviceps; assembly: GCF_026419965.1. Classification (NCBI taxonomy): domain Eukaryota; kingdom Metazoa; phylum Chordata; class Mammalia; order Artiodactyla; family Physeteridae; genus Kogia; species Kogia breviceps. The sequence goes on along the minus strand of NC_081318.1, from coordinate 6,859,348 downwards.
AGCAGTTCCTGCATTGTACCTAGACTGCATTCCTGATTTCAGGCAGAGAGAAATTGCTGGTGACACCCGCAGCTCCTCAGACGTTAACATTCTGTGTAATGACTCTGCTGAACCCTGTGGCCAGGTAAAATGTTTATAATGATTGCTCAAGGGGGAGGATTCTGTATAGTGTTACCATAGCTGACATGCTTATAATGTGCTAGGCGTTGTTTGAAGTGCTTTACGGGTATTAGCTCCTTTATTTACGGCAACGGCCCCCCTGTCATCGTCTCCTTTTGGCAGATAACAGAACATAATTAGCGGACCAGAATATTCTAACTTCTGATATAAAGAGAACACCTAAATTCAGAACAGTAATCTTTATCCAGAATCCAGGACGGCCACAGAACTCAAGAAATAGTCCACAGCCACGAGAGCTCTTAAATAGTCAACGTAAACAATTTTTTTCAACGTTAACTTCAAAATCATGCAGCACTTTTAAACACTGCGAAGTTTCCTCAGACCTGTTCTTTTATGTAATGTTTTTAATGCTGCAATGAGGTGGGTGGAGCAAACCTAGTTAAACTCATCTTGTTGGGGAACAACTAAGACTTAGGGGGGAGTGACGTAGCCAGAGAACAAAGGCTCTTGTGGCAGTGACCTCCCCCCAGAGCCCTTGACTGCCAGCCCAGTGCTTTCCTTCTACTCCCTGCAGCACTGGTGGATCCTCAAAGACTCTAGTTCTCACCTCAGGTTTATTTTGTAAAATGGGTTTATTTTCTAATTCTTTGGAAAATTGGCCTGCAAGGAAACTGTATTAATTGGAATCTTTGAGTAACCAGATCTGGCCCCTTTTCTCAGCTCTTCCATGAAGGCGGGATTTGGGTACAAGTCATTCTGAGCGACCCCTCTAGTCCGACGAGAAGAGCTCAGAGCTTCCTCGCGCCTAACGTCATATACGTAAAGTTAGTAAGCTCGAATTTTTACGGAATCCAGACAAGTGACAAAGCTCATTTCCCTTCCTGTTCACGTTCCTTCTAGTTTTTAGTATTAGAAGCTAATAAACAGGTCTGACCTTTTATAATCTGAATTCCTTTAGCAGTAAAGTGTGTGTTAACCTAGTCACTGAATATGGGCATCTTTAGTTCTTTTTCACTGCTTCTTGCTTCCCATCCTGGTGGGGAAGCTTAGCAGGGGCTTCTCGAGGCAGCTGGCTACCTTTGCAGTCGTGGATGCGTAGAAGACGCCCTTGGGGCTGTAAAGGTCAAGGTGCAGCCAAGAGGCTCTGCAAGACCCCAGTTCCTCCGTGCGTTTTCCTTTCCTTCCAGCAGAGAAGAGGAAGGATCAGTCCTTCCTTCTAGAGTAACACTGAGGTTCATTTGGTGTCTACCTGCTAATTCTGGGCCACACACATTTGCTTCTTTGGCTTTTGGTGGGTAAATGAGTTCCTCGGAGTGCATCGGGGCCTCTTGGCACGCTTCCCAGGAGAAAAAGGCCTTGAGCAGGACCCCGGGAGGATCGCGCTGGGTGTCTGACGTGAGAGGAGTATCGAGTGACTGCTGCTCTCTGTTGCAGGACCCTTCTGAAGAGGGGCTGTTTGAGGAGGTTCCCGTGGTGTTTGAGGACGTGGCGGTGTATTTCACCCGGGAGGAGTGGGCCGCGCTAGGCAAGCGGCAGAAGGAGCTGTACAGAGACGTGATGCGGACGAATTACGAGCTCTTGGCGTCGCTGGGTGAGGATCGTGTCGGCCGCCGTTGGCCGCCTGGCGTGGGGACCCCCGAGGGCAGCTGTGGCTGGTACTCGCCTCCCCGTTTCTGCCCTCACCGTGCGTAGGCAGAGGGTGCTTACACCTTTGCATCTCAGGACTCTCCCTGCTTTGGGATGCTGTGCTTTGTCTCCTCTACGCCCACCCACCCGTCACCCGTCTTCCACCAGACGTTTCTGAGTACCGACTGCGTGCTGGATGGGTGTGAACGAGTCACGGTCTCTGCTTTCAAGGGGCCGGCAGGTTCCTGGGAGAGACAGACACTTTCATAAGAACCTATGAAATAACACCAGCTCCATTCGAGATTCAGGAAAAGTGTCCTGGGGCTGCTGAAAAGAGTGACTTAACTTGGCCAGGCATCCAGGGGAGGGATAAGGACGGTCTTTAGAGAGTATGAAATACCTTAACTGAGCTGAAACCCAGGTGCACGGGGCCGGGCATCTAGGCGTGTCAGAGACAGGGGCGGCGAGGGCAAAGGCAGGGAGGCGAGACGGGGCCCCCGGGAGGACTCCTGGGTCCTGCCCTCTACTCGGTGCCAGGGCTGCCTCACCAGCGGCCGGCGTGGTGGGCGGCCTTGGCCTGGGAGTCGCTAGGCTGTAGGCACCGGAGAGTGAAGAACGGCATGTGCTGTTCATTTCCTTCCCACAAGAGGCTCCTCTCCTGCGTCTGCTGCCTGTTCCTGCCTTTGCCTCCTTTTTCCATCAGACACCCAGGATTTTCATGGGGCACCAAAAAGACAACTTTTCATCTTACACAGCTGTTATTTATTACTTTTTTACTAGCATATATTGTAACAGAAACCTTGCAGAACAGGCTGCTGTACGCAACTTAGGAATTCCGACGGTGACCTGTATCGTGACGTCTACAGAATAGGAAATTGGGGTATATGTGGCTTACCTGATGTCATATCCCCAGCTTACACGCTGCCCTTTCATGTGCAGCTGAGATATGGATTATCTCCTGAACATACTTGACCTATATACTACTTGTTTTCATCACTGTTCACAGTATTTAAATGGCTCCCCAAACATTCAGAAAGGCTGTGAACAACTGTTTCCTGTATGAGGAGAGAGGTGCTGTAATCGTGTTCTGGGCCAGGGCACCTGTACCAAGCGCACCTTCAAAGAGCATCACTAGCACTGACAGTGTTTAAAAGAGAGAGAGGGACGGCCGTGGTGGCCCAGCGGTTACAACTCCACACCTGCAACACAGGGGGCCCGGCCTTGATCCCTGGCTGGGGAACTAGGATCACACTCGCTCTGTGGCCAAAAATAAATAGATGAATAAAAAGAAACATAGAGAGCGGGAGGGAGATTCGTTTTTGAGAAATACATACCCACTTACAAGAAGCTGGTTTTCCTTTGAAGGAGTGAGCAGCAGTGATGCCCTTTGCCCTTTGGAGCCCTGTGGACAGTCATGGGGACAGTGGCGGGTGACCAGTGGCGTAACGAGTGTGTCTCCCACAACCTGGGCCTGACCTGGGTTGTTCAGCCAGACAGCAGCGTTTTCTTTTTCACTTCTGTATGTTAGGAAGTGGGGAAACCTTAACTAACTGGGGAAATTAAGGCACAGTTCAGCCTCAGTTAAGTGTCGTTTGGATGAACAGTAAGTATTGATCACGGGAGGGGTAATTAATTTTGCTTGAGGCTTGAGGGCAGGAATCGGGGAAGGCTTTATAGAGGTTGGGGCTGTCCTCTTCAGCTGTCTGTGGAATTAAAATGGGTGCAGGGGTCTAGAAACAGAATTGCATGTGTGTGAGTCCTCCTCGCCAGTTTAATTAGGTCTCCAGCTTTTGTCCTTTAACTGTCCTCCAGTTGAGATGATTTTTCATGCTTGAGATATAAAAGCATTTTAAGGAGCCTTGAGGATATAACTGGGGCCAAACGTAAATGATTTGTATGTTTAAAAATAATCTTTTAAAGGGCCTCAAGCTGATAATTGGGATGTAAAACAGTGTTGAAATATAGTGGACCTGTCTAATGATTATTTTTGCTTTGACAAGGCTTTTTTCCTCCAATACTTCATCCTCCTGTGACAAGTATTTTAAAAATTGAAAACCTAATATTATTTGGCATTATCTTTTAATTAATTTTTGTAAATAGAACTTCTCCTTGGAGTGAACTCAATTTTTGAAAAAGAAACCTCATCATAATTCTTGCAGCCAAGGAAAGTTCTATTAGCCTTTTAAAAAAAAAAATCTCCCGGGCTTCCCTGGTGGCGCAGTGGTTGAGAGTCCGCCTGCCGATGCAGGGGACGCGGGTTCGTGCCCCGGTCCGGGAGGATCCCACATGCCGCGGAGCGGCTGGGCCCGTGAGCCATGGCCGCTGAGCCTGCGCGTCCGGAGCCTGCGCTCCGCAATGGGAGAGGCCACAACAGTGAGAGGCCCAATCTCCCATCCATTTTTAAATCTTCTTTTGTTTGTTGGTTTGGTTTGTTTGTTTTTTTTAATTTCCTTCCTATTTATTTATTTATTTATTTTGGCTGCGGCGGGTCTTTGTTGCAGCACATGGGTCTTTCGTTGTGGCAGGCGAGCTCTGCAGCACACAGGCTTCTCTCTAATTGTGGCGGCACAAGCTCAGTAGTTGCAGCGCACAGGCTCTCTAGTTGTGGCGCACGGGCTCCAGAGCGCGCGGGTTCAGTAGTTGCGGTGTGTGGGCCCTCTAGTCGTGGCTGTGGGCTCCAGAGCGCGTGGGCTGTGTAGTTGTGGCACGCAGCTCTCTAGTTGTGGCACGTGGGCTCAGTAGTTGAGGTGCGCAGGCTTAGTTGCCCTGCGGTACGTGGGATCTTAGTTCCCCGACCAGGGATCGAACCTGCATCCCCTGCACTGGAAGGCGGAGTCTTAACCAATGGAACATCAGGGAAGTCTACTCCCATCCATTTTTAACGTTTATTATCTTTTAATTGAAGTACTGTGATCTGCTTATATTGGGTGTTACAGGAAGCCTTTATGTTTTCTTTTATTCTTATGTCTGGAAATAATAATAGGCACTTTTGCTGTTGACTGGACACCTACCAAAGGCTATGTTGAGTGTCTTGGGTATCTGCTCTCTAATCCTTAAACCTAACCTGTAAAGCAGGTAGTAGTAGTATTTTCAGGTGAGAGAACAGCCCAACGGCTTTGAGAATCCAACCCATTTAGCTGGAAACTGGCTAAACTGAAATTCTTACTATTCCACCCATTGCATGGGCATTAGACTTGGCTAAAGTTCCTACTTCATATATGTTTATTGCCAATTGGACTCCAGTTCTTTTAGTTTCCAGATTTGTGCTAATCATGTTGTTAATATTAAAATGACAATAGCACCAAGGATAATATAAGATTATTTTAAAAGTCAAGCAGTATTAGAATTTTTTAGAAGTCTCCCCTCCTCTCCCCAGTCCCCCTAGCAAGAGGGTTAGTAGTTTGGTCTGGCTGCCTCAGACCTTCTCTGTAGGTCACTGTTAAGTGCTCTTGCCTCCGCCTCCATGAGAACTGAGGTGCAGAAAGGGGCTGATGCCCTGGAGTGAGAGGCTGTGGTTGCTTCAGCCCGGCTCAGGTCAGGTCATGGGTCTTTGTGGTCTGGTGGTCATCACGCTACACTGCAGCACATTCATGCCATTGATTTCCTTTTGCTCTTATCATTTGAGGAGACCCCGCTAATTCTTCCATTGCTCTTAATTAGGATTTACAACTAGTAGATTTGTTCTTTTAGGTTTTATAATTATTGTGCCTGTTTTTAAAAAGACAGTCTCAATTTGATGCAGTCACATTTAATATTAATTTGTCGGTTGTGTGGCAGTTAAATTGCATCGACTAAAGCTTTTCAGCTGATGGTAGTTTCCAGGTTAGGTCCACTCACCTGTCAACAGCCTCCTTGGCCTCACCATCTCTCTTATCAACAGGACTGAACTTGCAGAGGACAGTCATTTTGATTATGGAGAAAGGAAGAGGTTTATGTTGTTTTTAATGCTTTCCTGTGTCAACCTCTACTTTTGTGGACTTGCTTTTGCTTAGAACTATTTATCACTCTGTAGAGTTCCAACTGTTCTTTTATTTCTGTACTTTAAATTCTGGTTTCAAACTTTGGCCATATTTGGTGATGTCTCTTGCTTCCCCTGCCAAAAATGAAACCTCAGTTACATTCCACTGTTAACTAATATGTGTCAGTAACAGAAACAGAAAAGCCAACATAGGGACTATGTGGTGACCCTCGTTTTTACTAGGAAAGGTGTCATCATATGCTGAGTGGCAGGTCACCCGCTTCAGGTGGGCAGTGTCTTTTCCCCATGTGAGGTCATCAACTACAGCTAGACCTCACATAGCTGGGGGAAGAAGTCCTGTCACTAAGTGGAAGGCAAAACTAAGGGGGAGAGCCCTCAATGAGATGAGCAGGAGTTAGAATGGCTCATACCATGTCCAGGAGGCCCGCTGCTGTATGGTGGGCCGTATACGGCCTCCAAATGGTGGCGTGCTGAGCTGGAGAGAGAAGAACCAAGGCAAGGTGCCAGAGTGGCCGTCTCCAAACCGACTCGTTGGCAGGCCTGCCAACCGTGGGCTGAAGTTAGCCTGGAAGGATCAGAATCTGTCTTTGTCGGCCACGCCATTTTTATGGGCTTTTATGGAGTGTGTGTGTGTGTGTGTGTGTGTGTGTGTGTGTGTGTGTGTGTGTCCGTACTATAGTTATGTCTTCTTAGTCACTTTTCCATTACGAAGACATAGGAAAATCTGTTTGAAAATTCCCTTGTTTCACTTGTTCTGAAGAGAACAAAAGGAAAAGGTTTCTGGCAACATCCCAGCCGTAGCTTCAGAGCGGCGAGATTGGGTGCAGCGCTTCTGGGGCCAGTGTGGTGGTGCTAGGGGCAGTCAAAGGTGACCCATCCACAGGGTCATATAATTTAGGCAAACATGGCCAGGGATACGCAGGATCATGTATGTTTTCAGTAAATCTGTAAAATATGTCTTCATAATTATGTTTCTTTAATCAAAGTAGTTCTCATAAGACGTATAACAAAAAAATGACAGTTCCCTGTCCTACCATTCTCTGTTGCCAAGTCCTCCTCCCCCCAATTTTTTAGCTGTTTCTTCCAGTAACTTGTTTCATTATTTCTGAGTAACCCATGTAGACCTTATTTTCTAAAAGCATGGACTTCAGTAGGGTGCACTCGTAAAACAGCTTCATTCTTTTCCATCGCCACTTGTTTGGATCAGCTCTTTGGGGCTTTTCTTTCTCACCCTTTGGGTTGCCAAAAGAAAATTCAAAGAGCTTTACTTGATAAGAATATTTTATTGAGCAAGAAACAAACTGTTCATGAACTGGGAGACTTCAAACCCGAAGTGGCTGAAAACTTGGCTCTCGGCAGATAAAGCTCAATGTGTAAAGCATGACTGAAGAAGTACATTGTTTTTTAATTGTGATTATATTCTCTTCAGGGTCGTAGCACTGTGTACCTTTTCTTGTGTGTAGCTGATTGGCTTGGAAGCTGTAAGGTCACACTGACATGAAGGAAACTTAAATTTTGTTTAAGACCAGAGTCAGCATTTTGAGGAAATCAGGACAGCTTAAGATCTGGTTATGTGATTATGAGTGTTTGGTCCAGGGGTCTGTTCAAATTGTGGCCTCCATTTTGGTTTCTCTTTACAGGGTGAAACCTGGGGCAGGGCGCATGACTTGTCACACTCAGGTAAACAGAAAGTCCTCCAGTCACTTTTTAGTCACGTTAATGATCTAATTTCAATTAATAAAATGTCCAGTACAGTTCTCTTCAAAAATTTCCTGATTAGGAGGAGGACTCTGGAAGATGGTGGAGCACCAGGAGCCTGTCTCCTCACATAGACAACGATTGCACTGGTGGAGTCTGTCTGATGTAACTATTTGGGAACTCTGAAGCCTGTCAAAGGCTCACAACTTACAGAAGAAGAGTTGGAAAGTAAATTGTGGTTAAGTTTGGTCAACTTCAGCTCTTAGCACTTTAGCAGCTGCCCATCTCCCACCCCTACCATGGTGCAGGCAGCTGTGCCATGTTCCTGGAGCAGCTTGCACACAGATTGCAGGAATTAGGGTGGGCAAAGGGGATGCTGCCCTCTAAGTATCAGGGATCAGTGCTCTGATCACCGATCGCTGCTTCTCATCACAGAGGTGCAGACAGAGAAGGAAGCGGCCCGTGTTGTTGCACCTCCCCCATTTTTGCAGGTTCCTCCCCCTCCTCTTAATTTTTCTCTTTTCCCTCTTTTGAAAACCAGACATTAAAGACTAGGACATTCAAAAACATATAGGAGGAAAATTAGAAAGTGATTTTGCATACCCAGGGAAAGACTCCAGAAGACCTGAGAAGACTTTAAGTTTACACCTCAGGCTGATCCTTGGCACAGAGATAGCCTATAATGATTAAAAATTTTAAAATAATAACAATAATCGAAAACAATAAAAACAGCAAACCTTGGGGATCGGGGAGAATCTGATTTCCAGAGTTACCACATTATTAGATTCAAATGTCCAGTGTTCAACAAAAAATCACAGGGCACACAAAGAAATAGGAGAGTATGACCCATTCAAAGGAAGATCAACACAGTTGACAAACCGTTAGCTAGATGGCTAAGAGGCACAGGCAAGAAAGGAAAAAATCGACAATTTGGGCTTTATGAAAATTGTAAAATTTTGTGCATCGAAAGACATACGTAGGGCTTCCCTGGTGGCACAGTGGTTGGGAATCTGCGTGCAGATGCAGGGGACACGGGTTCGTGCCCCGGTCCGGGAAGATCCCACATGCCGCGGAGCGGCTGGGCCCGTGAGCCATGGCCGCTGAGCCTGCGCGTCCGGAGCCTGTGCTCCGCGGCGGGAGAGGCCACAGCAGTGAGAGGCCCGCATACCGCAAAAAAAAAAAAAAAAAAAAAAAAAAAAAAAAATGTACAAAGGACTTGAATAGGCATTTCTTCAAAGAAGATGTACAAATGGCCAATAAGCATATGAAAAGATACTCTATCACAGTCATTAGGGAAACGTAAATCAATACTACAATAAGATACCACCTCACACCCATAAGGATGCCTACTAAAATAGAAAACAGCAACTATTGCTGAGGATAGAACCTTTATGCCCTGTTGGTGGGAATATAAAATGGTAAGTCACTGTGGAAAACAGTATGGTGGATTAAATTATAGTGTTATATCAATATTAAATTTTCTGATTTCGATCATTTTACTTTGACTGTATAAGACATATTAGTTTTTAGTTGCCACATAACAAATTATCACAAATTTAGTGGCTAAAAGACACCCATTTATTATCTCACAGTTCTGGAGTTCAGAAGTCCCAGGTGGGCTTAGGTGGGTTCTTTGCTTAGGGTCTAACATGGCTGAAATTAAGTGTGCCAGACTGGCCTCTTATCAGGAGGCTCTGGGAAGAATCACTGGGTTGTTGAGTTGTTGGAAGAATGAAGTTCCTTGTGGTTGTAGGACTGAGGTCCCCGTTTTCTTTCTGGCTGCCGACCATTCTCAGCTCCTAGGGCCTGCTGCCAGGTCCTTTCCACATGGCCTTCTCCATCCTTAGGCCAGCAATAATACATTGAATTTTTTGGGTGTTTTGATTCTCTGACTTCCTGTGCTTTTAAGCGGCTAGTGTGATTACATTGTTACCCAGACAACGTCTCTTTAGCTATGTAACATAATTACGAGTGATATCAGTTCACACATTTAAGTCACATTCCAAGGGGCAGGGATTAGGCAAGGGTTGGGGTCATGGAGCTCATTTTGCAAACCCGATAAGAGAATGTCTTTTTTCTTGAGTAATACACACAGAAGTATTTAGGGATAAAGGGAGGAATGAAAACAATTTAGCCTCAAATGGTCCAGAAAAATATTATATATATATATTACTTACATATTTTAAAGCTTCCCAGGTAACTCTAGTGTGCAGCCTGCACATATACATATATATGTATTTATATATTATACATATAGAGAGAGGAAAAGGAGGGAGGGAGAGAGGGCACATGGGCATGATAAAGCAAATGGAACAAAATGCGAATGATTGGAGTTCCTTGTTTTATTATTAAAACTTTTCTATAGGTTTTAAATGATATAAAAATTGACCCAGGGCTTCCCTGGTGGCGCAGTGGTTGAGAATCCGCCTGCCGATGCAGGAGACACGGGTTTGTGCCCCGGTCCGGGAGGATCCCACGTGCCGCGGAGCAACTAAGCCTGTGAGCCGTGGCCGCTAGGCCTGCGCGTTCGGAGCCTGTGCTCCGCAACGGGACAGGCCACAACAGTGAGAGACCCGCATACCGCAAAAAAAAAAATAATAATAAAATTGACCCCAAAAAATTTAGGAAAGAAAAGTCCAGTCCTTGTGTAATGGTGAAAAATCTGGACTTCATTTAAAGCTGAAGTTTCTTGCCTCTCCCACCTCAACCTGCTTTAGGTCTAGAATCCGGAAGGAATCTTGTGATAGGAAGAAAGAAGTTCTCCCCCTACCCCCCAAGCTTGTTCCAGGATTTCTGCTGCATCCTGGCTGGGAATGGTGGTGTGTAGGTGGGGAGGAGAGGTACAAGAATTACATCCATGTAATCTGATACCAGTTACATGTAACTGGGATAATTGAAAGCTGATTCTCCAAGTGTGTGGGTTCTGCACTCCCCCAAACCCCTGTTTCTGGAGATCTCTCGCTACAGTGGGTAATGTCTGCTTTGGCAGTCTGCCCCATAGGGGCTCCTTAGGGGAGCATCACCAATAGGCAGACAGGGGCAGCCCCTTTAAGTGGCTCTGGGCCTCTTCTCTTTCCCTCTGAGGCCCACAGCTGGACCATGGAAAACACGTATATATCCTTCGCTTTGACAAGCCCTGTGAATGTAGGCTCCTTCCAACGTGGCCACCACCAAGGAACCATTGGTCAGTTTATGCCTTTAGTCTTTTCCAGGCCTGGATTCCTGAGAAGCCCCACAGCTCCAGGAAATACAGGTCAGGATGTCATTCCCATCAGGCTTAAGGTCAGAGGAAAGTAGCCCAGTCCACCCCATCCCTCCCCATGGTAGTGTGGAGGGCTCACAGCACACTTGACAGCTCTTTCCAAAGCATCTCTAATATCCAACTTCCTGACCTCCTCACTCCCAGTGCCTTGACTCCCTCTTAGTGGCAAGTGCTTGGGTTACAGCCCAGTGTTTCAGCCACTCTTTCCAAGTTGGCTTTGGTGGTCTAGCTTTGGAATGGGGGAGAGTTGGCTCCTATTTTGGGGGGGCCTTCAGCCAAAACAGGCAGACAGAATCACACTTTAATATCCTGTTGCATATGTTTATTGCTATTCCTGATTTATTGATTTTAGATATTATCTATTGATTCCTACTGTGGAGGATGAAGATATGGCCCTCTTACATCACCCCAGGCCCCCACTTCTCTTCCCTCCATCCTCTCAGAACAGGTATATCATACTTTTTTGGTTAATTCAATGTAAATTATTTGCCTGATTATGATTATGTATTATTTACTTCTAATCAAAGTGACATATTATGATGATGTTTCCTTTGTTGTAGGATTTTCTTCCCCCTAGGAATTGAATTTTTTTCTTATTTTTTTTACTTTGCTAGTTTTCTGTACTATCACCAATTCTTCTCAAACTCTCCATGGAATTATATAACTCCTTTGAAGAGTCTTTTCCACATGATCAAACATCCTGTGACCTATCGGTTTCACTTTTTTTTCTGGAAACTTCTGTCACTGGGTCTTCCATTCCTCTGCTCTATCTAAACTAGTTATACTTTAGGCCTGCTGCACAGCTGTGGGCTTAGACTTTCCATCGTCTCTCTCCTATTTCCTGGATCTATTGCTTCTTTTAGGTTTATGTCTTCATTTTGTTGGAGCACATCCTTCAGTAACTTCCTAAGAAAGGGTTCATGGGAGGAAATTTTTTAAAGACTCTGTGTATCTGAAAATGCCCTTATTCTGCTCTCACAATTGATAATTTGGTTTGGGTATAGAATTCCAGGTTGGAAATGATTTTCCTCAGCATTTTGAAAGCATTGCTTTTAGGTTTTACAGGTGCTGTTGAGAAGTCTGAATACCTTTTTATTCCTAAATCTTTGAACGCAGCCTGTTTTTCCACTCTGAAAAGTTTTAAGACCTATTCCAGTGTTTTGAAGTATTTAGTGCTTAATGATACGGACGTTTTTTTCATCTTTTGTTCTGGATATCTGGTGCTTCCCTTCCATGTGGAAACTCACAGTTTCCATTTTGGGGAAACATTCTTGTATTATTTCTTCCTTTGTATTTTCTCTTTTCTTTCTCCCCCAAAATCCTATTAGTTAGATATTAGACCTCTTAAATTAAGCCTCTGGTTTTGTTTCATTTTTTTCTTTTTCTCCTATTTCCTGCTTCTGTCTTTTTTGTTCTACTTTTCTGGAGATTTCCTCCATTTTATTTTCTAACAATTCTATTTACTTTAAAACATTTTTTTCTATCATATTTTAAACTAAGAGTCCTTATTGCTCTTTTCATGGATAACTATCGTGACTTTTCTCTGTGGGAATGTTCTAGTTTTGAGGGGAGGGGGTTGAAATTTTGTTTTGCTTCCTGCAGTATCTCTAGTTCCTTCAATCCTTTTTCCTACTTGTTAGCAGTTTGTCTTAAATAAATATCTTTAGGTTCATTCACATTTAAGAGTAAAGCCTTAAAAACTGGCTGGAAGCTCTGTGTGCGTGGCTGGGACTCAAGGGGTAGGTTACATTGTAGGGTGACCAGCTGTGAACCCGGATGTTTCATTGCAGAGCCCAGCAGAGTCTGGATCCGTAGGTCTTTGGGGGAGGAGGGTTGGGGAGGGGCGATTCATTTCTCCAAAGAAAACTTCCAGTCTCCTGCGTGGCTGTACACCAAGCTGGTGTTCTCAGAGCCGGGTAACGCAGCTTCTGGTCTGTAGACTGTCTTCATATGTTTGCATCGCAGCTCTTCTCCTTCATCTTTCACTCACCCCACCATCCCAGGGCCCGGAACCTTTCTGGTTAAGTTTTTCTGTAGACCAACCTCTCTCTCCTCCTTGGGGGAGGGTGGTGGTATTTTCTGGCTTCCTGGAATAGGTGAGCAGACCTGGCCTTGAACCAGTCTCTCCTTAGCCACCACTTCTGCTGCACCTGGTGCCTCCAGGTCCTGGCTTTTTGGGGGATTCTGGGGTCAAGTTCACTTCTTTCTCCTTATTACCCGCCCTGCTGGCATTTGGTGTCTAGCTCTGTTAGTTTTTCTCTTTTATCTCCTTTCCTTCTTCTAAAAATGTATTAACATGTCTAGTACAGTGTTTCTCTTGGGCTTACGCTTCTTTTTATTATTATCCCTTTGCCCTCATTTTACAGACGTTTGAAGATGAATTAGTGTTCAATCTACCACAGATTAATAATGTATTGTATTTTCATTAGTAGTAAACATGTGGATACATACACACACATGAACATATAAATATATTTGAATGATCCAAAGATGAATAGTGAAAATAATCTCCCTTTTACCTTGTCCTTCAGTCCCTCCACAGAAGTACCCGCAGTTACCAGTGGCTTGTACATGTCTTTCCAAAGAAAGGTTATACGCCCAATTCACATAGATACATAAAAAGCATGTAAGTGGAGATGAATGGATTTTCCTTTAAATCAAGAAAGCAATTTCTCTGCATAGCCTCGAAGAATATTCATATTTTCAGTAAAGGGCAGTGCTTAACCCAAAGACACGAGTCTCTTCTAGTTGGATTTCAGGCTCCGCTGCAGGTGGCAGACGGCGTTAGGGGGCTTTTCAGGTGCCCCGTGTACTTAGCTGCCTGCACCAAGGCCAGCTGTGGGTGCTGCTGAGGGGCACACGCATGGGACACTTGTTGATGGCCCTCTCCCACTCCTCGCGTGGCTTTCTTTATCATCCCTGCCCTCTCTCCTTCTATTCTGTCCTCTGTGTTTCCTCCTGTTTTCACCCTTTCCCCTCTAGATTCATCTAGCTGCCTCACGCTCCCATGGAAGAGCCATGGAGCTAAGGGATACACCCTAATTGGGTGCCTCTTTGGGTTTTAAGAATAAATCGGCACCCTAGATGGGTGTGCTTTCCTCGCGCCCCTGGTTGGAAAGATTTTTTTTCGGAAATGCACCCAGAGGCCTCCCTGGATCTTTCAGATGGGCTGCTTGACTTGACAGTCCAGAGCTGTGATGTTGCTATGACTCTTCGTCCCTGCAACAGGGCCTGCTGCCGCCAAACCAGACTTGATCTCAAAACTGGAGCGGAGAGCTGCACCCTGGATCAAGGACCCAGACGGACCAAAGTGGGGGAAAGGCCGTCCTCCAGGTGGGTCTTGGCCTGCTGGGTTCCGAAGGGTGTGTCCAGGGGCCCAGGCAGCTGTGGCAAGTCACACAGTGTTAGTTCCGCCGTCCTCGTGCTGAACCTGTTGTGCACCGGGCCCTGTATTGGTAGAAAAACGTGAATAAGAAACTAACTGTGTGCAGAAGAATCTGAGAAACTGGGACAGTTTGGGAAAAATAAGGAGCTTTGATGAGCAGAAGTGAAACGGGGCGACCGTGGTAGAGCTGACGGGGGAGGCGCGTGCTGGACGCCGGTCACGTGCAGCCACGTGACCCACGGCCGTGGGCCTCTGCTGCCTTCTGCCCCGCCCCCCGGGTGTTCAGTGACAGCACTGCTGGTCTGTGAGAGTGAGCAGTTCGTGCACCTCTGTCAGTAACGTACTGGCTGATAGCCGCTGTGTATACTTCTATGCCTCCCTTGTTTCCAAGGCTCGTAAGAAGACTTTTGGATGTTTAACCTCATTTCTTTGTGGTGCCTCGAAAGAGGATTAAAACCATCCAATAGCATCTGTGGCCAAGGCGCTAGTTAAGCTTATTAGCCTCTGGTGTCACATGATCTCAGGGTAGGTACGTGGGTAGGGAGAGGGAGGCTGGCTAACGAAGCCACAAGGATTAGCAGACAACTCCTGGGGAGACAGACTGGCTTTCAGAGAAAATAATGGGAAAGGGTTTAAATAGAAGCCACTGCTGATTTCTAGAAAGGTGGATCACATTCATCTTCTCTGCTTTGCATAAGGGGTACTTACTGAATTGGGGCGTCTTAGCTGACAGGAGGCTGCAGAGTTCTGGGCAGCAAAACCGAGCACAGTTTGATTTGCTCCAAAGGGAAGAAGACGACGGTGGCCATTAGAGAGGCACACACACAGGCCTCAGCCGTAGACTCTACACTGCTTCCTGCTCCTGCCATGGGGACGTGCACCTCCTACTGCAGTCCCAGCCTTTGTGCAGCAGAAGCAGATGGACGGGGGAAAATCAAGAGGACTTACAGACCCCGCTCGATTCAGAGGTCGTGGTTTGGGCAGTTCCCGTGGCTAGTAATTGACCCCAAAGAGGCCAAACTCTTCTGCTCAGCTTGCAAAGACAGACCTAGTCTTCACGACAGATCATCCCGGTTAGTCCGAGGTTACACGGGTCCTTTTAAAGTGGAGACTTTAAAGTACCATGAAGTCAGCAAAGCACACAAGCTCTGTGTCAACACCCTGGATGTCAAGGAAGACAGCCCGCAGGCCGCCCTCGTCCCCGAGATCTCCAGTGACCTGATGGCCGGCATGGAGCACTTTTTCAATGCCGCCTATTCCATCGCGTACCACTCGAGGCCCCTGAACGACTTTGAGAAGATCCTGCAACTCCTCCAAAGCACCGGGACCGTGATTCTGGGCAAGTACCGCAATCGCACCGCCTGCACTCAGTTCATCAAATACATCGCCGAGACCCTGAGGAAGGAGATCCTCGAGGATGTCCGGAGCTCCCCGTGCGTGGGCGTGTTGCTGGACGGCGCCACGGACACCTCCGGCCAGTCCTGTGTGGGCATTTACATCCGCTACTTTAAGGGGACGGAGGTGAAGGAGTCTTACATCACTCTGGCCCCACTCTACAGCGAGACGGTGGATGGGTACTTTGAGACCATCATCTCTGCCCTGGACGAACTGGACATCCCCTTCCGGAAGCCTGGCTGGGTGGTGGGCCTGGGGATGGACGGCTCCAGCAGGCTGAGCTGCAGAGGGGGTCTGGTGGCGAAGCTCCAGGACATCGTCCCCCGGCTGCTGCCCGTGCATTGTGTGGCCCACCGGCTACACGTGGCCGTGCTTGACGCCTGCGGAGGCATCGACCTGGTCAAGAAGTGTGAGCGGCACGTCCGCACCGTCTTCAAGTTCTACCAGTCCTCCGGCAAAAGGCTGCATGAGCTGCAGGAAGGCGCGGGCCCGCTGGGGCAGGAAATCATCCGCCTGAGGGACCTGCACGCCGTCAGGTGGGTGGCCAGCAAGAGGCGCACGCTGGACGCGCTCATCGTGAGCTGGCCCGCCCTGGCCAGGCACCTCCAGAGCGTGGCGGAAGCAGGTGGCCAGGCCGGGCACAGGGCCAAAGGCGTGCTGAAGCTGATGAAGGGCTTCCATTTCGTCAAGTTCTGCCACTTCCTCTTGGACTTCCTGAGCATCTACAGGCCTGTGTCCGAAGTGTGCCAGAAGGAGATCGTGCCGATTACGGAGGTGAACTCCACGCTCGGACGGGCCTACGTAGCCCTGGAGACCCTCCGCCACCAGGCAGGACCCAAAGAGGAAGAGTTCAATGCTGGCTTCAGGGATGGGCGGCTCCACGGCATCTTCTTGGACAGAATGGAGACGGCAGAACAGCGGTTCCAGGCGGACAGGGAGAGAACGATCCTGACTGGGATCGAATACCTCCAGCAAAGGTTTGACGTGGACCGTCCCCCGCAGCTCAAGAACATGGAGGTGTTTGACGCCATGGCTTGGCCAAGCGGCATGGAACTGGCCGGTTTCGGGAATGATGATATTCTTGCCCTGGCCAGATACTTTGAACGCTCACTGCCCCCAGGATACAGTGAGGAAGCACTGCTGGAGGAGTGGCTGGGCCTGAAAGCCGTCGCCGAGAACCTGCCGTTCTCCACGCTGTGCAGGAGCGCCCTGGCCCAGCACCGCCGCTTCCCCCTGCTCAGCAGGCTCGTGGCGGTGGTGGTCTGTGTGCCCGTCTCCACCTCCTGCTGTGAGCGCGGATTCAGTGCCATGAACCGGATCCGGACCGACGAGAGGACCAAGCTCTCCAGCGAGGTGCTGAACATGCTCCTGATGACAGCGGTGAACGGCGTGGCGGTCACAGAGTACAACCCCCAGCCCGCCATCCAGCACTGGTACCTGACCTCCTCGGGCCGCCGTTTCAGCCACGTCTACACCTGTGCCCGGGTGCCAGCCCGCTCCCACACAAGTAAGTATGCGTGGCAGAGCTCCTGGACGTGGGGAAGCAAAGGGAGAGAATCTCAGCTTCCCAGCCCCGTGCTGAGCTCACGGCCTGGCAGAGTCTGCTCACGTCAGCCGTCACAGTAGGCTTGCTCTAAGGTGTCGCGTGGCCATCCATTTGCCAGACCACTGGGTGCTCAAGACGGGACACCTCCCCTCCGGGAGATTATGATCCAGCTAGAAGGCAGGTCACCCACGCCGCAGGGCACAGGGCACAGAGCCAAGAGCAGGAATTTCCAGAGCAAGGCTGCGCGGGTTCAAATTCTCATCCTGCCGCTGCCTGGCACGTGACCTCTGGCAACTTAATCTCTCTGTGCTGTGGTTTTGCATCTGTGAAGCGAATTAATAGGTGTGAAGGGCTTAGAACAGCATCTGGCGAGTGGTGCCCACGGCGCTCTTTAAAGGATCAGACTCTGCCAGAAATCGCTCGGGCACTGGACCAGCGAGGGCAGAGACACCACATGCCCGTGGGGCTGTGCGGACCCCGCTTGCAGAGGGAAGAGGTCGGTGCAGGTCCCAGGGGCCGTGAGGAGGAGAATGTTGGGGGTTTCAGGCAGGGGAGGGGTCCGTGAGGAAAGCCTCCCACCTAGCCTGGACGGCCAGCTGGGGACTGGGCTTGAGGGGGAAGTGACATGATCCTGGAGGCCAAGTTACCGGAAGTCTTAGGTAAGAAATTTCCCTCGTTTCAAGTAGTCACTGAACGCCAAAGAAAACCAGAGCCTCTCCAGGCTGCTCCCGTGTCACTGAGCAGTGACGGAGCCGAGCTTTTTCTCTCTTGGCGTCTTCCTACAGCGGGTCCCCGTCCTCTTGCTTCTGCTGTCGTCTTACCTCAGGGTCTGTGATCCTCAGCAGTGGGCTGGCCTCGGGGTTGACGGACGCTCTGTAGGAGGCATGGTGGCCCTGGACCTGCAGCTGCGCGGTGGGTGCAGGGCGGGGGCAGCAGAGGTGGAGAGAAGGAAAGAGGGTGACCCCAACACGGGAGCCCTTCTCCCACGCGTTTGGTGAGTGAGGTGCTGTCAGTGCCCGCCCCGTGAGGGTGAAGGAGGAGAAGACGCCATCAGCTGTGCGCTTCTGCAACTTGTAATCGTAGCGCGATGGGACTGGTACGTCTGAAGCAAACAGAGAACACGGCCAGAGTGTATATGATAAAGCCTTCTTTCCCAGGCAGTTTCTCAGCCTCAGCACTGCTGACGTTTGGGGCCAGGTGGTTCTTTGCTGCGGGAGCCTGTCCTGCGCCTGGCCACCCCTGGCCTTTCCCACTACTCGCCCGCTGGCTACCCTCCCGTTGTAGCAATCAGAAAGGTGTCCGGACTCTGCCAAATGTCCCCCGGGAGCAAAGTCGCCGCCCCGCGCCATGAGCTCCGCTGCCCCGGGGTGAAAGCAGCGGAGTGGGGCTCCGGCAGGCTGGCACAGGGCGGTCCTTGTCCGCCTCCAGCCTGTTCTGCTAGGGCTTCTGCACCGAGCATACCTTGGCGCGCGGTCGGTTGTGGGGAGGGGATCGTCATCTGATCTGTTTTCTCTGTCTGACCGTACCCTCCCTTTCCTCCCGCACGAGGGGCGGGGCTCAGGAAGGAGAAGATGGGAGCGCTCCGCCTGGAGGAGGCCGTGACCCGGAAGCCGCCCATCCCGTCCTATGGGGAACCCATGGAGGTCCTGACGGACTGCATCCTAGAGCCGCGCCACGGACTCCTGTGTCCCCACCCCAGCCAAGAGTCCCTGGGCTGTCCTGATAAAGCGCTCCTGTAAGAGCAGGACCCCGAGGGGCTGCCTTGGAGACCCCCTGCTTCCCTGGCCCTCGTGATCCTGGTGACAGGCCGTGGGAGTCTTCGCTTGGTGGGGGCTCTCCACACACTGGGAAGCGGCAGTGACAAGATAGCTAAGCCCACATCCCAGGGAGGCGGGGGGATCAGGAGGCGCACAGCCTGCTTACCAAGGGCCTCCTCTGAGCTGAGCGGCGACCCCACAGCACTTAAACATGCAGGAGGGTTCGTGTCCCAAGCTCATTTTAAGGTGCTTCAGGAGTTAATTCCATCATGAAAGATTTCACCCCATGTTTTGGTGGCAGGAGGACTTTTCTGAAGTGGGAGAGACGGTTGGGGGCAGGGGGCTTAAAGGAGCACTCCAGCGCCTGGGTAGCCGGGGAGCGTCCCAGCGGGCTGCCCACAGCCTGAGTGGCGTGGGCTAGACCCGCGGTAAGGGGCCTGGGATGAGCAGGTCTAGGGACAGCTGGCCTGGCTCTGGGATCTATCCCCCTGGCTCCGTGGCAGAAGCAGGGAAGCCTCAACTTCAAATGGGAGACTCGCATCAGAGACTTTCTCTCTCTCCTCCCAGGGCCTTCCTTTAGGATGAGGCAAGCTGAACCCCTTGGCACAGAGCAATCAAGAAAGGTTATGCTCCTGCAGCTCCCAGACAGGGGAGGAGTGTTTCCCTGGAGGGGGCCTGGCGATTTCCACCAGTCGCAGCCCTTGTGTTGTGCTGAGCCCGGGTTTTCTACGGAGCAGAGCGGACAGGACAAGTTGGCACTCGGGGGGCTCGGGATCCTGTCCCAGCTCTGCTGCAGGCAGTGGTTCGACCATGATTAATCCCTTCCTCTTTTCTGTGCCTTGGTGTCCCTCTCCATGAAGTGGCAGTAGAGAATCCAAGTGCCCGCTGGTGCCCCAGCTGCCACAGGACTGATGGATGACAGCGCCTCCAGCTCTGAAAGGCGGCCCTCAGGCTGCAGAGTGGACTTGGCTGCCTTCAGCCCTCGTCCTTGTCCCTTGCCACCAACGTCCTTATTATGGGAAGAGGTGCTCTCTCAACATGCCCTCGGCATAATGGTCTAGTCCACTCTTCCCAAAGTTGCCCTGGGGACCAGCCTGGGGATCACTAGGGGTGTCTGTTTGAATCTGTTTCACCCCAGACCCACCTGATCAGGTCCCCGGGAGTGTTTCCAGCAAGGCCCCCCGGAACTTCGTGGGCTCACTCAAGTGTGAGAACCACCACCCTGGCGGCGCAGAAGGGTGCCCCACACTCTTTGGTTCCCGTTGTCCTCTCCCCATCACCCCACCTCTTCCACCCTGAAGTAAAGCACTTTTCCTTCCCGGCCAGCGGCTTTGGGCAGAGGCTCCTAGGCTGCTCGTCTGGCTGAGGATGATGTAGTGTCTGGGTCCCGCCTTCCTGACCACAGGTGGGAAACGAGGGCAGGTTAGAGGGAAGGGCTTCTTTGCCGCTGCCTTTCTCTTGTTTCAGACGGGCAGGAAGTAGTGCTCTGTCCTGGCCATGCTGCCTGGCTCTAGGTGGGGTCCCTGCTCTGTGATGCAGGTCCAAGTGGCCTGGCCCTCAAGCAGCCATCTGTCCACTTCCCACTCCTAGAAGGTGCCGAGAGCCCCTGAGATGCTGGTACCGAGTGTCTCACTGTCTGGCAGAACCCCTGGTTCCCAGTGTCTCTGACTCTCCCTTCCCAGCACCCCACCCTTAGCACTTAGCCTTAGCGCCATCGCCTTCCTGTCTTCTTCAGCTTCGAGCCAGGAATTCCGTTTTCGCTTTCTGCCTTTTCACCTGTGGCACCGTCTCCCTGACAGCCCCGTGTTCTGGGGGCTGAGGTGTACCACGGGCCCTTGGAGCTTGAACCCTGGTGGTGTTACTGTCCACGTGGCCAGGATGGAGCCCAGGCCTCCCTCCCTCATTCGCACCGGTCACTGTGGGGAGTTCAGGAATCTGCACCAGGCCAGGCGCTGCGGGTATGAGTTGGGATGGAAGAGAGGAGGGCCCTTTAAAGTGGGGGTTATAGTCCCCCCCCATCCATGGCGATTCAAATTGAGGTGACTTTCTCGCAGGCATCCTCCCCACGGCACCGTCCGTCCTTTAAGAATCCTCAGGGCAAGAGGCTAGTCCTGGGAGCAGCGCCGTGCGTGAGTGCCACACGCACGATTGCCTGTGCGAGGCTAGGCGTGGAGGTGGAGGCCAGCGAGGGACGCCCCTGCCTCTCCACATCTGTGCTCTGAGGGAGCCTCCGACGCCAGCTCGTGAGACATTTGGGCCCCTCGGGGCGGGGGGCGACTGAGAATGCTGCTTGTCACAGGGATTTGCACTGCCCACTTCCTCGAGGGGCGCAGGCATGCCCTGGGTCCCCTCCGTTCGCTAATGGCAGAGAGGACGCTGACCGTTTTGTGCAGGACCCCAGGCTGAGGCGTGGTGAGACCCCTTGCCCAAGCTGACGTCTCATTTTGTTTCAAGAGACTTGCAGCACTTCAGACCCCAGGGCCTGGAGACCCTGTTGTTGGAGAGCCTTCCTATTTTTGCCTCACAAAAAAACAAGCTGAAGGGCATTGGGGATGGAAGGAGCAAGCTCTCTGCCTTTGGCCAGAGCCCTAGCCACGCCTCCACCCTCGTTCCCTACCTGTGATCTCCACAGGCTGATGCCCACAGGGCTGACGTTCTGAGTGACCAGCATTTTAACTGACAGTTTGAGTTCAGTAGCCATGGAGAGCAGGCGGGAAGGAGGGGCCCCGACCCCCTGTTCTAGCCAGACACGTTGGGAGTGTAATCTACTCCAGACCCTTTGCTTCCCTCGAAGCCCAGGTTCAATTCCTAGGGTGCCAGGTATTTAGCAGGACAGTGCGAAGATGGGCCGTTTCCCTCATCCAAGCGTCTGTCAGCCGAGGTCACCTCCTCCTCTGGTTTCAAAGATGTGCAAAACGTGGTTCTAAAAGCCAGGTCTGATTCTCAACCTTTTGCTATTTGAATAAAGCAGAGTTTATTTCGACACATGCCTCTGTCCTGTTAATCCCGTAACCAAAACTAGCAAACTGGAGGAGATGCTCAAAGCTAATTATCTCTGGCTCAGAGCAAAGCCCGCCCCCGCCCCCGCCCCCGCCCCGAGTGACGCGCTGGAGCGCCTGCGCGGGTCGGGCTCGCTGAAGGCTCTCTTAGGCGGCCGGGCCCTGCTGCGCATGCTCGGCGCCCACTGCCCGGGGGGGACCTCCGCGCACCGGAGCATCTGCAATTCTGACTCGCATCCCGGCCTGGGCAACCCGCGCCGGGCCATGACGGCGCACTCCTTCGCCCTCCCGGTCATCATCTTCACCACGTTCTGGGGCCTCATCGGCATCGCCGGGCCCTGGTTCGTGCCGAAAGGACCCAACCGCGGGTAAGGATCGCGCGCGGCCCAGCCTCCCAGTGGACACCTTCGCGGCCGCGCCCACCCCCTCCCCCCGGCGGCTGCGCGGGCGGCGGCGGCGGCGGCCCGTGGTGCAGCGAGCACTGTCCAGGCGCGCGCACGGCGCCCCACTCCTCCTCCCAGATCTGTGCTGGGCCGCGTTCAGCAGGGAACAGGCAGGCGGTCGGGGCCAAAGGGCAGAGACGGTCGTGCTTTAGAAAGGTGGAGACAGTTACGGGTCACCCCCTCCAGCCTGTAAAGGTAAAGGCTATGGCTAGACACTGACTGCAGTTTGTCCCCTCCTGCCCAGCTGTGTCCTTGAGCGTCTGTCACGCCTTCAAGCCTTATATCTTCTTAGGTAATAGGGGGTGATGATGATACCTGCCTTTAAAGGCTGCTGTGAGGATTATATACACGAAATAATGTATATAAGACTCTTAGTGCATGGCACATATTGTATTGAATAATTTTTAGCCACTATCATTATTTTTTGAAGGTCCCCTAGCAGGTTTCTCTACCTCTTGCACCATTTACCAGTTTCTGCTTCATATCATCTTCAGCTGTAAAGCGCTCTCTCCCCTTGATTACAAGTTCCTCGAGGTGGAAGATTGTCTTGTTCACCACTGTAGACCCCATTGCCTAGTACAGGACTGGCCCACGGTACTTGGTAATGTTGAAAGAATGGATAAAATGCTAAATGCTCTGGCACCAACTTCAAGTACTTTAGATCAGAGGTCCTAGGGCCTGGTTTGGGTTAGATTTAGCTTTGGCTGGAGGCTGCATTTGGCTGTTGCCTCTGTTCTTAAAGATCTGCAGGGCTAGGGACTTCCCTGGTGGTCCAGTGGTTAGTACTCCAGGCTTCCATTGCAGGAGGCAAGGGCTCGATCCCTGGTTGGGGGACTAAGATCCTTCATGCTGCACGGAGTGGCAAAAAAAAAAAAAAAAAAAAAAAAAAAGGGACCTGCAGGGCTGAGGTCCCATGGCCTCACTTTGTAAACCATTTTAGCGCCTCTCCTCCCCTGCAAACCTTGGTGAGTTCTTCCTTCTGAAGTTTTCCTCCTGCGTTTAAAGCCTCTGTCTCCAGCGTTTGGGTAGATTCAAGGTGGCCGGTTGCGATTCTCATTATAACTGCTCCTTGTGCCTCAGACGTGGCTCACGGTCTCCTTGCTTCTTGCCCCGTCTCCTGTTCTTCTGTCTTCCTTCCCTTTGCCCAATGAACTTTGGATTCCAGAGGCCACTCCATGGTGGGTGGCTGCAAATGCAGCTCTGTGCAGTGTCTTTTCCCAACATGTTTGCATTAAGATGGAGAAATAGTGGGTGATAGAGAAGGCAGATAGGTGAAGGGAAACATTCATAATGTAACTTGGATGTGATTAAGGTTGGCCTCCCCAAGAGGTGACACTTGGCGTTTTTATTTTCCATCTAGCAATTCTTTTTTTTTTTTTTTTTTGCGGTACGCGGGCCTCTCACTGTTGTGGCCTCTCCCGTTGCGGAGCACAGGCTCCGGACGCGCAGGCGCAGCGGCCATGGCTCACGGGCCCAGCCGCTCCGCGGCACGTGGGATCTTCCCGGACCGGGGCTCGAACCCGCGTCCCCTGCATCGGCAGGCAGGCTCTCAACCACTGCGCCACCAGGGAAGCCCCCCCATCTAGCAATTCTTACCCTGAGTGGAACTCAGCCTCCCTGTGTTCAGGTGGCATCAGGCGGGAAGGGGGCTGGCACCAGGAGCTCTTTCTCTGGCCTCAGCCAGGCCTCCTGAGGACACGCTTCCACCCATCCTGACCTGACGTCCTCTCCCATTGCAGAGTGCTCATCACCATGCTGGTGGCCACCGCCGTCTGCTGTTACCTCTTGTAAGTACTGCTCTCCCAGCCCAAAGTCAGCTGGGGCCTCTGTGCTCCCTTCTTTCCTCCTTCGCCAGCCCTGCTCTCCCCTCCGTCCTGATACTGGCACATTCAGCTCTCGAAAGGCTGAGGCTGTAAAACACAGAAGAGGAGGCAGTTGGAGAGGCAAAGAGAGCGATGGGCTGGAAGTCATGAACTCTGGGTTCTGGTTCTGAATGTAGCACCTGGACAAGCTCTGTCATGTTCATAGGCTACAGTTTTCTCATCTACAAAATGAGTGAGTTGGGCCAGCTCAGTGCCTTTTGTACCTGATGGGACATCAGAATCACTTGGAGAGATTGTAAAAACACAGCTTTTAGGGCTCCACCCTGGACCCACTAAATCACAATTCCCATGATCTGCACTTGGGAATCCATTTTTTAAAAAAATTTTTATTATTATTATTTTTTTGCGGTACGCGGGCCTCTCACCGTTGTGGCCTCTCCCCTTGCGGAGCACAGGCTCAGCGGCCATGGCTCACGGGCCCAGCCGCTCCGCGGCACGTGGGATCCTCCCGGACCGGGGCACGAACCCGCGTCCCCTGCATCGGCAGGCGGACTCTCAAGCACCGCGCCACCAGGGAAGCCCGGGAATCCATATTTTTAATGCATGCCCCTGGGTGATTGTGATGCAGCCAGTTTAGAACCACTGGATGAGCAGTAGTCTTCAAACTTGGAAAAGGTCCCTGGGATATAGAAAACATTCCAAGAGATGCAAGTACCTGGACAGTGTGAGGGAATCAATTGCCTGGTCCTGCATGTCTGGATGTTCTCTTTCTAAAACTGCCATTCATGGTAACCCCTCCCCTTTTACAAGAAAGGCACTCTGCCACGCCTCCCCAATCCGCCTATGTTAGGTTGCTCCATGTTAGATCACCCTGGCTGCCAAACTGAGGGATAAATCCAAGCTCCGGTTTTGAGGGAGGCCTCTGTCATGCTCAGTTAAGCCGGAAGGCCGTCTTACCTCTTTGTGCCCCCGGAGGCCGTCTTACCTCTTCCCTAATCCCAGGGTCCAGCCCCAGTGCAGGGATCTTATAAACCTACAAAACATCAGATCAAACCAAACCTAAACCCAGACCCACGCACCCCAGACTGAGCCCCCGTGCCGGCCGCAGTGTGGATGGCTCCATGAGACCCTTCCCTCCAGAACCCAGACCCTGCTGCTGGGCCGGTCATGTGATCAAAGGCGTGGCGTGAGGTGTGCGGGCAGAGTCCCTTGTGTCTGGGCTCCACCCTCACTGTGCTGTCCCTGGCAGCTGGCTCATCGCCATCCTGGCTCAGCTGAACCCCCTGTTCGGGCCCCAGCTGAAGAATGAGACGATCTGGTATGTGCACTTCCTGTGGGAGTGACCACTGCCGCCGCCTCGGCCCCAGGTACGGCTGGGCAGCGGGCAGGGGTGGGGAAGGGCCCGGGGCGGGGGGGAGGACAAGGTCGGGCAGGGTTGCAAGACTTCGCATGTGGATTCAGGCGTTCGTTTATTGAGAAAAAAAAAATGCTGAGCACCTGCTCCCTTCCCGCCCAGTGCTGCACTGGGCGGCGGGGAGGGACGGAAGACCCAGGGTCCTGGGGGGAGCATGTGGGCCCCGCCTTGTTTGTGGGTTTGCACGCCCCCAGAGGAGGCGGCCGGCTGCAGAATCTGTTCTGAGTGAGGGGAGGGCGGGGGCAGGGGGCTGTCTGCGGTGAGCTGGCTGACGGGCACAGGCTGTCCAGGGCGGGGCTGGGGGAGAAGGGTCTCCACAGCGAGGCCGTGACTTGTTCTGTGATGTGCTTTGCAGGTGCCCCAGCTCTCTGGATGACCTTGGCTCCACTGTCCCCGATGACCCTTTTGTCACCCCTACAACTGTGTCCCAGTCCCTCCAAGTGCTCCCTCCCCCAAGGCCTGCCTGGTTCTGGAAAGTACCGCCCTCCCCAGCCAGTCTGGGCCTCAGGAAGCCCCGAGCTCAGAGCCAGGCTGGAGCAGATGTCCAGCCCCCGGGTTCCCACCGTCCGCTCCCGAGTAGGTCCAGGCCAGGGGCTGACAAGGGTGGGGCTGCGCCTTTTGCTCAAGCCTCGGGTGGGCCAGGCCAGGGAGGAAGCCCTGGGGCAAGAGGCAGGGCCCTGCCACTGTCTGCCCGTGTGGGCCTCCTCGCCTGTGAGATGGAGGGGCTCGGTCAGGTGTGGCAAAGGCCGTTCTTGGAGTTCTCCTTTAATTTTTGACACGTGTCGATGTGAAATTTCTGGACTTGTTGACGAAATGGAAAACAGTCCCACAAAACATTACGAGCCAGAGCATCATCGTAATTTGGATCAGGATTGAAACATGTATGTTTAGCATCCTTTCTAGTCACGAAGTCACTTACACTGGCTTGCTCAGGAAGTGGTATCTCCTCAATATCCTCTTCCCCCGTCCTACCCACCTGGATCACCTCCCTCCCCTCCCGGAGGTTCAGCCTGAGCTCTGCAGGAGCTGAAGAAACTGAAGGCAGCTCCTGCTGAGGCCAGGCCTAGACCCTGGCAGCGGTGAGGGTGGATCTCAGAGCCCCTCACAGCAGCACGTAGGTCGTCTGGAGCGAGGGAGGGCGAAGAGGGACAGGTGTGGGCGAGGTGTGGGCTGGGCTCTGCTGAGATGCTGCAGGGCGGGGGAGCCCCTGGCCCGGTGACGCCTGGAGAGCGTGCGGGCCTCGGAGCAGAGGGAACCCGGGGCCCCAGCCGTGCCTCACTTCTCCTAGGAGAGTTGGGGTGGAGACCTCAGGCACTCGCCCACGGCCCCAGAGCTAATTGGAGTCCCCCCGCTCTGCTGTGCCACGTTGCCTCCCTGGGGAAGAAGCCAGTCTCTTGTGTTTGTTGACTGTTGAGTTGATTGGCATTCTGTTGAGTAGGCATCGTTTTTGGAGTGGTGGTAGAACGCGGTATGTCTCACCCGGATTTCTTGGTTCTGGGCTTGGCCTGTTGCTCAGATCGGGGCCTCCCTTTAACATCCCACGCACCCCCTTTCCAACTCCCTTCCTGTGCTGACCTCTGTGGCCCCCCTGGAGTGGGGCTGTTGAGTCTCGATTGGCGGCTAGAAGCCTGACCCGTGTCTAGTGACTAACGAGTGGTGAGGAAATTCCTGTTTGGTGGCCAAGTCCCGGCCGAGGCCAAGTTTGCTGGCTGCCGCTCCCCTGCCCGTCTGATTCCCATTTCCTCGGTGGGTGGATTTGGGGCACAGGAAAAGGGACGGGCAGCTGCCGGAGCTGCAGCTCTGGGATGTGGACACCGAGACTACATCTGCCTGAGACCTGAGCGAGAATACCGCTGTCCTGGATGTTGCCCAGAGCCAGGCCAGGCAGGAGGAGGAAGACGGAGGACGCGTTCCAGTGCAACTTTGCCCACCACCCATCTGTGCCCCAGATTACAGAGTGCATGGCCCCCGGGGCTCTGCAATAAAGCCGGTCCCCAACATTCCAGAGCGTGGCCTGCATCGTTCCTAATACCCCTACCTAGCCCGCTACATACCCGGGAGCCTGCTGGCTCCGTGCTTGGCCTGGGCGGGCGTGAGCTTCCTGCCTGGGCAGGGGCATGGAGCGAGCTGAGGGAGAGCTCCTGGAGGAGCTGCAGGAAGCTGGCGCTGGAAGGTGCTTGGAGGAGAGACCCGGAGCCCTGAGGAGCGCATCCGGAGAGAATGCGGAGCCACAGAAGGGTTGAAGCAGGGCAGTGATGTGACCCAACCTGGTTTCCGGAATGATCTCTACAGGTGCATGATGGGCCTCGGCTGAGAGTGGTGGTGAGGACAGGACGAGTGGGCGAACGGAAGGTCTAGTTAGGAGCTGAAGGGGACCAGCGCCTTGGCCGTGGGGGGAGAGGGGAGGCGGGGTGGACCCTGTGGTGAGGAGGGGGCAAGTGCGGTGCCCAGTACCTGGCGGCTGGAACCCCTCAGTGACAGGCCCCAGAGGGCACGTGATGACCTGGGGTTTCCTGTGTGTCCTGGTGAGCTGGGTGCGTCCGGGGCATCCCCGTGGAGACGCCCAGCTACTGGTAGGATACGTGGGTTTGGTCTTCAGGAGGAAGATATGGCCTGAAGACATGGGGTGTATATGTCTGTCCCTGAGTTCTCATGGAACCGCTCGGTGGTGGCCTCTGGTCCCCGGGTCCCAGGGTGCAGCCCCTGCTCTCTGGGCCGCTTCTGCAGCTCAGGGCTGGCAGACCCCCTCCCAGCACACTGTCTTCCAACCCTCCCTTTCTGCCTGTGCAGCCGTTCAGGGAGGGGGAGCTCGGGACACCCTCGCAGGATCTGTGCCCGCCCGCTTCGCGTGGAGGGTGAGGGGGCCTGCAGGGTGAGCGGGTTTTGTCCAAAATACACACAACCGGACGTGAGTTACAGTCGGGTTTTATTCCGAAACGCCTGACAGTAGGGAGATGGGAGCTCAGTGGGGTCCGCGCCCCTGCAGGGTGACTGGGCCTTTACCAGGAGAAGGAGAGCGGAGGGGAGGGGTGAGCGGGGCCGAGTAGAGCCAGGAGAGTGAAAAGCCACAAAGGATGGGTTGGCGAAAGTGCGAGTAGGCCACAGAGACTGGGGGACAGAGGCCCAGGCCTTCCTGCTTTCATCTCCGAGGGAGGGTCCCTGGGAGCCACTCCGGGGTTGCAGGAGATACACCTACATCCCAGAGGGACAGAGCAAAGACCCACCGTGGTAAATGCTCTCAGAAAGGGGGGGGGTGGCTAGGCGGCAGAGGCCTATGGCCAGGCATTGACTAGAACAAACAGTAAATTCTTCTGACGGCCCAGAGCTTGGTCAGACAGGAACTCCATGGGGCCAGGTCGTCCCAGGGTTACGGCCTTAGGCGGCCAGAAGCCAGGCCAGGCTGGTCAAGTCTCTTCGTGCCTGGTGGGGACGGACTCGTTGCTTGTTTCAGGCAAGAAGCATCTCCCGCCCTCCTTCCCCTGCCAAGTGGGAGGCGCATCAGTAAATGTCAGCCTCTGACATAGGTGCTCAGGGCAACTACAAGTAGCAAAAGATCCCTGAAGACTGGGCAGTGGCCGGAGCTGGGATACCCCTGCACCAGCCCTCGTGGCGGAGCGGGGAGCGAGCAGCCTGGGGGACGGTCCTGGGACTGACCCCACAAGCCTGTGGAGAAGACAAGGCCGCTGAGCTTAGCTCAGCTGCACGTACAGAAGGTGGCCGACAGAGGGCGGTGCCGCCCAAGGGACGGAGACCTCCGGGCCAGCTTGCGCCGCCCCCGGGGAGTGCAACGCCCTGCGCTGATGTGAGAGGTTGTGGCCTCAGAGCGTGGCCCTTACTGGGAACGGGGATGATTCTCCAGGTGGTACCAGAGCCTGGATGAAACCTCCCTGAAGGATGTGTAATGACAACAGCAAGGTGCCAGGTATTGCTCGGGGAATCCAAAGGGCAAAGAACTAAGGGGCCTTGCCGACTGGATGCTGCTCTGAAGCCAGGCTTCCCAACCATCCTCCGTGACGTTTTCCCACCTCAACATCCTGAGACCTGGTACATTCCAGTCTGTAGTAGGGACACCCATCAGCCCAGATGCTCAATGGAGAGGAAAAGTTACCTACAGAAGATGGCTGTTACTGCAGACCGCGGGGTCACCCCTCCCTGATAAAGCACCTATAGCAAGGCCCTTGATGAGGGCCTCTGGGTTGCTTTGTACAAAAGTCGGTTCGCTTGATAACACTGGAAACGCGAGGAGCAGAGAAATAAAGTGGCGTTGCTTGCTGCTGTTCCTGAGAATCTCCAAGTCCGTGTGCTGGACGCGACGTTTGTTTACAAACCTTGGGGTTTCCAGGAATGAAGTCACTTGGCAGCCACCGCAGTTTTGCTTGACTTGGAACCGGAAGAGTGAGGGCAGGTGACCAAAGTCTATGCTAATTCAGCCCACACTCCATGTAACGAACCTGCGTAAGAACCACTCGGAACCAACCAAACCATGGAATGCTGGGAGCAAAGCCACGTCTGTCAGGACAGGGGCTCCCTACCTCGGCACTGCTGACAGTTGGGGCTGCATAGTTCTCTGCCGGGGACCATTGGGGGCGGGGCTGTCCTGTGCATTGTAGGATGTTGAGCAGCACCCCTGACCTCTGCCCAGTGGGTGCCAGCAGAACCAGTCTCCCTGCCCTTGGCTCTGACAATCACACATCTCCAGCCATTCTGAAATGTTCTCTGGGGGTCCAAGTCCCTCTCCCCCACCCCTACGT
This sequence comes from Kogia breviceps, assembly GCF_026419965.1. NCBI lineage: Eukaryota > Metazoa > Chordata > Mammalia > Artiodactyla > Physeteridae > Kogia > Kogia breviceps. The sequence continues at coordinate 6,829,150 of NC_081318.1, read as the reverse complement.
TGGGAATCACTACTCTAGAATCTCAACCCCTCAAGTGACTGATAAAAATTTAATCAGTTTATCAACCCAGACAGGAGGTTGGGGAACCTTGAGGGAAGCTGGTATCCTAGCCATTCCCAGCAGGACCTGGAGCTTCTGATCTGGAGACCATGCCCTGGGGAGAAGGAAGCACCGAAGCTTTAGGGGATTATTGGGGCCTGAGCGGACTCTAATCCCAGCGCCATGTGGTCCAGCAGAGGCCAGATGGGGGTGGGGGGCTCGGCGGTGGCGGGGGAGGGGGGGGAGAATCGCGCAAGCCCAGTAGAACTTTGGCTCACCCTGCAGGCATCTGCCCGGAAAAGGGCTGGGACAGATATTCTCAGAAACCAACAGAAGCCCCACCTCAGCTTCTTAACCTCAGGATTAAGGGCCGGGATTGTAGCATGGCTTCCCCCCTGCTGCAAAGGTCAGCCCTTCTTCCCCTGACAAAGCCCAGCAGACGTTAGGGAGATGATTCTCTGCGGCCACCCACTCTCCGTCTCTAAGCAGGAATACGCGAGGCCGGAAGGGTTACTGCAGAGGCTGCAGCCTTGATCCGTCGTGATCCTAGGTGCAACGGCCGTGCCCTTGGTCTGCAGCAATTGATTTGGCAAACATATTTTTCTCTTTTTTCTTTCTGCCCGGCCTTCCAGGGGCTGTCGACTGAACAGCCTCAGCTCAGCTTCGAGGTCGAGATAGAGAATCGAGACCTGGGCTTCCTGGGTTCAAAGTCCAGCTCGTCCCGATTATTAGTTGAGTGAAAGTTAGTCTTTCCGAGCTTCAGTTTTATAATAGCACTAGTGCCTGTTTCGTAGAGGTTTTGACTGTGAGCTGAGAGAATGGATTAAAGTGCCTGCCTTGTCAGAAAATGCCATCAATAAATCGCACCACTTTTACATAGTAACTCTTTACTTCTATGGCACCTTTCATTCTGCCAGGATCTCAGCTTCCTTCACCTTTGCTTGTTCCCACCGTGGACACCACACTGATCCACCCTGTGGGAAAGGAAGTGGCAAAGCCCCCTGAGTACTTTGACGTGTGAGATAGGACCTGGGAAATAAGTGCCATGAAAAATAACCTGGGGCCTGTGTATGCATCTGTATTTCTATGCTTCATGGCAAATGTCCTTAATGCGATCTATAAATGTAGTGTCCTCTCGATGAAAACAATGCTTTGGGGGAGTGAGGGGAGAAGAGAGAAAGGGTACTAGACCAGATCTGCTGAATTCTAAAGTTCTCAGGGAAAATGAACATGGAAGAAATAACCAGGGGGACTTCCCTGGCGGTCCAGTGGTTAGGACTCCAAGCTTTCACTGCCGAGGACCTAGGTTCAAAAAAAGAAGAAGAGGGCTTCCCTGGTGGCGCAGTGGTTGAGAGTCCGCCTGCCGATGCAGGGGACGCGGGTTCGTGCCCCGGTCCGGGAAGATCCCACACGCCGCGGAGCGGCTGGGCCCGTGAGCCGTGGCCGCTGAGCCTGCACGTTGGGAGCCTGTGCTCCGCAATGGGAGAGGCCACAACAGTGAGAGGCCCGCGTACCGCAAAAAAAAAAAAAAAAGAGGAAGAAAAAGAAAGAAAGAAACAGGAAATTTCGGAAAAAAGCAGAGTATTTACAGGGACATTAGCCCTCCCAGATATTTAAAAGTACTATAACGTCACAATAGGAAAGGCGACAGAATAGACACATCAATGGAAGAAAACGAGTCCAGAAGTAAACTCAAATTGATAAACATGGCAAAGCAAATCCACGAGGAAAAGATGAATAAAGGCAATGAACAGTGTCGGGACTCTCCCTCCCGGCAGCAAAATAAATGCCAGCTGGATCAGAGGTTTAACAAGTGTAAATGAAACTATAAATGTACCAGAAGAAAACATGGGGGAATTAAAAAGGAATGCTCTTGGGGCTCGCGCCTGCGCGGTCTGCGCCAACCCGCGGGCTGCTCAGAGGCACGCGCCCCCTGGGAATCCTCGGGACCAGCGTGTGGCGAGGTAACCCCCCCTCCCCGCCCCGCCCAGCAGCGAATGAGGGATTACCATACCCCAAAGCTCATTTTTTTTCTCGAGGTGTTCGGAGTTAGTCCCACACCACAGATTTTTAACTGTTTATTTTTATTTCGAAGCAAGCCTGTCCTCCTGATCAACTGTTAGCATAATTGCTAATAACCCTTATACGCTGCATGATTTATGGTGATGAGGGTGGAGGAAAGGGTGAACATTATGGTGAGAGCAAGGCGACCGCGTACACTAATGTGATTAACAAGTACGTTAAAGTTTGCATTTTGTTTGTTTGTTGTTTGAGTCGAAGATACTGGGACAGATTGGAGCCCTGAATTTTCAATCATCTAAACTGAGTAGGATACATGCGCTTTGGAGTCGGGTAAAATCTTCAATCCACACCCTCCAACTTGCTAACTGTGACTCTGGGTCACAGTTAAATAACTGCTCTGAGCCTGTTCCTCCTTTGCTTAAAAAAAGGAAGAAAAAGAAAAGAAGTTATCTTGTAATGGGGAAGATCTAACTAAGAGGGGGGAAACAAGAAATCCAGCAGTGATGAAGTTTGATACATTTACATTAAAATTTAGATTTCCTGCAAGGCAAAAAGAAAAAAATTAAATAAAAAAGATAAATGACAAACGGGAAACGATTTACAACTCATGACAGACACAGAGGTCATCAACAAGATAAAAAGGACAGAGTAGGTAAATAGAAAAGGAGTCAAGCAGACAGATCACAGAAGAAGTGGTAGAAATGACTTGAGCATGAAAAGATGCTTCCCATCATTTATAATCAAGGAAAGCAAATTGAAACAACAACGTAACCCCACCAGTACCTATTATATTAGCAAAGATCAAAACTGATAATAGACTAGAGTAGACACATCTATTAGTAGCCATAGTCAACGTCCCCTGCATCTCCCCACGCTCCGAATACTCCCATGCATACCAGCCAACTTCCAGCTGCCAGCCCCGTCTTCACGTCCTGTGCCGAAGGCTGGAAGTGCTGTCAGGAAATTACTGCCATCAGCACACTCCTCAGCCAGACTGATGGGACTTGTACGTACATGCTCCCAGGGGTTCTCCAGCTCCAGGCGCCCGCAGAGCAGATGGCTTGCGCTTCTGCCTTCACCATGAGAAATGCATGCCCTGGGCAGCCTACCGACTCCAGAGAAGAAACATGGGAAGCAGACTAATCACACGGTGACCTGGAGCCAAGTCTGGCCAAACCTCAGCAGAAGCAGAGCCAAGTGAGCAACAAGATAAATGCTTGTTGCTCCAAGTCAGGGTTTTCAGGTGTTTATTATGCAGGATTATGGTGACATAGCTGACTGACGCAGTGTTATGACAGATAGATCTAGCCCAGGGTGATACACGTTATGTTTCTACTCCCTTGCTGATGACACTTGCATTACTCTAGGTCCTCCTGGTATAAACAATCAGCATCCCTATATATGTCTGTGCAAATGTGCTGGAACTTCTTTAGGATGTATGTCTCCATGTAAAGAGCGGAGTTCTGGGTGATGTTTACTTTCAACATCACAAGATATGGCCCAATGGCCCTCCAAAGAGATTGTTTACACTCCTACTAACATTATATGAACTCCTGGACTTCATCTGTTATTCAGCCTTTTTTATTTTTTCAATCAGATAATGTGTGTGAAATGGTATCTTGTTTTAACTTGCACTTCCCTAATAATCACTGGTGAGCCTCTCTTTTCATCTGTTTGTTGACCATTTGGGTTTCCAATTGTCTAATTTGCCTGTTCATATTGTTTGATTGCTTTTCTATTAGTTTTTTTGGGGGGTATTTTTCCTATTGGTTTATAGAAGTTCTTTATGTATTTTAGCTACAAGTCCCCCTAATCCTAGAGAATCTAGTGCCAGAAAGAGAGAGGGAAGAGGACGGTGTGTTTGGAGGGGATGGTGGTGAGATCAGACAGCCCCATCTTTTCTACTGCTCTTTGAAACCATCGTTAAAAAAATGAAAAGCTAATCACAAATTAAGAAAAAATATTTGCAACGCACATATTTGTCAAAGGACTTGTATCCTGAATATATAAAGGACTGAACAGAAAATAAGTATATAAAGAATATAGGGCTTCCCTGGTGGCACAGTGGTTGAGAACCCACCTGCCAGTGCAGGGGACACGGGTTCGGGCCCTGGTCTGGGAGGATCCCACATGCCACGGAGCAGCTGGGCCTGTGCACCACAACTACTGAAGCCCGCATACCTAGAGCCCCGTGCTCCACAACAAGAGAAGCCACCACAATGAGAAGCCCATGCACCACAACAAAGACCCAATGGAACCAAAAATAATAAATAAATTTTTTAAAAAAGAATATAAAGAATTCAACAATAAGACAAACCCAGTTTTTAAAAGTGGGCAAATAATTTGAACCCACACTTCACAACAGTTTTTTCAGTTTATTATTTGTATCTCCCAGTTTTACAATCAAGTCATCCTTGCTTCTAGAGCGCCTCTGGGTTAACACTGCAAAGGGACCAGCTGAGCCCATTTTATACGGACCCTCATGCAACAGTACAACTGTGAAATCATCTGTGGCTCCCTCCATCTCTTACTTTACCTCTCCGTGTGACTGAGTCTCGTTTCCTCATCTGTATAATGGAGAAACCAATACCTCTATGTCTGAGGCGTGGAGAGAATCAAATAAGACTAAAAATAACTTTTATAAAGGTCAAAGATATATACCCTCATTGCAGGGGTCCTAGTTTTAGCTCAAGCTGGAGGACTGCACCAGCCTGGAGTTGATGGGCCCAGGGTGGGGGCGCTGGAAGACGGAAAGAACTGAGATCAGCCCTGGGAAGGTGAGCAGGGAGGACTGCCCGAGGCCCGGTGGTGCCCAAGCCTAGGCCCTTGGATTTGTCTGACTCTGGCGGTGGAAGGAAGCTCAAGGTAGCCTATGTAACAAGAGTTGGGTACTTTTGGTGCCCAGGTGGGACCAGGTGAGGAGAGGCATTCTCCGCTCAGCCCAGGAAACGCGGCCTTTTTGGCCCCGGGAAAATTCAGTTTGAGGAGCTGGCAGAGCACCTCAGTGGAGGAGGAAGACTAGGCCAACGTCGGCCCAGAGAGCCTGCAAGTGCTTCCTCCCAGGCCACACAGCTAAACTAGCACTATTAAACACAAACAAAAAAATAAAGTCCCACCCCCACCGCCACTCCCCACAAAAACACAAACAACAAAAAACACAGCGCTGTTAAACGAGTACGAACGAGTCCCGGTCAGGTGAGAAAAGCGCGCGGCTTCCGGCGAAGGAGGCGGTGTAACACGACTGTCTCCGTCCGCTGCGCCTGCGCACTGGGAACTGCGCCTGCGCACTGCGCCTGCGCACTCGGTGCTGGCTGCCTGCTGGAGGAACGTAGCAACCGCTGGAGAGGAGTGGGCACGGAGGGCCCGCCTACTGTCGCTCCCGGAGGTCGCCCCGGAACCTGGACCGCCCACCAAGCTCTGGAGGGCCCTTGGCGCCTCATGGTAGGTCCCGCTGCGGCGCGGGGGTGGGAGCGAGCGGGGCGGCGGATGGCGTGTTCCTACTACCCGCCGCGGGGGCGCGTTCGGCCGCCGTGGGAGCTGCGCCGGCTTCACACCTTCGCCAGCCCCACTAGCCAGCCAGACCTTTGGCCGTAGGTAAGCCGGGGAGAGGGCGTTGTGGTCACAGACGTAGACTTGGGGGCGAGGCGGCTTTCCCTGCCCTGCCCTGCCCATCGGGCGGCCCAGGTGTTCCCCTCCCAGCTTTCCTCCCCTTCCCAGTGCCCCGCACCTGAAACACCCGGTGAGGCCAGAACTGGACAGCGGCTCGTATCTGCCGCCAGCCGCGGCGGGTACTCAAAGTGTAGCAACAATCGACGAGAGGGGGTAGGGAACTGAACGCACCGAGGTATGGGATCAGAAGGGCACAAGCAACTGATGGTTGCAAGGCAAGTTTAATAACAAAGCATAGTCATCTATATCCCCCTAAAGTAGGGAATTTGCTTAGTCATTCCTTATCGGCATCAGCTGGTTGATTGGCTTCTCGGCTTAGTCACGCCTTATCGGCATCAGCTGGTTGATTGGCTTCTCGGCTTCTCCCTCAAAAGCACCAATTTCCCCTCCAGGGTTGCTTTTCCTAGCTTTAGGGAACAACCAGGGACTCCCAGTAACTGAGCAGGTCCCTGGAGCGATTTGGCCAAAGGCCATCTCCTTTTTTACGTTCATACCATAAAGTCCAGGATGCATACCAAGGAGAGTACAATCGGGCCCTGAGGCTTATGAGGGTCTTAATGGCGCCTTCCTCAGAGGGCAATGCTCGCCACATTTCCCCCTCTTTTATTTTTTAAAGCTTGATAATGCAATTTCAACCCATACACCTCCTGACGAAGAGCAGCGAGACGGCCAACAATAAAGCGTAATAAACAAGGTAATGCAATTAACATCAACAATACACATGACCCCACGGTAATCAATCCTGTGAGTCCATTTTGAAACCAATGCATTGGGTTTAACCATTGAAGCTGATCCAAGAGTCCTTGAATTAATTGTTGGGGCCCGTCTTCTTGTAGATGAGCTTCTTGAATTGCTTGTATTTCCGCATTAAGTTTTTGTATGTCCAAACTAATGTGTCCATCAGTCCATACACTTAAAAAGTGCATTTTTACTTTGTTCCAATCTCAGTCAGTTTCTTTATAAGCGTGTTGAGTCACACAAATCCAAGTATATTTAGCACGGCAAATCAAACGCATTTTCAATTTTAAAGCCATAATTTGGTCTCCTAAACCTATGAGAGCATTTTTTAACTCATCAACCTCAGTTTTTAGTTGAGTATCAATATGACTTTGTAATGCTAATGCAATACTGGTATTTTTAGACAATTGATTAACATAATATGCTTGTTGTACAGTTTTACTTAATGCTAAACCGGCGGTAGCGGCTGTGGCTGTTAAAGCGGCTAAGGCTAATATGCTACATGTTAATATTCCAATGAATCATTTAGGTCTTTTTAAAACTTCAGATAATTCTAGCCAAGCTTGCATGCTAGTACTATGATACTATGGTTCAGAAATATTTACAGGCAGCATTACATAGGAAGGTTGTTTTAACATCATAACAGAAAAAGTTCCTTTTATAGGCAGAATGCAAGTCCTAAAAATACAATTCTGACAAGTTATATTATATCCTAAGGAACCAGAAGTAAACTCAATCTGTAAATCTCCTATTAGCAAGGCATATGAGGGTGTAACACAAGTAATAACCGGTTGATAAGAATAAGACAATGCAAACTTCCCAAAATCCCAATGCTTATAAAAACCAAACTATTATTAGTAACAGAAACTGAAGAAATTAAAATGGTACCATTATTATAATTTAAGGTGCACCAGATTTGAGAATTCAAAATCAGATTGGGGAAAATCAGAAGGAAAAAAGGAGGGAAACTTCAAACTTGTAACAGCTTTAACTAGCTTTAAACTATGGCCGGCCAGTAAAGTCCCTTGTCCTCCTACATATACTTCAACACAAAAATAGTATCTTTGACTTTGCAGCTTCTATGAGAGCTCCACTTTCAGCTTTATGATTAGACCCATCTTTGTTGCTGTAATTACCAGTCTCATTCTTTGCATTTTTGTTACTGTTGCCCTGTGAAATCATTTTTTCTAGAAGAGCAAGAAGATGTAAAGCTCTCTCAGCTTGGTAGGTTAATATATACAGGTCTAAGAACAAAATCACACTGCTTGGGCAAATTTTTCTTCAAAAGGTTCTATGAACTGATAAAGTTTTTCACCAACGGATATGGCTTCTGTATACTGTCGGACATGATACAGGATGACTGCTTGATTGTAATACAACATACTGTTTTCAAGATCATCTAGTCCATCCATTTCTTCAACAGCCGAGTGCACCTGATTCTTCAATTGGTTAAGTGTCTGTCTTAAACTATCTGTTGTTGTCTGGTTACTTTTGAAAAACTCAGCTACTGCCGTATTCAAAATTATTTTATAATCGTCTTTGTTTATATCTTGTAGGCAGGCAAGATGTTGCAGACAGACATCATAATTTCCAGCTGTAAAAGCCTGGAAAGCACTGGTGGACAACTCCTTCTCTTGATCAGTGATCTCTGGTCGCTTCTTGGATACTTCTTGTCCCATATTTTTTTACTTCTGACTATTGCCCCGAGTTACTATCAACTTTACTATGTGGCCACACTTTCACTCTTCACTCCGGGGATTCACCTACCGAGATTCAGATGTCCCTCTCGTCCGGTCCAGGGACTCCCAGTAACTGAGCAGGTCCCTGGAGCGATTTGGCCAAAGGCCATCTCCTTTTTTACGTTCATACCATAAAGTCCAGGATGCATACCAAGGAGAGTACAATCGGGCCCTGAGGCTTATGAGGGTCTTAATGGCGCCTTCCTCAGAGGGCAATGCTCGCCACACGTATCCATCACTCACTCTGTGCCAAGAAGTGCCCTTAAACAGTGCCATATGTGTACATTAGCTCCGTTAATCTTTCACAAGCCAGAGAGGTGGATACTGTTATCCCTGTTACGTAGTCTCGGAAACCGAGGCACGTAGCAGCCGAACACAGCTGGTGGGTAGCAGCCAGAATTTAAACCCCCATGGACCGGCTCTGGACTTCATGCTCTCAATCCATTGTGGAGAGCAAACTCGCAGAAAAGAGCAAAGGGTTCTGCTGGTGTGTAGTTTAAAACATCTCATTTTATGTCACTTTTGCGTGTTTTGAAATCTAATGAAGCTTGGTTATTTAAAATCTCTCCCTTAGGGTTTAAAATAAAAATAGCCAAATTTGCATGTGAGACAAAACTCCAAAATGTGTAGTGGTTTGCTCTACTTTTTACCTTCCACGCATTCCTCTGGTCCCATGCTTTTCTTCATCTTGCATCTCCTCATAGGTGAGCGGGTGGTGGGGGGATGAGAAGCCGAGCACTTGTAGGCTCACCAAGTGCTTTGAAGTCTCCTGGGGTCTGGTGGATAGACAGGCACCACCTCCTCCTCCCCCAGTGCAGGGGGTGAGTGAAGAGGGGGCTGGTGGGACTGGGCAGAGTGAAAACTCGGAGAAAGGTCTGGCATAGGTATCGAATGCCCAGGGTGGACTGAGCTCTGCGTGAGGCCCTAGGGTGAGGCAGGCCCAGGAGAAATAGAAAAGTGACCACTGTGCTTCTGGGCATGCGTGTGGGAAAAGGCCTGGTGAGTGTAGTAAGGAGGAAATCTCTAACCCACGGAGCCAGCACACGTGTAAGTGCTGAGGCACTTCCTGTCTCAGGCTCAGCCAGCAGGTTGCTAACCCCTCGGGAATCTATAGGCTCTTGGGCGTAACTGCCTTGGGCCCTCCCCCTGCCCACACTCAAGGACCTGCCTGCCACCACAGTCGTCCTTCTTTGCTGTGTCAGGAAAAAAAAAAAAAAAGCTGCTTTCTCATCTGCAAGGATAAACCCACCCACCTGTGCCTTGAGTCCCTCTCCCTCAGGAACTCCTGCCATCAGTCCTCCCTTTTTTCCCACTGTACCTTTTCTCTCTGTTGAGACAGAGCCAAGCCTTTTCCCTCCCACCCCACGCGTGACTCTTCGACATTGCAAGTGCCTGCGTCCCCTGCTTCTCGTTGCGTAGTCCCGGGGCTCCACCTGCTTCATCCGCTGAAGGGACCCTGTCTGTCCTTTCTGGAAAGTCTTCCCTTGGCTTCCCTAACATCACTTAGGTTTTTCCGTGTCTCTGTCCTCTGCCTGTCAGGCATCTTGGGAGTCTGCTCATCCTCTACCCTCCCCACAGTGTCAGTGTTGCCTGGGCAACCACCCTCCACTCTCTTCTCCCACCGGTGTTTTCCCTCAGTTTCTACGGAGACTTACACGGATCTGTATCTTTAGCTCAGACTTCTATCCCCTGACCCTGTATCTGTCACATCTACTCCTGAAGGTTTTTCCAGAAGAACCTCAAAATCACTATATCTGTAACTGAAGTGTATTTAGCAGGGACTGGGGTGTCCCTCTGTATCCCCTCCTCCTCGACACCACAACCCAAGTATCATCTGCCCCCTGCATGGCTCTCCAGACTGCCCCTTCCCCTCCAGTCCCGCCTCCGTTACCTGCTCCTCCCCTCCTCCCCGTCTGCTTCCCAGGGCTGCACCTGCCGCCTGCCTCTTGTGGTCCCACCAGATGCGGCCCTGGAGTCTCCACCTTGTCGCTGTATCAGGTGCGTGTATCAGTTGTTACGAGAAGTGTCACAAACAACTTCTTACTAATAACGAAAGTCCTGGAGTCTGTGGGTGATTTTCTTTTTAAATGTTACGTTTTAGATTCGTGTAGACTCCAGGCTGGCTCTCCACAGCATCCAGCCCGCTGTCATCCTGGTGTGCTTCAGTGAAGAGAAAGGGGTGCCAGTCATTGCCCAAGATCCTGGAGCTGCCCCGGGGACTGTCAGGCAGTGAGGCTCCTCAAGCAGTAGCCTGAGGTAAGCGACCCTGCCAAGACAGAATCGAAACTCCCGTGCCATAGACTCGGTTTGCCTCTCAGTCGGCCCGTGGCCTGGCTCCACGGCGCTTACACCCTGCTTGCCTTGCCCTGGTGCCGGTAGCCGTTTCCAAGGTGTCTTCTTGTCCTGAGCCCCACGTGCCAGCCGGGCAGTGACTGTCCTGTGTTTGCATGTTTAGGGCACGGTGCTGGCTCGTGGTAGATATTTGACGAATTATTGTGAAATGGTCAAGTGGCTCAAGGGTATCTGCAGAATACAGGTGGACTGGTGGGACCGGGCTGGTCGGGGGACAGAACCGGGTTGGTCCCCTGGGTTCAATTAGCGCGTCTTCAGGCGAAGGCTTTGGGGTGTAGCCCAGGCTGCAGCCTACCTCACAGGAATTTTCTTTTTCTCTGCCCTCACCAGTGAGAGCAGGTGGGACACAGGCCTGGTTTCAGCACCCTGTTCTGTGTTCTTGGGAGCAGCGAAGCCCATGGACTGCTCTGGGCCTCCGCGCTGCCTCTGAGCATCACGCTGCTGCTCTGGGTTTCTGTTTCTTCAGTGAAAATAAGAGCGAAGCTTAGTCCCCTCTGGCTCTGACACCCAGAGCCCTTCCCCTGGGCCACGACAGTGTCTTGTACTTCATTTACACCTTGATTCAGCCCCTCCGCCACGTCACCTCCCGTGAGCTTCAGACCCCTGGTTTGGTGGTGGCTGAGTGGGTCGTTGACTGATGGGCTTGGGTGGTTGCCTCTCGGTTCTTCCAAGGCCCCTGTGGCTGGAAGGGGCTCCTCGGTGTTGCGTCGTCCACCCTGGCTCACGGCCGAGTCTCGCTTGAGCCGCCCAGCGGGCTTGTCCCCAGTAAAGGCCGTCCTGCCATCCCTGGTGATCCTTCAGAATGTTCTGGTTTAAATCTCCTCATTTAACCTGCATCTCGCTCTGCTCTGAAGAGACGCACACTCCTCACTCTCAGCTGTTTGGGGCGGGATCTGCGCCATCTTACTCTGAATCTTCTCTTTCCCAAGGAGACACAGCCTCACTCACTGGGCTTTTCCTTTCCTCTCATTTTCTTTTCTTCTTTCCGCATGTTTCTTCTCTGACTTCTTCATGTATCTTTTCTTTTGAGGGCCCTGAATTTGACCTCATCTGCAGGAAAATGAACGGGGGTGGAAAGGAGTCGAGGATTGTGCTGAGGTTTGCGGTCTGAGCATCTGGGTAAACGGGAGTCCTGTTTACTGAGCTCGAGTTGACTGTGGGCCAAGCAGGTGAGGGGAAGCCTGCGAGGGAGTCGTGAGCCGAGAGGGGCTGGCAGAGCTCAGCCAGTAAAGGTGGCCCTGGTCAGGGAGAGGGTGTGGAAGGAGAGACGAGGAAGCCGGGGAAACACCATTAAGGGGCGGGCAGAGGAAGAGGGACTAGAACAGAGACTGAAAAAGAGTCGCAGGTGACAGGAAAGCCAAGGAGGTGTGCTGTCCCATAGCTGCGGGCAGCAGCGTTCCAGGTGGAGGATGTGGGCAGGTGCTGCTAGTGCGGAGAAGCCCGCTGAGGCGGGGCGCCGTCAGGAAGCAGCAGGGGCTGGAACCAGAGAGGAGTGGGCTTCGAGGGGAGGGGGCACCGGGGGCTGCGTCGCCGGCATCAGGAGCTGCCCCGTACCACGTGCTGTGACAGGCTTGGGGAGCCTCGGGCCGCGTTGCTCCCCAGTACCGAGCGATGTTGCCTGTTAATGAGGCCCTGCGGGTGCCAGGCACGGCCCGGGTGCCCAGGACGCAGAGACCGGCCTCCATACCCCCGTGGCCTGTGCTGACAGCGCCGGCGTCCGCAGCTCTTCCCGGGAAGCCTGCCTGACGTCTCGGTGAGGTCCTTCCCACCGGGGTCCCACAGCCCTGCAGCGCTCCTACACACCCTGCACCTCGGCTCTCGTCTCCCCCGCCGTGTGTGTGGGAGCATTTTATTCTCATCTGCCCCCCGCCAGCCTGGGGGCCACGTGCACACAGGGGCCTGGCCTACCTTATACTGTATCCATCGCACAGGAAGACTGCCGAGTGCCTGCTAGGCTCTGGACAAACATTGAAGGGAAAAAGAGACGTGAGTTAACGTGGCAAAGAAGATAGACACAGAAGCCTCTCCTGTGCAGAGGGCTGGGGGCCGGGAGAGGGACTCTGAGAGGGAAGGGAGGGGTAGAGGCACCAAGGCCTAACTTGCAGGAAGAATTCACCGTAATCCTTTCACTCAGCCTCTGTGAAAACTTTGACATATTTCCTTTTTTACCTTGAGACCATACCCTCTGTGCTAGCTGTAGTTTCACTTCAGCAGTGTAACATGGCATTTTCTTGAATAAGGCGTTACACAGATTGTGTTCCGTGGTTGGAGCACCATGATAGGAAGTGAAGTCTCACCTCCCCACTGCTCAGGTCGAGGCTTCTTCCCCGGCTGCTGGAGGGCATGTCTGCACAGGCTCCCTGTGAGGAGAGGCCAGCGCCCCTGGGGGAGAGGCTGGGACCAGGGCTGCGCTCCCTTAACATCTGGACTCTGCATCCAGTGCATTTGGGTGGTGAGATCAGGGCCCCGCCCTGGACTCCTCCCTGCCTCCCTGCCTCCCTTCCTTAAATTGCACGTGCGTCTCAGACTTCAACGAGAAGCATCTGAGAGCATCTTAAAAGTGAGGTGTCCTGTCCCTCCCTCGCAGATTTGGGTGCAGTCGGTCAGGTGGGGACAGGGATGTCACGTGCCCCAACTGAAGCTGTCCTGGGGGCCGTGTACTGCGGCCTCCCCTCAGCGGCTCTCCTTGTTCTCGGGGAGGGGAGGCCTGGACCGGCGAGGCACCGGGGTGGGGAGTGAGGAAATCGAGGGCAGTGAAAGGGAGGAGATGAGAAGCTGACGGCCCCGAGCTCGGGGGCTCGGGCTCTGGAGCGGTGGTTCTCAGCCGGGGGCACTTTTGTCCCCCGGGGCCATTGGGCAACGCCTGGAGACGTTTTGGTTGTCACAGCTTGTGGGGGGATGGCTAGTGTCCCCTCGTGGGTGGAAGACGGATGCGCAGAGCAGCCTCCGCAGCAGAGACTTACCCCGGCCCCCGATGGCGGCAGTGCCGGGTCCACGAGCCCCGCGCCAGGTCGCGGCCGGGAGGGAATGGGGCGGAGGAAGGGGCCCCGGCTCAGCGAGGCGGCCAGGTGACTGTCCACCTGAGGCTGCTCCGAGCTGAACCATTTACTCCCCAGACTTAGCTCTGCCCCGGCGACTCACAGCGTCGTCCTCTGGCCCGCTCCCCGCGCAGGTAAACTGAGACTCAGAGCGGCCGCCTCGGAGCAAGGCGAGATGGGCCTCTCCCCGGAGCTCCGGAGCCGCCTGTTTCAGTCGTAGCGTTGCCCCTGTGACCGAGGCCTTTTCACAGACGCACGTTGGGCCGGCGGCCTCTGGTCCCTCATTTCCGGAAGAGGACCAGGACGATCCTGGTTTTTTAGAGGAACGTTGATGCTGTTGGATGCGGACGAGCCGTTCTCGCATCGCGCGGAGCCTGCTCTCCGCCGCCGGCCTCTGCGTTGGCTGGGTTTGCACAGGCGTGTGGGCCCCTGCCTGGTTGAAGTGTGCAGATTTGAGGTAAGATGGGGCCCAGGAGCGGAGCAGAGGTCATGGACACGCTGGAGAATCATGTTTTGAGTGCAGTGCTGTTCATCTAACTGCAGACAAGGGCGTGGGACCCAGGCCGAGGGCACAGAGCCAGGTGCTGGAGGGGCACGTGTTTCCTGCCAGACGGGACCTCGGGGGCACAGGAGGCCTGATGTCCAGTCCCACTGTGACGTTCCCGCTCCCCTTTCCTCTTGCGCAGGGCGTGGGCACGCGCACACCGTTCTCTGCCCGCCCCCTTGTTCTTTCCTCCCTTTTGTGCACCACCTCCATCCCCTTCGCCGCCGCCGACAGGGTTCCTCGGGGCATCGCTTCCCCCGCCTGTCTCCCGGCAGCAGCGGGGCGTTTGAACACAGGGGCTGGTGGCTCTCCCTGGAGGCCTGGCGTGTGTCCTCCCCGCCCCCGGTTGCTCATCAGTACCCTCCGTTCAGCCTCAGGCATGTGGGTGTTCGCCCGACTTCAGCCCCCGACTGTACACCAGGGCTTCCTGGCCGCTTTCACCCCCAGAGCAGTGGCTGGGAGGGTGTGCGTACCCCTGGAGAGAGGCCCGCAGACGCTTAGAGGTGGTGTCCTCCGAGGCTGGCCCGTCGCGCATCTCTCTCACAGACGGTGCCTGGACCCCGTCATCCTGGACTCACCACTGCCTCCTGAGGCCGGTGCCACAGGACACCCCAAGCGCGAGGCAGGAGCCTGGCCTCCAGTCACGTGGCCAGGTTCCGGGCACAAGTTCTCCTCCCTCCTCCCTCCTCTCTTTGCTCCTTGCCCTCGGGCGGGGCGGGGCGGGGCGGGGTCCTCCGTCTCTGGCTAGTGCTTTTATGGCCCGTCTCCTCTTCGGTGAGGGTGCCCTGTGGGCCAGAGCACAAACCCAGCAGATGCTTCCGCAGAGTGACCAGGTTTCTTAGCAGGTGCCTCCATGCCTTTTGGACGGAAACGTTGGTAGAAGTGGAGAAGGAGCTGGGCTGCTGCAGACTGGAGGGGGGCTGGGGAAAGAGGTAGGGCCCCCTTCTCAGAGATGGGGTGGGGCTCACATGTGTTAGCAGCCTCTCCAGCTCCCTGGGGCATGTGGGAGGAGCTCTGGTTGTGATTTCCTTGGAGGGGGCCTGAGGAGTGGCCGTTGCTATGGAAACGCAGCCTCGGGGCCTGGCGGAGTCTCTGGAGCCCCAGGTTTTGTAAACAGCAGGAGTGAATGGCTCCGTGTTTCTCTGCAGGCCTCCCCCTGCCTGGCCTGGGCCGGGTCAGAGTCTTTGGGGTTGGGGAGCTGCCACTTGGAGTAGCGTCTGCTTGTTTTCCTCTCTTCTTAGACCGTGACCCTCCTGCACTTGACCGGCATCGCCGGTGTCCCTCCGCCGGCCTCCTGCCTCATGCTCTGGTCTTGCACTGACACCTGGGTTTCTGCCACCCCACGGCCACTGGCGACTAGAAAGTACCCTCCCTCCGCTTTTCTGGATCCAACATAGGTGCCGCCCTGCCCCTCCCTCCAAGACGGCTTCCTTGACTGCCTGGCCTCCCCTCCCCAACCCCCCTTTGCCCGTGTTTGCGGCTGGAACCGTGCTATCTGGCTGGCAGCGATGGGCGCTGTTCTGCTGGTGCCATAGTGAAGAGCTGGTCTTGACAGGCCGGGGTCGGGGGAGCAAAGGTGAGGGCCCTGGAGTGCTGCCCCTTCCTCCCTGTGCCTCCGCTGTCCCTTCCCTCCCTCGACCTCAGTTTCCTCATCAAGGACTGAAGGCTGAGCCCTCAGGCCCCACAGCTGCCACCAGAGGTCACAAGTTGGCCCAGGGAACGCGGAAACCTCTGAATTCATTGCTGATTTTTAAAAAAATGGTCAAGAAGGCCCAGGTGCCCTCATTTGTGTTTGCCAATGCATGGTGGCTCTCCCAGGAAGGAAACAAAAGGGATTGGCGATGATGGTGACCTGTTACCACTTCAAAAATAAATGTAAATGGTTAAAAGGAAACACCTCAGAATAAATACAGGTAATCGTGAGCAGTTACCGAGAAAGGAAAGTAATGAGATTGTGTCTCCAGAGCAGATTTGGGAGACGGAAGAATTGGTAGCGTCGGGCCTGAATCCCACGCAGCATGGCCATAACCGCCAGGGCCGAGTAGGGACCCGCTTAGGCAAGGGCCGGTGCCTCGGAGGGGCTCTTCACCCTCCGGCGCCCTGGACTCGCGTGCTCAGGTCCCACCGGGCCATCTAGGTTTCCGGCCCTGGCGGCGGAGGCCGGGCCGTCACTGAGGTGCTCAGAGGCCCGCTTACTCTTTGTTTCTCCTCAGGGACCTGCTGGCCCTTGAGCGGGGGTGTCAGAGACAGGCACCCAGCGCAGGCCGAGCGGACGGGGCGTCCTTTGGGGCGAGCAGCCCGCTGACTGCCAGTGGCACCTGCGTCACCGTGACGGAGCTGCCGGGGCCCCGGCCACCTGGACCCACTTTGTCTCATGGAGCCTCGGGGTGAGAAGTCGGGAGAGGCCGACGGGGTGTGCGTCACCCCTCAGCTGCTCAAGGCGCGCTCAGGAGAGTTCGCCCTGGAGTCCATCCTGCTGCTGAAGCTGCAGGGCCTGGGGCTGGTGGACCTGGGCTGCCTGGGGGAGTGCCTGGGCCTCGAGTGGCTGGATCTTTCGGGCAACGCGCTCACCCAGCTGGGCCCGCTGGCCTCCCTGCGCCAGCTGGCCGTGCTCAACGTGGCCAACAACCGGCTGACGGGGCTGGAGCCCCTGGCCGCCTGCGAGAACCTGCAGAGTCTCAACGCCGCGGGCAACCTGCTGGCCGGCCCCGGGCAGCTGCAGTGTCTGGCGGCGCTGCGGGGCCTCGAGCGCCTGCGGCTCCGCGACCCCTTGGCCCGGCTCAGCAACCCGCTGTGCGCCAGCCCCTCCTACTGGGCCTCGGTCCGAGAGCTGCTGCCCGGCCTGAAGGTCATCGACGGCGAGCGCGTGAGCGGGCGCGGCAGTGACTTCTACCAGCTGTGCCGGGACCTGGACAGCTCCTTGCGCCCCAGCTCCGGCTCCGGCCCGCGAGCCGTGGAGGCCCAGCCGTGGGTGGAGCCCGGCTACTGGGAGTCCTGGCCGACGCGCAGCGGCGCCGTCCTGGAGGAGGCCTGCCGCCAGTTCCAGGACATGCTGCGGGAGTGCCACGACCTGGACCGCCAGGCCAGGGACAGCCTGGCCCAGGCCGAGCAGGCGCTCAGCCCCGCCCGCGCCACCTCCTTTGTCTTTTGAATGCGCCCCGTGGCCACGGCCCGTGGGGTTGGCACGCTGCGGCCTCCCTGCTTGTCTTCGTGGTTTCATCATGCTGGCCACTGGCCCTGCACTCGGGCCTCTAATGGGCCCCCTTCCCTAAGAGCAGGCCCCCTCCCTCTCACACCTCCCTCAAGGAAAATTCCCCACCCATCCGTCAGGGACACACCTCCCTTGGGCCCTCCTCAGGCAGCTGGCACCGTGTGGGGCTGTCCTGCAGCTGCGCTGTGCTCCTGGGAGGAGGCCCGGCCTTCTCGTGTCCATCGCTGCTGCCACTCGTGGCTGCCTGAGGCTGAGGCTTAGTGGGATAAAGTTGCTCGGTCCTAAGGCTAAAGGTGAGAGGCAGCGAACCTCCTGCCCAGCCCGTCCTGGGAGAGGACGCAGGAGAGCGCGGAGCGTGGAAGCCGCATCTTCCAGGTTGGCCTGTCCAAGTGACCCTCTGCTGTGCCCCCCCAGTCCCAGGTCTCCCGGAAGCCTCCGCTGCCACGCCCACCCGTGCCAATCCCCATTAAATACTCGTGTTTTAATTTGCATCGCCGCGTGTCATTGCGCGTGGGCGTGCTTCGTTTTCCCCAGTGTGGGCCCCTGAAAACGAGCCTGGGTCCCTGCTGCCTCGGGTCTACTCCTGGGGAAGGAGGAGGAGCACACGGCTTTCTGGGTGTCCTGCTGGGGGGCGTCCTGCTCCCCCTCGGGCCTTTGCTTCCTCCCTGCGAGGCTGGAGCGCTGGGGCCTTTTCCTCCCGCTGTTCTGCAGGAGGGAGGGAGGGCACGCAACGGGAGGAGAGAACGCAGCTCTGGAGCACTTTTATTAGGGGCAATGGGACAGTCCTCCCTGAGCGCAGAGAAGGGAGGGCGGGCTTTCACGCTGCTCCCAGGAAGCCGGGTGAAATGCTAGAGGGAAGGGAAGAGAAACTAAGACTGGGCGTGACGGAGGCTGTTGGGGCCCCGTCGCAGCTGTGTTCCAGGCCCCCAGCCCCTGGCCTGCCTCCCGCGGCCCAGCCGCAGCTCCAGCGCCCTCTCCATCCCTGCCCCACCTGGCCGTCCGGCTCGTCTCGTCCTACCTCCGGGCCACCACCTACCAGTCAGGCCTCAGCTGGGGGACAAGGATTTGAAGAAGGCGAACTGCCCGGGGAAGTAGTAGCTGTGAGGGTCCTCGCCGGCTCGCTCCACCCTGGTGCACTGGGCCTCCTGGCGCTCCTCCAGCTCCTGCCGGTGGCCGCGCTAATCAGGCCGTGCCGGAAGGGGCGCTGCTGGTGGCCCCTCCACGTCCCCATCCCCCAGGGGACGTCTGGGCCAGGCCCAGATGCCCCTCCTTGCCCCTCCATCCAGGCTTCCGCCTCCACGTCTCCCACAGGCCCAGTTTCTACCAGCCCCTCCCCAGCCTCTGCTTCCTCCTCCGCCCACTCTTACCCGTTGAACCTGTGTCTCTATGGGGCAGTGGACCATCCGGCCCAGGACTTTATCTTCAGAGTCCAACTTGATGCAGGCCAGGCATTTCCGCTTTCTCTGGGGAGGGGGGCATAGAGCCCAGAGAGGAAAGGGGTGAGGGGAGGCCTGTGGCCCCAAGGGTGGGAACTGGGGGGGCAGCTACAATGGCGGTTCCCCTGGCAGGCCGGGTGGTTCCAGGCTCAGCCCCCGGTCAGACCGGGAAATTTGGGAAGTCGAACCATCCTGCAGTTTTCAAACCGTGAACCCTGAGTGCGTGTGCGTGCGTGCGTGCGCGCGTGTGCGTACGCGTGCGTGCAGGTGGGACTCCTCGTCCAGGTGGGTTCTCCCCACCTGACTTCCACCTGAGCCGCTCTGCTGCCATCTGTTATATTTATTTGTATCTTCTTGTGAGATTTGAATTGCACACAACGGTCCTGGTATAAAAGTCTAGAAAACCGCTAGTATAATCCAGTCCCTCCCTTGACAGATGGAGGAAGCTGAGGCCTTCAAAGAACCTGGGAAGTAACAGGGCTGGTGGTTGGCGGAGCCGAGACTGGACGCCAGATGGTTGCTCTCCCGGCCCCAGGATCGCCCCCATGGCAGTGACTTTGCCCCCAAGGTGGCTGGTGACAGTCAAGCCCTGTTATGAATCAGCCCGGGCTGGGCCATCTCCCCTTGAAAACACACAGGAAATGGGGAATTCACCAGGCCTAGGGTGGGGGCCACCCGAAGGCCATACCGTGGCCGCCTTCCACCGGTGACTCGAAGCCCGAGAGAGGAACCTGGATGGCATGGAAGGTGGACGAACTCCGAAGAGCACGTGTCCTCGGCGTAGCCCAGCCGTCCCTCCTCCTGCCTGTCCAGGCCCCCAGCCCACTTGCAACCATCACAACCACCAGCCGAGACAGGCAAGTCAGGTACCAGGGAGGCTGCTCCGCCCTGGGGTCTCCAACCCGAGGCTTCTCGCGGGATCTCCTGCTGAGCCCCAGTCGCACACGCCCGCACTGAGCGCACGCCCCGTCACACACGTGCCTTCACTCACCCCGCTGGGCTTGACCTTGCACTCGGCCTTCTTCCAGTCCTTCTTCCGGCAGTTCGTCTGCTGGAGCTTAAACTCCAGCCTCACAAAGGTCCCGGCCGGGAAGGGCTACCCACAGACAGAGGAAGGCCAGCAGCCAGCTGAGCAGGCAGCGCCCTTCCTGGACGTGACCTGTCCCACCCCCCCACCCCCATGAGACAGCACGTCCCAGGAGACGGCTGGGCTGGCCGGCCCTTGTCTGGAGAGCTGGGTGCCGCCGGGGCCCAAGCGCCTTTGTACCTCCTCCCTGGGAACGTGCGGGCCATCCCCCTCCCCTCCCTGGGGTGCCGCGCACCGTGTCCATGGCGCTGTCCACACTGGTCTCCCGGAAGGCCCACTGCACGGGCGGATGCTTGTGGAACTCCTCCAGGGCCACCTGCAGGCCCCGGTGCTGGGCCGCGGTGAGCTCAGCCCTGCCCAAGCCCGTCACGCCCGGCCACAGGGCCAGTGGGAGCAACAGCTGCCACATGGCTTCACCTTCGTCGCCCTGACCCTGCGGAGGGTTATGTGTGGATCCTCGGCTCGTGTGCCAGCCCGCGGAGCCACCAACTCCCGGGCCCTGGGGCTTGGGGACCACATCTGGTGGAGCTCGGGGCAGAGGTGGAGGGCCAGGGAGTGGCGCTTTGCAGAGATTCCCGTGGTCCTCCCCCTCCTCCTCCCCTGCCCCCACCGTTCCCAGGTCCAGCTCAGGGCGCGTCGCCCTGTCCAGGTAGGTGCTGAGCTGGCTCTAGTCCTCAGGCCAGCAGCTTGAGGAGCAGCACTGTGGCCCCCTCCAGCCCGCCCCTGCTTTCCTGGCCCATCTTCTCCCCGGTTCTCTCTGACCCCGTCCCCTGCGTGAAGTGCCCAGACGGCTGGCTCTGTGGGGTCCCGGGCCCTGACCCTCCCCGCAGCATCCGGTGCCCCCCCAGCTGGAGGTGGGGAGGGGCAGGCCCAGAACGGAGGCCAGCTGGAGGCTGAGTATTTTGGGGAGGACGTGACATGAGGGAGGGGCCCAGAGCGGGTGGGGAGTCAAAGTGGGGGGATGCTTAGCCCTCCCTGTGCTGAAACGGCCCGGTGCCCTCGGCCCTGCTAGCCCCCACCCCAGAGATGGGGGCCTCTCCCCGGCCCCACCACGGCTTGCTTTCCAGAGCAGACCCTCCCTCCCTGGCTGTTGTTTCTGGAGCCTTCACCACCACGCCTCTCCCAGCCCTCTGATCCCGCCCCCCCTCAATCCATGACTGGGGTCTCCTGAGGGCTGGACCCTCCCCGGGAACTCTGCCCGTACCGTCTTCTTGGGACCAGAAAGCCGCACATGTGGAAACTGAGACCCCCGCAGTGAAAAGCTACCAGGGTCTTGCCGTGAAGAGAGGGCTCACAGAAGAGTTGCCAAATCCTGCCCTTTGGAGCTGCGCCCTTTGCCCGCCCCGTCCTCCCGTCCAGCTGTCCTGCCCTTCTCCCCTCCTCACCTCCTTTCTGGCGCCTTGGGGTCTCTCCTAGGCTTCCCCTCCCGAGGCCAAGGCCGAGGCCGACTCCTGGCCAGGCTGGCAGCCTCTTCCCGGCACCCCCTCCTGCGTCTCTCGGGTCGGCCCCCATCTCCTCCCACTCCCACCTCCTGGGCCCCCTCCAGCTCCCAGCAGCCAAGGCTCCTCCCCCCCCCCCGCCCCCGCCGGGACGGGCCTCTGGCCGCCCGCCCGCCCTCCCTCCCCGGACTGCCCTCCCGGCAGAGGAGCCCCAGCTGTTGGCCTTCTGGGCGCGGCTCGGCTGGCCAGGCCTCTTCGCAGCCGGATGTGGGACTGCCCTGCCCCCCAGGTAGGGCGACCAGTCCCTAGCGTCCCCGAGCCACTGATTTCAGGGAATTTTTGCCAGAAGCACAGACATCCTCAAAAGCACATGAGACCTTGAGGGGTCATTTGATCCCTCCCCCCGCTTCCCCCGCCCTCGAGCCGCTCTGACAGGGACGGGGTCTCCTTTAGAGATGACTGGTGTCCGACCACCACCAACACCAGCTAACACGTCCAGTCGTGAAGGATCACGCCCCCCCCCCCCCCCCCACAGTGGCAACAGACTGCAGCGTCTCCTGTGGGTGAAGGGTGAGGTGCGATTCCTAAGGCTGATGGAGAGTCAGGGAAGACAGGCGTTCTACTCCCGCTGGTCCTGAGCAAATAAGAACAAGCTCTGGGACTTGCTGTGTCCGTCACCAGGGCGGATCTCCCCCAGAGAGGACCTCGTTGAACTGCCCAGATCCCTGGAGCTTCTGCGCCCTTCTCTGTCGGGGGGCTCAGAGACCCTACCGTTAGGGGTCGTTTTGAGGATTAAACGAGCAAAGTGGAAAGTGGAAAGTGACAGATGACCCAGTGTTTGACATAAGTTTTTCTTCCCTTCCCTACGTACCCCTGCCAGGATTCTCCGCGTGCAGCCGAAAGCTTCCTTTGCGATGTGCTCTGGGGGCGCCAGAAAGATCCTTGGCTTCAGTTAGCCAGTTCTGGTGGCTGAAATCCTCCCATCGACATTTCGGTCCCATCTGTGAGTTGTCGACAATCATGAAGCAGATATGAGAGCTGGGGTCTTTGTTCTCCAGGAGCTTCCGGGGTGAGGGCTAGAGAGCCAATAGACAATGCAGGAGACATTTCCCAGCCCAGGCCCGTGCTGGGGGACGTCCCGGGGGTGGGTGACCAGAGAAAACTTTGAGCTGAGGACCACCTGGGACAGAAGTCCTCCTGCCTCTGGTAGGGGCCGTATGAGGCCTGAGCAGGGGGCGAGGGAGGCTGGTGCAGCGGGGGTGGCAGCCGGCAAGGAAGGAGGCTGGGGGCTGGGTGCAAATACAGTGTGGGTCACGCAGCGAGACAGAGTTCCCTTTGGGTGAAAGGAATGTGCGGGGCGGGCGACCTCACTGCAGGGCAGTCACGGGTGGGGACATGTGAAGGGGCTACTTAGCCCACGTTCACGAGCTCAGCACCAGGTGACACGTCCCAACCCAGGGGAGCGGTGACAGCACTTAGCTACTCAGTAGTGGTTAATGATCTTCCCGGGCATCACAGTTGAAAGTGGAGATTCACATATCCGAGTCGTTCTGGCAAAGTTTTCCTATAACCGAACTGAGTACCCAAAACATTTTCCTTTAATATTTGCTACCACAGGGACAAACTAGTATATGTTTTTTCAGAGAATCAATTTGACCTTGAAGCCAAAGCATATCAGTTTCAAAACTACACCTGTCTGAGTTAGGTACATTCACTACTTTTTGTATCAACTCAGTATAATTGACATAAATTCAAAAGAATATTGCATAAATTCAAAAGCAACTATACATGTATCGAATCGACAAACTATTCTTCCAATTTTTCTTGTAAATTTTGCAGCCACTTTACATCATGCTGTCTCCTGTAATTAAAATCCTTTACACATTGATTCCTGTGAGAAAAGTATGCAAAGTCATAATTATTAATCTCTAGTAGTAAAAGATTTAATTTGAAATTCTTCTATTTATCTGGACAGGTCACAAATGAACTTTTCCTTTCTTTGGAGCTTCAGATGTACCTTGATCATACATCTTTGATTGCTGAATATTTGGTTAACATTCATTTTTGTTTCAAGAAAATCTTGGAGTTAAAAAAAGAGAAAAAAAAAGAAAATCTTGGCGTTAACAGTGCAGTAAATCTTAGTACAACCCTTCCATGACTCAACCAATGAGTGTTGGCAACGAAAAGCTTCTTAAATTCATGGTCTCCTACTTCTTTCAATAGTCCCCTAAACTGCTGATGTTTCATAGTATTTGCACTTAAATACCGAACAATTTTTTTTTTTTGCGTTGTGCGGGCCTCTCACTGTTGTGGCCTCTCCGGTTGCGGAGCACAGGCTCCGGACGCGCAGGCTCAGCGGCCACGGCTCACGGGCCCAGCAGCTCTGCGGCACGTGGGATCTTCCCGGACCGGGGCACGAACCCGCGTCCCCCGCATCGGCAGGCGGACTCTCAACCACTGCGCCACCGGGGAAGCCCAATACCAAACAATTTGAACAACTGTGTCCATGACACTTGCACAGAGTCCGTTCAGAAAAGTGAGCCCAAATATTTTCAATATTCAGAGGCATGAAGCCATGTGGGAAACATGGGTCTCTTGTTTGAAAATTCCAACGCCTCAGTCACACTGGCCACATGTCAAGTGCTCATGATGAACCGTGGGGGCTATATATGTTCATAAATGCATGGGCTATTTCTAGAAGGAAAAACCAAAAAACGTGTAGCAGTGGTTGCATCTGAGGAGAGGAACTGTCTGGCCGAGGTGAAGGGGAGAGAGGAAACTACAGGCCCTTCGTATTTTTACAATTTCATACCGTCTGGGTAATTTGTTGCTTAAAGTGTAAAATTCGTTTTTAGAAGTTTAAAAATCACAAAACAAACAGCATTTTTGAAAACTCACCCTGGCAAGTGTGTAGAGAGTGGATGAGAGGGGACACGTCCAGGTGTAGGACGCCCTCGGTAGGAGACAAAGGCAGTTGTCAATGAACGTGCCAGAAATGGGGGCAAAACAGGCGGATAGGAGGAGCGCCTGGGAAGGAAAAGGGTTTGATGATAAACCAAACGTGGGCTCCACGGAGAGGGGTATCAGGAGTGAATTCCAGGTTTCCGCCTGAAGAATTACTCTAAAGAATTCTGAGTTCACACTCTTCTTTTTATTTATTTATTTTTTAATTTTTTGATGTGGACCATTTTTTAAAAGTCTTTATTGAATTTGTTACAATATGGCTTCTGTTTTCTGTTTTTTCGGCCGCGGGGCATATAGGGTCTTAGCTCCCCGACCAAGGATCGAACCGGCACCCCCTGCATTGGAAGGCGAAGTCTTGACCACTGGACCACAGGGAAGTTCCACACACTCTTGTTTTTAAAACCTGGGAAACTCTCTGAATTATGCCTTATAATTCCTTATAGTTCCTTTCCCACATTCTCCCTAATATTTCCTTCTGAAATTTTGATCAGATGCGTGTTAGACCCTCTCACTCTAGCTTCCTTATCTCCTAATCCCTTTTGTATTTTTTAATTTTTCATCTCTTTATTCTACGTGCTGCATTCTGGTTAAATCCTTCATTCATTATTTACCAGGTGTACTAATTTCTGCTTCAGTTATGTGTAATCTGCTTTTAATCATTCTATTAAACTTTAGGTTCCATTAAAAATTTTCTAGACATTCTATTTGCTTCTTTTTCAAATCTTCCTGTTCCTCTTGGATACTCTTTTGTGCTCTTTGGCCATTTGGTATATCTTCTTTGGAGAAATGACTATGAAACTCCTTTGACCATGTTTTAACTTGTTTGTTTGTTGTTGAGTTGTAGGAGTTCTTTATATATTCTGGATGTTAATTCCTATCAGATATAGGATTTGCAAATACTCTCTCCCATTCTATGGGTTGCTTTTTCACTCTGTTCATAGTGTACTTTGATGCACAAAAGTTTTCGGTTTTCTTGAAGTTCAGCTTATCTGCTTATTGCTTCTGTTGTCCAGTTGCTCTGTCTAGAACGTCCAGTACTTTGTTGAATAGAAATGGTAAAAACAGACAGCCGTGCCTAGTTCCTGATCTTAGAGGAGGAGCTTTCAGTTTTTTGCCATTTGAGTATGATGTTCGCCATGGGTTTCTCATATATGGCTTTTATTAAGTTGAGATCGTTTCCCTCTATTACTGGTTTGTTGAGTGGTTTTATCATGAAAGGGTATTGAATTTTGTCAAATGCTTTTTCTGCTTCAATTGAGATGATCCTGTGGTTGTGGTTTTGTTTTGTTTGTTTTCTGGCCACGCTGCTTGTGGGATCTTAGTTCCCTGACCAGGGATTGAACCCGAGCCCTCCACAATGAAAGCACAGAGTCCTAACCATTGGACCGCCTGGGAATTCCCCATGTATTGTTTTTCTTCATTCTGTTATTGTGGTTTATTAAATTGGTGGGTTTTTATATGTTGAAATACCTTGAAAATACCAAGAATAAATCTCACTTGGTCATAGTTTATAATCCTTTTAATAGCCGCTGAATTTTGTTTGCTAATATTTTGTTGAGGTTTTTTCTTTTGCATCAATGTTCATAAGAGATATTGGTCTATAGTTTTCTTGCAGGTTTTTTTTTTTTTTTTTTTTGGCTTTGGTATCAGGGCAATGCTGGCTTCATAGAGTTATTTAGGAAGTGTTCCCTCCTCTTCAATATTTTGGAAAAGTTTGAGAATAATTCACATTACTTCTTTAAAATGTTTGATAAAATTCACCAGTGAAGCCATCTGGTCCTGGGTTTTTCTTCGTTGGGATATTTTTGATTTCTGACTCAATCTCCTTGCCAGTTATAGGTTTATTCAGATTTTCTATTTCTTTGTGATTTACTCTTGGTAGGTTTTATGTTTCTAGAAATTTGTCCATTTCATCTGTTATCCAATTTGTTGGCATACAATTGTTCGTGGTACTCTCATAATACTTTTTATTTCTGTCGGATCAGTAGTAATGTCTCCACTTTCATTTCTGATTTTAGTAATGTGATATTCTTGAACTTATCTTTCATACCTTTTATTGAACTTTTAAATTAAAATTTCAGTTGTGTTTTTTAGTGTCAAAAGCTCTTTCCTATTTAAAAATACCATGCTGTAATGATGGGATTTCTTTTAAAAAGTTCTATCTGCTCCTTATTTCAGTTCAGGGTTTTGGTCCTTCATGTCAGAAGCATTCCTCAAATGCCCAGTTGAAAGTTTTGTGGGAAGCTTGGGGCCCCGTCACCTGGTGGGCTGCACTGTCGTGTGATCAGGTAGTGAGCCTGATTTTTGGTTATTGTTTGAATGATTCCCAGTGTTGCTATTACCCACAGGTCTTTTCTTTGTAGCTGTCCCATTTTCCCAAGAGTCCTGTGAGCTTTGGCTTGTGAGTAGTGCTAGGCTGGTTGTGTTCTGGGTGCCAGGTGGGGTCAGGGGGCTGAAAGCCATCATTAGCGTGGCGACTTTGACTTTGCCCTTCTGCACTCATTTGGGCCGTTGCCCTCACCTGATTCCATTTTTACAGAGCAAAGCCTCGGGTCTCCAGCAGAGTCCAAGTCCTAAGACTTGGTGCTATGTACTCAACCTGATTATTTGAGAGGCAAGTTTTTGTCTGTGACACGATAATAGGGTGCTTTGTGATCAAAAGAACAAAGCTAGGATGGCTAGTGCTAAGCTGAAAAACTAAAAATTGCCTTCTTGAGAATAAACATATGAATCTTATCTAGCTCCGAGGAAAGGATAAGAAATCAGGATGCTGTTTTTAACGTTTTAACGTGGCCGGAAATGAAACTTGGATTTTAATCAGTGGATGCATTTTACCATTAACGTAACATACCATTATGATGAGTCTTTAAAGGAAATTCAGCAAACTAATAAAAGGAACTTGCACCTTTATCAAATACATTTAAAAAGACGCTTCATGAGTGCAAAATATTTTCCTAAATCGAAGTGGTCAGAAGGCAAATATCAAGCTGAATGTCCAACAGATGCCAAGGAGCCCATTAGACGTC
Organism: Kogia breviceps; assembly: GCF_026419965.1. Classification (NCBI taxonomy): domain Eukaryota; kingdom Metazoa; phylum Chordata; class Mammalia; order Artiodactyla; family Physeteridae; genus Kogia; species Kogia breviceps. Next base: position 6,801,846 of record NC_081318.1, on the reverse strand, counting down.
ACTCCATGATCTACCACTAGATGGCGATGGCAAGCACAAGCTAGGTCTTTGCCCTTAACAATTCCCTATTTTTTAAAATAACAAGGCTGTGGAACTATTTTTCTTACATATTTGCGGTAGCCTATCATCACTTTTTGGTCCCTGATTTAACCCTAAGAACTTCTCTTAACTCCATCTGACCCATAAATCACGCCAATTTGTTGCAGTGGTTTTGTATTCATATATCATATGCATGTTTGTTATGACCGTAAACCAGCACACAGCAGGGATAATAAGCGGCGTCTCAGCCAGTGGAAGGCACGTAGGGTAGTTTAGATACTACGGAATTAAAGGTTTTTTTGTTTGTTTGTTTGTTTTTTGGCCGCGCCGCGTGGCTTGTGGGATCTTAATCCCGCCCACCCCCCCCCCACCAGGGGTTGAACCTGGGACCCCGGCAGTGGAAGCGCGGAGCCCTAACCACTGAACCGCCAGGGAATCCCTGAAATTAAATACTTTTCAGGTGTTCTTTTTTAAAATGAATTTGACTTGGTATATTATTTGTTGGATGTAGTAATTTAATAGAATGTTACTGGGCAGGAGTTAAACATGCTATATTGCTTTAATTTCTAATAACACCCCCAAAATAAACCTGAAATCCTGGTAAGGGGAAACTCTCTTCTCATGTGTTAAGACAGCGAAGGCAAACCAGTTCTGAGAGCATCAGAGACTTCACCGACCAGCTCCGGAGGCCCCAAATCTAATAACTGTGACCCAGATTTGATCCTGGAGCCGATCAGAAGGTATCGAGTTGAAGCCAGGTGTACACTCTGCTTCCTCCAACTACCTCGAGTGGTTGCTTTCAAGAGGCTTCTGGGTAGGAATGAGCTACGCTTAGAGGCAGCATTTCTGTTATTTGGTAAACAGGTACAGATGGAGTTCACAAACAGCGGCCCGTGGTACTCACAGGAAACAAAACACACTTGAAAATACACCCGCTTCTGCTAAATCACAGGCTTCGCCGAGATTCTGTTTAGAATTGTCCTGTGTTCCAAATCAAGCATGGCTTTTAGCAGATTTTAAACCAAGAACGGGATACACACTGGCCTCTAAATCCATCTTTTGAATTTAGTTGAAGAAGAGACAGCCTGATGCCAGCCTGGGTACAAAAGACATAGATGAGACTTGACCTTGAAAGGGTGAACATGTTGATTTCTAGGGGAAAGCGAGTACTTTCTCTCTCGGCTGAGACACCAGGATGATTTGTGGCAGCTTCTCCTGGCAATGTGTGCACCTAAGACCAAATCCCTAACTGGTGGTAATGGTGGTCTCCAGAGCACGGAGCACACTCCCCGCTGCTGAACGTGTGACTGGCCGTGTCAGCCCCGCTCAGAGCCAGAGGCTCCCTAAGGATTCCCGCCCTGCAGTTATTCTGGAATAATGGTCCAGATAAAGGAATACGTTCAAGGCCCTCCTGCCTCCAGTCAGAGCCCTTCCAGTGGGAGAGCTACGGACTGAAGTTTTCTCCCAGCTTCCTTGTCTCACTCACATACTGATTGGATTTTCTGTAAGAAAGTGTTTTTTTCTGTCTCACTAAAAGTTCTGTCCGACTCCATCGCCTGCTTAACGAGCAGTAGCCAAGGGAGGAGGTCTGAAGTTCACTGGTTGGTAATTGGCTGGGGCTGCTGTTTTGGCTGCGCCAAGTGGTCTAACCCAACTCGCTTCACCATGGGATGAAGAGCTCATATTTCCTCTTTCATTTGGTCCACAAACACTCATGGAGTTCCTGCCAGGGGCTGGCACCTTTCTAGGGGCTGGCTATGCGGTGGTTAAAAAAGACAGTTCAGGGCTTCCCTGGTGGCGCGGTGGTTGAGAATCCGCCTGCCGATGCAGGGGACGCGGGTTCGTGACCCGGTCCGGGAGGATCCCACGTGCCGCGGAGCGGCTGGGCCCGTGAGCCGTGGCCGCTGCGCCTGCACGTCCGGAGCCTGTGCTCCGCAGCGGGAGAGGCCACGACGGTGAGAGGCCCGCGTACCGCAAAAAAAAAAAAAAAAGACAGTTCAGTCCCTGCCTTCATGTGGCTCATATTGTGCTGGGTGACTAGACAAAAACTATCTAACTGAATACATATCCAAATAATTTCAGGTAGGTGATAAGACTTATGAAGAGCAATAAAGTTGAGAAGGGGGGCTAGAAGGTGATGGGGTAGGAGTGGGTGGTGGGCTGACTAATGGCTCTAATCCCTGTCCAGGCCTTAGTCTCTGCTCGGGCCCTAATCCCTAGAACCTGTGAATGTTCCCTTATATGGCAAAAAGGACTGCAGATGTGATTAACCTAAGAATTTTGAGGGCTTCCCTGGTGGCGCAGTGGTTGAGAATTCGCCTGCCGATGCACGGGACGCGGGTTCGTGCCCCGGTCCGGGAGGATCCCACGTGCCGCAGAGCGGCTGGGCCCGTGAGCCGTGGCCGCTGAGCCTGCGCGTCCGGAGCCTGTGCTCCGCAACGGGAGAGGCCACAGCAGTGAGAGGCCCGTGTACCGCAAAAAAAAAAAAAAAAAAATTATTTTGAGATGAGGAGATTATGTCGGGGAAATAAAATTGAAAAGAAAATCTCCTGCCTGCCCAGAAAAGCCCTGCACAAAGGTAGAAGAGAAAGAAAACAGTTTTATAATTGGACAAGCATCGTGCCAGAAAGAGATACACGTCACAGGCAATGAACTAAGAAACGGCAAAGAAAGAAAGAAATTTCACCCTAATTTTTTGGGGGGCTGCGTCGGGTCTTCGTTGTTGCGCGTGGGCTTTTCTCTAGTTGCGGCGAGCATGGGCTACTCTTTGCTGCGGTGCACGGGCTTCTCATTGCAGTGTCTTCTCTTGTTGCGGAGCGTGGGCTCTAGGTGTGCAGGCTTCAGTAGTTGTGGCATGTGGGCTCAGCAGTTGTGGCTCCTGGGCCCTGGAGCGTAGGCTCGGTAGTTGTGGCGCACGGGCTTAGTTGCTCCGCGGCCTGTGGTGTCTTCCCCAACCAGGGCTCGAACCCGTGTCCCCTGCATCGGCAGGCGGGTTCTTAACCACTTCGGACATTTTGGGGACTGCAGAAGGAGGAGCGCTTTGATCTCTTCCTGAAGAGTTTCCACAGGACCCAGCAAGGCTCCTTTCACCCAGGGTGCCGGCCTTGGACAGTCGGGCTTTCTCTCCAGGTGGGCAGCTGGGAGGGCTCCCGGGGTCGAGGCTGCGTGAGCACCTACGGGTGACAGCACCCGCGCGAGGCGCTCCCTGCAGACGTGGCCCCGCCAAGGTCGCGTGCGTGTGCTTCCTGCCCCCTCCCCACGCCGTCCCCCACCGCTGGGAATGACTCTGTGCGAGTTTCCAAACCCGCCTTGGGGATGCCCTCTGAAGCCGGAGTGAGTAATACAGCGGATGCCACTGGAGGGACGATTGCCTCTCTTCCCTCTCACCCCCCTAGTCATCCATTCAGAAATTAGCAACAAGCATTTGGTTTTGTTTCATACGCAGTACTAACCCAAGAGATACCTCCATCGCTCAACCAGCTCCTCGCAATCCCCTCCCACACTGTGGTGAAACAGCAGCAGCATTTCTGTCGGGCTCGCGGTCAGGCCAGCAGCCGGCACAGCAGCAGAGGGTGGGCACTGATTAACTATTTGTTGGTGTTATGAGTGAGGCCTGCGGGGAGGACAGGCACAGGGTATCCGTGAGACAGATGCAGCTTTCCCTCTTGTAGATACAGGGCCGCTGCTAAGCAATGCCTGGGTGCTTGGGAAGCGAGCAGGACCCTATGGGGCCTTCCCGGGACAGACCCCTCCCCCATATCCTGTGCTGTAGCTCCTCTCTGAAGTACCCAGATAACAGTATCTGATGCACATTTCCTGAGTTGCTTTATAGATGCTAAAATCCCCACCAAATGCAAGCATTTGACTGCTTGATGACCACGAGCACGTAGCCCCCAGACCTACCGGGGCATGACGTTAACCCCTGTGACACCGTCCTGTTATCCACCGTCAACCAGACACTTGTCCACAGCTGATCACACATCCTGCGAGGCCGCTCCCTCACCTGGCCTCTAAAAATGCTTCGCTGGCAGTCCGGTGCTTAAGAATCTGTGCTTCCACTGCAGGGGCCGCGGGTTTGACCCCCGGTCAGGAAAGTTCCACATGCCCCGAGATGCGGCCAAAATTTAAAAAAAAAAAAAAAGCTTTGCTGAACCCCATCGGGGAGTTTGGGTTTTTTGAGCAGGCGAGTGGACCCAAGTCTGGTTCCGTAACATCTTCACAGAGGGTTTCTGGAGACATCGTTCCCCTCATCCCCTGGCAAGCCCACCTACTTTGCCGTCTAATCCAGTAGTGGGGGGGGGTGGTGGTCAGGCACTGCTGGAGGGGAAGACGGACCCTCCCAGGGCCCCTCTCAAGTTTCTCTGTCCAGCGGGCCCCTGACCCCGTACAGCCCTGTCTTTTTTTTGCAGGCGCCTCAAAGCTGAGGCAGTCTCCATCGGGCTCGGCCGTTTGGACCGTCACGGCACCATCCCCCGCCACATCGCTCTCTAAGGCACATTGAGGGGTGAAGTCCTGAATACCCAGGCCTAGAATTTCTGACTCGCATGAACGCTCAAGAATCCCTCACCCCTCCTTTGCATTTTCTCTCTGCTGAGTGAAGGCCCCGTCGTTCTATACTTAGCGTCCTTTGTCTTTGCCAAAAGAGCAAAGTACAGCTGGTGGATAATTCCTAACTGGACATGAGACACTTCTAGTGGGGGCTGGGGACTGGGGAGCGGTTAACGCGTTGTTGAAGGGAAGAGCCTTTCTGCTCAGAGAGCTCGAGGACAGACAGATGAAGGCACTTTGTGAGTCTGTGCAGGAATTCCCCTGGAGCGTTCTTGCCGGAATGTATTATACCCAGGAGCATTCATGTGCCACATTTACCCATGAACTAAGAGGTATTTCACAATTACTCTGTGCTGGCCTCAGCACTTGGTGCTTTTCCCAGACACGCAACTTTCGTGGTGAAAAGTGAGGCCAGGTTCCTATCAGCCATGATCCAGCTGTGTGGCGTTGGGCCAATTCCTTAACATCTCTGAGTCTCAGTTGTTCGATTTGTAAAATGAGGACTAGAAGAAGAGTATGTTTCTAGGGTTGTTAAGTGGATTAAATGAGATACATATGTGAAAAGTTTATCACCATGTCTGATAGAAAATAAGGACTCCCTAAATATTAACTATTATTACTAAGTATTTAGGTAAAAACTCGAATATCTTCTGATTGCATTCATAGAAAAATCCATTCTTCTGTAACCACCAAACTTGGCCTACATGCTACAATATACAATCTACCATATTTTCTGAACCTTAAAACTCTGACAAAGATTTTTTCATATTTGTAAATTTTATTATAGGAAAAGTACAAAAGTTAGATTATTTAATCTACAAATAGGAAAACTTGACTGTGAGAGGTAAAATAAGACCCGAACAAATGGAGGGACATGAATCTTAAATCTCTTCAAGTGGATATTTAAAATAATGACAAACATTTTAAAATATTGACAAGAAATTCTAAAGTTCATTTGGAAGATTAATGAGTGATTTTAGTTTTTATTTTTTAGGTAAGAAGTGGATTTATTTGGAGAGAAACATACCCCACAGACAGAGTGTGGGCCGTATCAGAAGGCAAGAGGCAATAAAAGAGTGATTTTAGCCAAGAAAGTTGTGGGGAAAAAGACGCATCTGTGTATAGGGGGAGTACTTACACTACTAGATATTACAACTTACTTTCTGTGACAAAAATACAAACATAAAATTTAATTTGGGGAGGGAAGGTGTGGCCACTCTAAACATAACACCAAAGGCAAAAACCATAAAAGGCTTTTTACTGTATAAGGAGTGCCCCCCAAACAATGTGAAATATTGTAAAACCAATTTCCCGACTCTTTTTGAGGTATTGTTGATTTACAATATCATATTAGTTTCAAGTGTACAGCATAGTGATTCAAAATTTTTATAGATTATACTCCATTTATAGTTATTATAAAATATTGGCTATATTCTCTGTGCTGTACAATGTATCCTTGTAGCTAATCTATTTTATACCTCTTGTAGTTTATACCTCTTAACCCCCTACTCCTATCTTGCCCTCCCTCCTTCCCTCTCCCTGCTGGTAACCACTAGTTTGTTTTCTATATCTGTGAGTCTGTTTCTTTTTTGTTATATTCACTAGTTTGTTTTATTTTTTTAGATTTGACATATAAGTGATAACATACAGTATTTGTCTTTCTCTGTTTGATTTATTTCACTAAGCATAATACCCTCCAGGTCCATTCACAGTGTTGCAAAGGGCAACATTTCATTCTTTTATGGCTGCCTAGTATTCCACCGTGGATGTACACCACAACTTCTTTATCCATTTGTCTGCTGATGGACACTTAGGATGCTTCCGTATCTTGGCTATTGTAAATAACGCTGCTATGAACACTGGGGTGCATGTATCTGTTTGAATTAACGTTTTCGTTTTCTTCAGATATATACGCAGGAGTCAACTTCCCAACTTTTAAAAATGGACAAATAGGGCTTCCCTGGTGGCGCAGTGGTTGAGAGTCCGCCTGCCGATGCAGGGGACACGGGTTCGTGCCCCGGTCCGGGAAGATCCCACGTGCCGCGGAGCTGCTGGGCCCGTGAGCCATGGCCGCTGAGCCTGCGCGGCTGGAGCCTGCGCTCCCCAACGGGAGAGGCCGCGACAGTGAGAGGCCCGCGTACCGCAAAAATAAATAAATAAATAAATAAATAAATAAATAAAAATAAAAATGGACAAATAGAAAAGTGGGCCAAGGGACAAAAGCAAATTCACAAAAGAGAAAATACAAACAGTTAATAAATAACGACGTGAAAAAACAAGCCGGTTAACTAGTAATTAAAGAAACAACATGCAAAACAATGAGAAATAACAACTTTAGATTAAATTAGAAAAAATAGCCTGTGTTTTCAAGAATATGGAAAAAGGGGCATTTCTCAAAAGAAAACCAATAAATTCTCCTCGAAGATAGTTTAGAAAACATTTGAAAACTATACTTTTATGTGCAATAAAAGCATATGCCGACTGACCCTCGGCCGCTCCTGTATCATGAATCCACAATGATACAGAAAAGTAGAAAATTTATGTGCATTTATGCTGCGATTAAGAATCATGCTATAGGGCTTCCCTGGTGGTGCAGTGACTGAGAGTCCGCCTGCCGATGCAGGGGACGCGGGTTCGTGCCCCGGTCCGGGAAGATCCCACGTGCCGCGGAGCGGCTGGGCCCGTGAGCCGTGGCCGCTGAGCCTTGCGCGTCCGGAGCCTGTGCTCCGCAACGGGAGAGGCCACAACAGTGAGAGACTCGCGTACCGCAAAAAAAAAAAAAAGAAAAAAAAATCGTGCTATAAAAGAATATCTAATAAAACGGCAGAAAATTCACAATATTGTTCAGTGAAAAAGGCAGAATACATCTTTGTAAGGCATTATCCCAATAACGTCAAACAAGCATAGATAAGCATTTAAAAAAAAGCCCGATAATACATACTAAGATATTAAATGTAATTGACTCCAGGAGGTAAAGTATGAGAGATTTTTGTATTTCATTTCCTATTAATGCAACAGATTTTGTGTTTTAAAAATAACTGTATAATTAGAAAGTTGCCTGTGTTGAAAAACATAAAATACGTGAAACTGTACAAGCCTGGAAAATCCAGGAAGTGTTTCGTGCGGAAAGCCAAGGCCACCTGCTAGCCGGTGAGTCACGAACTCAAGACTCGCACCAGACTCCGCACTCACCAACCGGCTGCGGTGCGTTTCCAAGCGAAACGCCCCGGGGACGAGGACCGCCCTGCGCCCCGGCCCCGGCCCCGCGCCCCTCGGCCGCGGAAGCCGGGACGCCTGCGCTCCGCTAATTTCTGGAAGCGAGAGCATTCCCGTTTCAAAGTTCACCCGATCGGGCCTTTCCTTTCTCCAGCTCTGAACAACCCAGAAGGCAGACTTTCGGGTCAGCCGCGCCCCTCGCCAGGCTCAGCCCCTGCGGTATCAGGTTCCGCGGCGCAGCCAAAGGTCGAGGTGGCTGGAGAAGAGGAGGGGGCGGCCCGGGGGCGGGGGGCGCCCTCTCGAAGCCTCGGGCCAGCTAGGAGCGCTTAGGCCAGCGAAGCCGGGTCTAGCCGAGTGACCGCAGGCTGACCACGCGGTCGCCCAGGGACGTGCGTCCTCCGTTGGGACAAAGGGTCGGGAAACTGGAGCCGGGCTCATCCCGGAAAATCCGGGCTGTGGTCGCCACGGCAACGGAGTCGGGCCCGCGGCGGCCGCCCCCGGCCCCGGCCCGGGCCGCGAGGGGGCGCTGGGGGCGGGGGAGGGATCCCGCGCGGCCGGCCCCGCTGCCCGCCCCGCCCTCCGGCCGCGACCGCCGGCCCGAGCCCGCGACTGACCCTCGGCAGCTCCTGTAGTCACGTGGCGCTGGGAACCGGCGGGGGGGCTGGGTACGGGCCTGGCAGTGGTGAACTCGAACCTGCTGCTGTCGCCGCGGCGGGGTGGGGAGCGCGGCCGCCGGCGCCGGCTTTCCGGCCTCATGGACGCGCGACGCGCCTCCGCGCTCCCCGCCAGAGAGGTTCGACCCGGGCAAGACGCGGGGTTTCACGCGGGCCCGTGGCGGGGCGGCCCTACCTGCCGGGCGCGTGACCGAGTGCGCGCTGTTTGGGGGGGGGCACACTGCTGGACCGAATGGGGGGGCGAGTCCGCGCACCTGCGCACAGGCTCCGCGAGCTGCGCTCTGCGTGGGGACCGGAAAGGGCCCCCTCGGGGAGCGCGGAGCCGTGTGTCCGCGAACGTGGACGGGGGGAACACGCGCGAATACAGAAGGGGGGTGTGGGGTCTCCACGGCCCTTTGCCACCCAGCACGCGCCAGGGGATTCTGACCGAGTCCTGGTCACACGAGCTCGCCTGCGCAGCCCCCTGGGAAACAGACCTGGAATTCCTGCTGGGAGGAGGGTGGGGGGAGGGGAGCCAGCAGGGATTTCAGAGTTCCTGCCATAGGCCGGCCTTTTCGCCATCGGCCTGGACAATTCATGCTGTGACCTTAGCAGTGGAGGAAGTGACCCCCAAACGCGGCCCTGTGCTTCCTTGGTGAAGGGGGCACGTTCATTTATTAATCCAGTATCCATTAAGGTCACTCTGCCAGGCGGGGTGTGGGGCAGAGGTGGGGGAGGGGTGGCTGGCGAGGACACAAAGATGACCGCCCTCGGGGAGCTCACAGCCTCACGCACGTTTTCTCTCCCCTCCCCGCAGGTAAGGCTGGCCTCTCTGCCCTCAGAGGTCTGAGCTCTGCCATGGGGGTAGGGGTGTCTTTACTGCTGCAGTTTTCTCTGATGTCTGGGGACTACCAGAGTGTAGGCGGAAGCAGGCGCTCCAGCCGCAGGAACATCCCCGGGAGGAGCTGGAAGAAGCCTCATCTCCAGCTCCACAGCCTCCAGGGTAGAGTGTGGCCTTCTTTGTTGGGTTCTCGAACCATTCCATGGCCCCCGTGCCCAGGCCTCCCATCCTGGTGGAAGGAGGGCGCCTGCGGGGAAGGGGTCACGTTCTCACATCCTGGGAGTCTTCCCTGGGCACATTCTGACCGCTGGGAATGAGTCATGTCTGTGCTGCTGGAGAGGAGTACAGGCTCTGCGGAAACGAGGAGGATGTGTGTGGAACTTGTGAGCAGGCAGTGGAGGTCCCAGCAGTCTAACCGTCACTCCACCCTGCAGGAATCTGCGCTCCCAGGCTCTAGAAGAGCTGAATGTGGGGCAGCCCCTGGCGGGGTAGGGGCAGGACCGGTAGGGGCCAGAGATTACAGTCTCTTCGTTCCACCCCTTTTCTTGCCCCAATAATCCCTATCACCCGAGGGAGGCAGAGACAGGAGCGCCCCCGAGGGCAGCAGGCTGCGGGCGTTCAAGAGCAGAGCGCTCTCCTTCCTGCAACGGCCTCATTGTGTGTGTGGGGGGGTGGGGTGGAGGAGGGCAGGCGGGGAGGATGTGGGCACAGTCTGGGCAAGCAGTGGCCGGGCATCATGCTGGGCCGGCAGTAGCATCCGGTGCTCCCCTCCCGGTCCTGAGAAGGGCCGTTTTCACTGGCGCTCCAGGCTGCTCCGGTTAGAGACCCGAGGTTAGGGAGGCCAAAGTGCCTTCCCCAAGATTGGATTAGATTAGAGCCCAGGAGAGGATCATAGGAATAAGAGGCCACAGGAATTTCTTTCTGTGAGATATTTAGAAACTCAGGTATTTTAGAGGAAAGAACACTGGCCTGGGAGTTTAGAAGACTTGCCCCCTAGTCTTGCTTCTGCTGTTGGTTTACTCTGTGCCCTTGGCCAAGTCCCATCATCCTGTTATGCCTCACCATTGCTCCATCTATGAAACAAGGAGCTTAATATCTCTGGTCCAGCCTCACTGAGTTGCTGTGAAGCTCCCATACGGCAACAGGAAATAGAATCCAGGAGAGGGCAGAAGGGAAATACTTGGAAAAGCGTAAAGCGCTGTAGGGAGAGGTGACTGCGTTTTCTGGTCCGTCCTAAGGTAAAAATGTTCATACAGCCAGCACTGGAGTGTCTACTCCTTGCCAGACACGGGCTGAGGGGGATTCCAAGGAGTGTCAGGGTTCTTCCTTCTGGTAGTTTCCAGGGTCAGTAAAGACTTAATTAACGACAGATATACTTGAAATGGTATCTGGAAGCCCAAGATTTAAATCATATAATACAAGGAAACAGAAGAGTAGTCCAGTAGTCTAGATTCCAGGGCTCCAGGAGTGGAGAGGGGCGAGCTCCTCTTGGGCCTGGGGTCTGCAGGGGAGGAGCTGGGGGCAGGCTGTGTGGCTCTGTAGAGTGACTGTGCCTTTCCACCCCCAGCAGAGGAAGAACCAATGCTGGAACGTCGCTGCAGGGGCCCCGTGGCTATGGGCCCTGCCCAGCCCCGACTCCTTTCTGGGCCCTCCCAGGAGTCGCCCCAGACCCTGGAGAAGAAGCCCCAAGGGCTGAGGTCACAAGGCACTGCCGTGGCCCAGTCAGGCAGCCAGGCCCATCGTTGTGCCCACTGCCGAAGGCACTTCCCGGGCTGGGTGGCCCTCTGGCTTCATGCCCGGCGCTGCCAGGCTCGGCTGCCCCTGCCCTGTCCCGAGTGTGGCCGTCGCTTCCGCCACGCCCCTTTCTTGGCACTGCACTGCCAGGTCCATGCCGCCGCCACCCCAGACCTGGGCTTTGCCTGCCACCTCTGCGGGCAGAGCTTCCGAGGCTGGGTGGCCCTGGCTCTGCACCTGCTGGCCCACTCGGCGGCAAAGCGGCCCATCGCCTGTCCCGACTGCGAGAGACGCTTCTGGCGGAGAAAGCAGCTGCGGGCCCATTTGCGGCGCTGCCACCCCCCGGCGCCCGAGGCGCGGCCCTTCATATGCGGCAACTGTGGCCGCAGCTTCGCCCAGTGGGACCAGCTGGTTACTCACAAGCGGGTTCACGTGGCCGAAGCCCTGGAGGAAGCGGCGGCCAAGGCCCTCGGGCCTCGGCCTCGGGGCCGTCCTGCGGTGACCGCGCCCCGGCCCGGTGGAGACGCCGTCGACCGCCCCTTCCAGTGTACCTGCTGCGGGAAGCGCTTCCGCCACAAGCCCAACCTGATCGCCCACCGCCGCGTGCACACAGGCGAGAGGCCCCACCAGTGCCCCGAGTGCGGGAAGCGCTTCACCAATAAGCCCTACCTGACCTCGCACCGGCGCATCCACACGGGCGAGAAGCCCTACCCGTGCACCGAGTGCGGCCGCCGCTTCCGCCACAAACCCAACCTGCTGTCGCACAGCAAGATCCACAAGCGCTCCGAAGGGTCTGCCCAGGGTGCCCCCCACTCGGGGAGCCCCCAGCTTCCCGCCGGCCCCCCGGAGCCCTCGTCAGAGCCCGCCCCGGAGCCCCCGCTGAAGCCGGCCCCAGAGCGTGCGGAGGCCCCAGGGGAGCCTCCCGGCCACCAGGCGGAGGCCCCGCCCTCTCTCTACAGCTGCGAGGACTGTGGGCGGAGCTTCCGGCTGGAGCGCTTCCTGCGCGCCCATCAGCGGCAGCACACAGGCGAGCGGCCCTTCACCTGTGCCGAGTGCGGGAAGAACTTCGGCAAGAAGACCCACCTGGTGGCCCACTCCCGGGTCCACTCGGGCGAGCGGCCCTTTGCCTGTGAGGAGTGCGGGCGCCGCTTCTCCCAGGGGAGCCACCTGGCCGCCCACCGGCGCGACCACGCGCCGGAGCGGCCCTTCGTCTGCCCGGACTGCGGGAAGGCTTTCCGCCACAAGCCCTACCTGGCCGCCCACCGGCGCATCCACACGGGCGAGAAGCCCTACGTCTGCCCCGACTGCGGCAAAGCCTTCAGCCAGAAGTCCAACCTGGTGTCGCATCGGCGCATCCACACGGGCGAGCGCCCCTACGCCTGCCCCGACTGCGACCGCAGCTTCAGTCAGAAGTCCAACCTCATCACCCACCGCAAGAGCCACATCCGGGACGGCGCCTTCTGCTGCGCCATCTGTGGCCAGACCTTTGACGACGAGGAGAAGCTCCTGGCCCATCAGAAGAAGCATGATGTCTGAGGGGGGCAGGGGCGTCATTCATACTGTGCCCTGTGCTACTGCTTGTAGGCAGGGAGGGGAGACGAGGGGTGAGCCTGCCCCGTTAGAGAGGGGGGTCCTCTGCCCCTGCAGTCAGGGAGTCCACTTGCAGAGCAGGGACCCCGGCCTCCAGCTGGTGTTTGCTAAGGTTCAGTCCTGACTGCCCTGCACCCTGGAAAAGTAGCAATAGCAGCTCCACCCACCCCTTAGAGCCCTCCGGCCGGAGGGGCCACCAGTGGACAGGAAGACCTCTCTCTGGTGTTAACGCCTTAATGTCTCTGTCTCTTGTTATGAGTTCCTTCAGCTCGTTTTTTTGGAAGTAGGTGTGGTTCAATTCTTAGTGAGTGAGCGCCCGGGAGGAAAAGTGGACCGGATGGATATACCTGGGAGAAGCTGCCGGCCTCGGGCGGCACCTGGGCCTTTTCCAGTGCTGGGAGGCGAAGCCGAGCTGCTCCAGCCTGCCTCACCGCATCCCCTCCGTCCTGCCCCTTGCACAGGCACCCAGATTTGGAGAGACCCATCTACTGTTAGTGATTGGCTCACCTTCCCCCAAGAAGATCCAGCCCCCGCCCCGGGCATTTCCCCATCTGTCTGACTTGCTTTGCCCACCAGCCTCCCAGTGCTTAGGGCATCCCCTGGCTGTCAGCCGCCCTGCGTCAGGGCTTTTGTCTGAACACCGCAGCCTGCCTTCACTCCCTTCAGAACTCAGCATGTAGTGGGGAGGACTGCCCCGTTGATAACGGAGGGCAAGCTGATGGGAAATGGGGGTGAGTTTCCCCTTCAGCATTTCTAGTGTCTGGATGCCCAGCCTCTGCTTGAATACTTAGGTGACAGGGAGTTTTCCCCCACCCCCCCAGGCCCTGGTTCTATTGTAGGATAATTCTGATTGTTAGAAATTCTTCCTTATAATGAATGAAGTCTGCTTCCCTGTAATTTCTACTGTTGGGCCTTGTTCTCTGGAACTAAACACAACCACTTATCCTCCTTTTCAAACTAGAGAATAAAGATCTGGTTTTAGAACCGGTTGCTGAGAAGTGTTCCTTTGTCCTGGGGAGCTGTGGAGTTGGAGGGAGGGGCAGCAGCTCTGCTCCGACGGGGTTGGGCCTTGGGGTGGGTGGGTGACAAGGCCGAGTGGCCGGCTTGTCAAGCTTCTCTGCACCCTGCCCGTACTTCCCCGGGGTGGGGTCAGGCACACTAAGCAAATGGGGTTTCCTCTCTAGGGGTCAAGTCAGCCTTGCTGGGTGTCAGTTGTCAGGGAGAAAACGTCTGACTTCTGTCCTGCTGTGCCTCCCTGGCTGGCCTGCTACAGTTCCCGTATCTGTAGCAGACATGTACGCTTCCCTGCACTGGTTGCTTCATATACATTGGAGTGCCTGTTTTTGACAGGTATCAATAGGCCCTTTTCCTGTCTGTCTTAGTAGTTTCTGCATAGATTTCCAGCACCTAGCACAGAGCCTGGTGCAACCACAATTTGTTAATATGATGGCACCTTGCAAAGAAGTTTACCTAAATTATCTAACAAGTTAGAGTTCGGCAGTTACTCTTTTTTTTTTTTTTTACGGATGAAAACATTTGCTCAAGGTCATATAACTGGTAATCACCAGAGGCAATACGAACCCTGGGGGTGTTCAACCCCAAACCCATGCTCTTGACCACTACTGCATGTTTATTGGGCGATTGCAGTGCTGCTGCTTTTGGTGAAGACAAGTACTAAATGTCTACTGTGTGCTTGATGTGATGGAAACTGCGGGTTTACAAAAATAAGACTCAGTCTTACGCCTAAGAGGCCTAAGTCTGGGGGGACATACCTATACACAGATCGTGAGTGGAGAGAGATGGATGAGGGTTTGGTGGGGTTCCAAGTGTGTAGGATGGAAGCAGACAGCTTCAAAGCTTTATGTTGCTTTATGGGGTTAGGAGGCCACTTCAAAACCTGTGTAGTTGATGGCAAATTCTCTCTCAGGGCCTGGGAGCATTGTCTCCAGAAAGCCTCACTTAAATATGTGTCTCTGGGCTTCCCTGGTGGCACAGTGGTTGAGAGTCCGCCTGCCGATGCAGGGGACACGGGTTCATGCCCTGGTCCGGGAAGATCTCACATGCCGCGGAGCGGCTGGGCCCGTGAGCCATGGCCGCTGAGCCTGCGCGTCTGGAGCCTGTGCTCTGCAACGGGAGAGGCCACAACAGTGAGAGGCCTGCGTACTGCAAAAAAAAAAAAAAAAGTCTCTCTAAGGGAGCTCAGGGCTTCAACTGACAGGAGCAGTGCTTTTTGCGGGGTGACGAGGAAAGTAGCTAGATGTCTGGGGATTATGGGCAGGGAACAGGGGACAGGTCCTCAGGTATCTAGGGTTAGGATGGGGGAGGGGAAGGGTGAAGGAGAGGGAATCGGATCAGGGTTCCTGACTTTTTGAAAAATCATTACTTGTAAAGAAAATGCCCGGCATCGTGTCCTCTAATGCTATACTGCCCACTGCTTTTGGGCAGAGATGGTGAGAAGAGGACCAAGTTCAGGGAAAGCCATGGAAGTGGCCTTGAAGGGGCTGGTAAAGCAAGAACAGAGTGAACTTGCCCATGGTTCCTCCCCAAGTCTCTCAGGGGGCCAAGTGGGTCCCAAGTCCTTGCTCAGCAGGGCACATGCTGACAGCAGTCTTGAAGGAGGGACTGCCCCGTTGGAGGGGTCAGCCCTTTGCTGACGGGAGCTGCCCTCTTCTAAAGAGTCCAGGTTTGGTTTCTGTTTTTATTTCTCCTTTTTTTTTTTTTTTTTTTTGCGGTATGCGGGCCTCTCACTGTTGTGGCCTCTCCCATTGCAGAGCACAGGCTCCGGACGCGCAGGTTCAGCGGCCATGGCTCACAGGCCCAGCTGCTCCGCGGCATGTGGGATCTTCCCAGACCGGGGCATGAACCTGTGTCCCCTGCTTCGGCAGGCGGACTCTCAACCACTGCGCCACCAGGGAAGCCCTCTCCTTCTTTTATAATCACAAAAGTATTAAATTATCTTGTCAAAATTAAACAATGCAGACATAATTTAGATTTATTTTTTAGTGTAAAAGTTCTTTATTTCCCCCACTCCCCCGACCCCATGGCTCTTCTCTTTGCATCCTGTAAAGAGTTTGAGGGTGTCCTTCCAGACATTTTTCCTGGGCATTTGCAAACACACAGGTGCAGCCTCCCCTTTTTTCGCTTAATGGAAATAGGATCCTAGGTGTGCTTCATTTTTTCCACCCTTGAAGTACCCTTGGTCATGCAAGGTCAATCTAGAGGAAGTCTTTCACTCTGTGGAAGGAAGAAACAGGCCCAGAGAGTGGAAATGACTTTCCCACTCATAGCCAGTGGCAGATGTGGAACTACAATGCTGGAATTCCACAAGTCTTGGTTGAACCCCCACTAGGTACTCAGAAAATAAGATGAATGAGAGTCTTTATTTAAAGAGTTGATGGCCTAGTGATTTCTGGCCTCTGGGCAGGGTTTTACACTTTACAAATGCTTCTGTAGAGGATAGAACCAATTAGGGTCCTGCAAAAACCCAGTTGTCCCTCAGTATCCTCTGGGGATTGTTTCCAGGAACCCCCCAACCCCCCGTGGATAACAAAATCTTTGGATTCTGGAGTCCCTTATATATAAAATGGCATTGTATTTGCATATAACCTACACACTCATGTCCTCTTGTATACTTTAAATCACCTCTAGATTACTTATAATACTTAATACAGTGTAACTGCTATGTACATAGTTCCCTGTGCCTGGGAAAATTCAAATTTTGCTTTTTTGGAACTTTCTGGAGTTTTTTTCCCCCCTGAATATTTTCAGTCTGCTGTTGATTGAAATCACAGACGTGGAACCTGTGGCTACGGAAGGCCGACTGTAAGTAGAAAATTATTAACTCTTACAGATGAATAAGTCAAAGTCCAGGGACAGAAAGTATCTTTTGTAAAAACTGCACAAGAAGACTGTGGTAAAACTGATAGAATTGGGTCCCCCGTTTCTGTTGTGTTATGAGGCTTAACGGCAGCTGGGCCCATGGCAAACGCGTAGTAGGCAGCTGCTGACTGATTAGAATAAGGTCCATAGGCTTAACAGTAAGGTTTGTAGCAAGTCTCAGGGTGAGGCCAGCTTCTCTTGATATCAACCTCCTGTCCCAAAGGCGGTTTCTGGGCAGCTCCGGAGAGAATCTGCCAGTGGGAGTTGCCCTGGCTGGCCGGCCCCGTTTGAGGTAGCAGTGTGCGCAATTTTATTAACATAAAGGAGTATTTCCTTCCGATCTGGATGATGTGAAAATTCTCTTTCCTGAAGGTCTCTGGGAACAAAAAACCCTCCTTGGCCATCTGGACCCTGCCTCTAAATCAGCAGTAACACACGACCTAGGAACGTTGGTCGCTCTTTCCTCAACAAAAAGGAAGGGGTTGGATTTAATTATGTCTAAGTCTCTTCTGGAGACCCCAGGATCATTTATCACGCGGCTACGACGTGCCTAGGGGCCGCGTGAGTGCGGAGGGCGATTTCTCTGCCGTCGCACGAGACTCGCACATTCTCACTCTAACACCTGGTGTGCCGTAGTGTCAAGTGCAAAAGTGCATGTCACATGCACACTCGAGTGTGATCGTCGGATCGGGGTTCGTGCGACTTGTTCCCCCGGATCCCGGCACCAAGGGCGGTGCGGGCGCGTCGCAGGCGTCGGACGGAGAGTTGCCGAGAGACTGGATCGGCTTCAGGGCGCGCGTCTGCGCGGCCTGGACGGGGAGGGAGAGCTCCACGGAGAGAAGGAGAGGGTGCTGCCGTGCCGTCGGGTCACCAGCTTTCCGGCCTCGCCCCCGCCCCTCCTCCCCTGGGAGACCGGGCCCAGCGCCCCACGGCCAACGCTTTAATGCCTGGCGGGGCCGCGGCTGGCCCCTCGGGAGGCGAGGTCAGCCCGCCCACGCAGGCCATTGGCTCCGGAGAACAAAGGAGCCGCCCCGCAGGCTTCTCCTATAGGGCTGAGCTGGTCATCTGAGAGGTTCAGCCAATCAAGTGGCGGGGCGGCCCAGGGGATGGCCTGTCCCGCCAGCCAATCAGGGGCGTGGGCCTGCCCCGCCTGCCCCGGGACTGGCGGGGCCGGGGAGCTCAGTGCCCAAGTCGCCCCGGGGTGGCAGTTCCCGTTAACCTTAGCCACAAAGTCAAAGGTATTTATTCCCGTCCCCTCCCTCCGAGTCCCTCTGAATCCGGGCGGGGAGGGGCGTGCGGAGGGACGGACCGTGCCGCGGGGCCAGCGTCCGGCCCCGCTCCTCCCGCGCTGTCTCCACCCAGACTCGGGCTGGAGGCGGCCTCGGGGCCCCCTGAGCCCCCCGCGCTCTCAGCCCCGAACTTTCCCCACCTCCGCACAGCTCACGGGGAAAGGGGCCCGGGTCGTGCGTGGGAAGGGGCTGCAGGCCGGGTGAGAGCTGGAGGGAGGCGGGAGTGGCGCGGAGGTGAGCGCGGGGACTGCCCCCTCGGCTCCTCCGGGCGCGCTCTGCCAGAGCCTGTCCCGATATTCGGGAGCGGTGTCAGCCTCCCCCAAAGATCGAGTTCCTGCAGGGCGGGAACCCCAGTGCTCGCCGCAGAGTGACACATAGTAGGTGCTTAATAAAAGATTAAATGAGTGGGCCTGAGGATCGGGGGCGAGAACAATGAGAGCGAAGCACCACAGAAATTGGAGGTGTGTGTGTAGGGGTCTCCCCGAAACCTCCATTCTAGGAAGACAGGCATAGGAACCAAGATCTCAGTGGGGCTGGGGGTAGGCTCTGGGGGTTTCTTCCCTCGTGAAGGTGGAGGGTATAGAGATGCCGCCCCCTCCAGCCCTTTGGGAGGATGGAGCCTGGTGTGTGTCTTGGTCCACCAGACCTGGGGTGGGGTGTGGTCAAAGCCCCGACGCGAGGCCGGCTATGTCCAGGCTCCACTATTAGGTGTGCATTTTGGGTCCAGATGTTCATCTGTAAAATGAAAATATTAGAGGGTATTAGTCTCCTTTCAACGCTAAGGTTCCATGATTCTGTGCTTCTCATCTGTTTGGGACTTAAATTTCTTTTATCTAAATGTTCCTTTGTTAAAATTTTTATTAATGGTTTACAGCATGCTGGACCTCGTGCTGGGTGTTGGGGAGAGAGAAACACTCCCTGTGTTAAGATGTTTACAGTCGTCTTGTGGAGACAAATTATTATTATACTATGTAGATGGTACTGGGTTGGGTGGGTGCACAGGTTAAACAGAAGGGCCCCTAACTGAGCCTGGTGTTATCCACAAAGGCTTCCTGGTGAAAAGTGATCCTGGATCTGGGCTGGGCAGAGAAGAGTTGGGCAAGGGTATTCCAAGACTGATGACAGGTGTCCCTAGACACGGCAAGGTCAGGGAGTTGCATCTGGGGACAATGGGGTAGGTTGGTGGTACAGTGAGAGGTGAGCAGAGGCCAGATTTTAAATGGTCTTGCCAGGAAATTTTTAGCAGTACCTGAAAGTGCTGGGGACCCACTGAAGTGTTTTAAGCAAAGTACTAACATGTCTAAGGTGTAATTTTCGGAAAGTCGCTTTGAGTCTGGGTGGTGGATGGATTGGAGGCGCAAGATGAACTGTGATAGCAGTGCAGCCTCCAGGTGAGCAGTGCTGAGGCCTGAACTAAGGCAGCAGCGGTGGCAGATGCTGGAGGTATTAAAACAGCGCTGGTACGATTTAGTGACCTGTGGATTGTGAGGGCTGCGCTCTGCGGTAGTGAAAGGTGGTGGCAGTTTTGAGAGGCCTGGTGAGTCCCACCCGGAGGGGCAAAGGATGCCCAGGGCCAAGTGCAGAGCTGGTCCAGGTACCTGCTCCCCTGGCGAGGGTTAAGCTGAGGAGTCTAAGGTTTCCTAGGATGGGGCTGGCCTGCAGGGGAGAGTGGGCCAGGTGGGCAGGAGACCTGAGTTCTAACTTTCTCTGAGGCAGGGAGTGTCCCCTCTGGGCCTTGCTTTCCTCATCCAAAAAGGGGGAAACACTCCTTATCCTTGCCAAGCTCCTCTGAACGCAGTAAGGGTGAAAAGTGTTTATAAATCAAAATGTGACAACTGTCCAAAGTGTTGTTAGCAGGTGGTTTCATCCCTTGCCTTCGATCAGGTAATGGGAGTCCCCAGGCCCTGGCAGGCTCCTGAGTCTTAGATTTGGGGCAGAGGAATATGGGTGACGTTCTGTCCTCTAAAGGGAGACAGGTGAGCAGAGACTGGGGGTAGGGATGCCATGGCTGGGGGACAGGCCTGGGGGCGGGGAGGTGGGGGAGTGACAGTCCCAGCAAAGGGGTGAATGTTGGGCAGGGCAGGTGGGGCAGGGGTCCTGGAAGGAGGTGCCCTGGGGACTGGCATGGCGTTGAATCTGGGACCCCTGGGAGGCGGGCGGGCATGATGGGATAAGGCAGCCGCCCTGGCCGCCCTGGACCTGGTTCCCAGGGAACACTGGCGGAAGCAAACTGATGTCACTGAACTGGGCTCTTCCTGTCAGTTCTGACAACTGGGTGGTGGGGAGGGGGTGATGGCAATGCCGTGACCTAAAACGAATTCGTCTTGCACCGTGTGAACATTTTCCAGAGTCCTTTCGCAAGGTTTCCCTCCCACTGCTTGATATAACAGTTCTATACAGAGGACCAGGCATTATTTCCATTGACAGATGGGGAAACTGAGGCCTAGGGAAGGAAAGTGGCTGGCCCGGGGTCACGTGACTAGCCAGAAGCAAACCCGGCCCCAAGGTCTCTGGCCTCCCTGTCCTGGGCTCCTTCTGCTACGTGTGGTCTTTTCTGTGGGACGATGGCCTGCCCCGCCCTCTTCCTCCTCACCGCTGTCCCCTCTCCTGGGACTGAGGACCGCAGCGTTTGGGAGGCTGAGGTCTGAAGATGCTGGAGTAGGAAGGGGGAATGGGGAGAAGGGGGAGGACGGGGGCAGGGCTTGGAAGAGGTAACAGTGAGGGTGCATGGGGACACCTGATCGGTAGTGAGTAGATCCGGGAAGTCGGAGAGGAACGAGGGAGGAGCAGGGAGGTTGATGGAGAGGAGGACGGGGTGGGGGCCCTGGAGGGGCTCGGGGGTTGTTCTGGGAGTTGTAGAAGGGTGCCGGGCATGCCTTATGCTGGGATGTGGGGCGGAGGCGGGCTCCTAGGCGGTGGATGGAGGTGGTGCTCACCTGGTCCGGGCTAGGACCTCGGCCAGCCTGTCTGTCCTTGGGCCCCGGGCCATAGAAGGTGGGAACAGCAGTTGCCCTGCCTTTCCGATACCATTTTAAAGCCACTTGTTGGGGATGGTTTGCGTGTCCTCGGTCAGCAACGCTGGAGGAGAGGAAGGTGAAGTGGGTGCAGGCTTGGGGGACCGATGCCTGGAGAGAGCGCTGATTATCCAGAGGTCAGCCAGAGCCCGGGCCCAGGGACCAGGCCTCGCGCAGGAGTGGCCTGCGTTGCAGGGACTGGCTTTGGGAGAGAGGGCCTGGGGGCCGTGCGATCAGTCCTGGGAGACAGAGGCTACACCAGCTCCTCCCCGCCACAAAGTCGGGCTGTGAGGCCGTGGGGCTCGCCTGAGCTGAGCCGGCACAAGCGTCCGCGGCTCTCTTTAGTCCAGCCCCCCGCCTGGCGCTCAGGGCCCAGACCCGGCCCTGCTCTCCTTACCCCTGCCGTGCGCAGCCTGGCCCGGAGGAGGCCCTCCTCCCCACCCAGTCTCCATCTCCCGGGAGAGGCGGTACCTGGGGCTGCTCTGTCAGCACAGCTCTGCAGGTAGCCTTGACCGTGAAAGCTGTCCACGCCCGGTTCCTCTGCGAGGCCAGCTCCCCGCCGCTGTGCAGAGCTTGGGGTTGCCCTGTGGGCGCCGGGGGCCGCCAGAGATTCTGAAGCAGCTTGAAGGGTAGCGGTTTAGGGAGGGTGAGCTGGCCGTGGGGTGCTGGGAGAGAGGGCTCAGAACCTTCGGGTGCGGACTGTTCTCAGGCCATGAGAAAGAAGAGACCATTTAGGAAGTCTGGTGTTTCCCCCAACCTGCTGCTCACAGCAAAGCCCCCGGAGCGGGCGCTTTCAGTCACCTTCGCCACTGGGGACCTAGGCCTAGCGGTGAAGCGATTCGCCGAGGACACTTGGGCTAGAAGTCAGGGCCCCTGCTCCCGGGCCCAGGCGTGCGTGGGTGTGAGGAGAGGCGCGGCCAACGCGAGTGGACGGCGAAGGAGTCGGGGCTCGGGCTCCCAGGGGAGCGGGGAACGGCCCGCCGCCGCCTCCTGGCCAGACCCCTGCAGCGTGGCCCTGGGGCTCGGGCTGCACCGGCCGGCGGGGCAGAGCCTTGTCCTCTTTCTAGGGCTTTCTGTGCCCCTCCAGCTTCTCCCCTCCGGCTGCAGCGCTGCTGCCCCACGCCGCCCCGCTCCCCTCAGCTTCCGCCACGGGTACCCCAACAGGTGACTGTTCCGTGTCACCAGCTGTCGCTTCCTCTCCCGGTGGCTGCATCGTCCTGAGTTCCGCTCCTTGGAGCAGTGGGCCTGGGGGGACGGTCATGGGTCGTGAGGAGACTTGGGTCAGCAGGGAGTCACATTGCTGTTTTCTCCAGCGTGAAAGGCGAGTGACTTGTGCCCGTGCGGTTCACGTTGGCACACTCGTGTCTCTGGATCTGTAGATCCAGCTGTGCGGGCTCTGTCCTGGACCCTGGCACTCGGCAGCGAGCCTGGGAAGTCCTGTCCTCTGGGGGGATTTCTTAATATTTCAGTCTCTCTGTACTCTGCATATGCAATTTTGCAGGTATTCTCACGTGTATGAGTGTCTCTGTATTTTTGCATCTTTGAACGTTTGTGTACTTACCGCCTTGGATGTTAGAAATGATCGTCTCTGGATATGTTTGTGTGCAGATCAGTTTCTTCTCGTATGACTGTATTTTATCAATATTTTTTATTGAAGTAGAGTTGATTCACAATGTTGTGTTAATTTCTGCTGTACAACAAAGTGATTCAGTTATACACGAACACATTATTTTTTTAAATATTCTTTTCCATTATGGTTTATCACAGGATATTGAATGTAGCTCCCTGTGCTCTACAGTAGGACCTTGTTGTTTATCCATTTATATATAAAAGCCTACATCTGCAAACCCTGACCTCCCACTCCATCCCTCCCCCGACCCCCTCCCCCTCGGCAACCACCTCTGATTATATATTTTAAATGAAACATCCACTGATATTAACTGAAATCCATTTCCCAGGCCAGGGACATCATTAACCTGTCCTGAGGTATTTGTTGTTGTTGATGAAACGCTGGGGCCAGAGGGGCCCCGTCTTCAGTCTTTCCATTTCTCTCATTCGTTCATTCATCTATTCATTCATCCAGTATAAACTGAGCACCTTCTGCGTCCCAGGCCTGGGCAGGCAGGGCCACCGCCATCCTGGAGCTTTCTATCTAGTGCAATGTCGCCCAGCAGAACCTCGTGAACCTGGAAATCTTCTTTTCTGCTGGATGTTATGGTGGCTCTAGCCACGTGTGACTGCTGAACCCTGGAAGCGTGGCCAGTGTGAATGAGAAACTGAATTTTAAACATAATTTGTACACACTTAAATACCAACACGTAGGTCTAGAGGCCAGACTCCTGAAAATGAGGCCCTGGTGGCTTAAGGTTTGGTACACTCTGCGCCTTCCCTTAGAGGCGACATCCAGGCGCGGGAGCTCTGGCCGGGGCAGGCCCACCCCGGTTCCTTCGGTCCTGGCTCCAGCATTTACTGGCTGTGTGACCTTGAGCAAACCGCTGAACGTCTCAGAGCCCCGGCTCCTTAGGACGAAGTGGGCGTTGCTTGCTGAGCGCCTGGTACCCAGTCGGTCTCCCTGTCCCTACCGAGTCTTGTCTGGTCACCCCCTTTTCTTCCCAGAGCCAGGTCAATACCGAGGTGACCAGGGAAGCCCCCGCCCTCTCAGTGAATGGGGGAAGGACAGACAGAGTCTCCGTCCCTCCGGAGGACTCCGAGAGCACACCCTCAGGGTGAGGGCTAGCTGGGGCCTGCGGGCCCTCGCCCATCCCCTTCCAAACGCTGGCCTGGGCTGCTCCCCCGGGGGACTTGACCTACTGGTGTGAGGGCGGTAGCTTGATGGGGAGGGCACCTTGGGAAGACCGCCTCCTGTGCGTGGTTTCCTGTGGGGAGGGGCTGTGCCTCGGTGAACCGGGGGGGGGGCAGATGGTGTCGTCCTGGGTGGGGCTCCTAGCTGAGCAGGGCCTGTGAGCTGGGCCTTCGGCTGGAGTTTGGGAGATGCATCTGCCGAAGCCTGAGCTACTGGTGGAGGGCACGTGACCGGTCCCCACTCCACTGGTGACAGAGGACACATGAGGTGCCATTTCTTTCTTCCCCATGTGGGGCCTGAGTCTGTGAAGAGAGAGGTACTTGGCTGGTGGAAAAGGTCCAGGGCCCTGAGATCTGGAGGATGTGGAGTGACCCAGACGTGTCCCTGCACCGCCCGCCTCTCCAGGCCCGTGGCCTTTGTCCACCCCCAGCTGCCGTCTGCCTTCCCCCCAGATTTCTGCTGAGATCGAAGCCCCTTCCCTGCCCCCAGACCTCAGCACCTGCCCCGGGCCACAGGTAGTTGTCACGGCAGCTGTCCCGCCAAGCCTCCCCGTCAAGGGGCTCTCATCCCCAAAGCCGCCTGACCCAGAGCCAGGGGCTGGGAAGGAGGAGGTGACTGGTGCCCTGTCCCGAGGCCCACCCCCCGCGTGTGTCCCGCCCTCCGCGGGACCTGCTGGGCAGGGAGGGGAAAGGTCATCGGAGGTCGGGGTCGCGGAGCTGGGTGATAGACCAGGTGGCCAGTAGGGACTCGGTGTGGGCACTGGTGGATGGGGACCGGCCCGCGTTGCCTCCTGTTTTCTGGCCAGAGTCTTCTGCTGGGCGGCCTGCTCGCCGTGTCCCTGGGCATCTCTCTCTCCAGTCAGCTGAGTGACGCGTCTGGTGGGGCGAGAAGAGGTGTGCAGTGCGGTGCCTCAGGGTGGGGTGCGCGGGGGCCTGGCCGGCCTGGAAAGATGCTGCCACATGCAGGGACCTTCTGCCGTTCGGCTTGTCTCAGGGGTTTGTCTGAGGACACCTGTTGGCCTGTTTTCCAGACACATCCCACCTGAGCACACAGGGGGAGATGGGCCCCCAGGACATAGCCCCTGTCCCCTGTTCCTGTCCCCTGCCCTCTCCTTTCTTCCTTCTTCTCCTCGGGCCCATGAGGGTCCTTTCCTTCTATTTCCACTTCTGTTCTTTCTCGGACCATGAGCTCTGGTGCAGCCCAGTGACTCCCTGTGAATTGGTCGCCAAGAATTGAAGCCCTTCTGCCACCTGAGGCGATTTTGAGTTGGTAATACCTCTTAAGACAGAATGGATCAAGGAGGACTGATTTGATTTGGCTTAAGGGGCCTCAGTTGTGTTGTGCAGGGGTTTTGTGAATGAGCCCAAGTCCCACCCTGTGTCCTGGCCCCGAATGGTGGCCCGAGCCTCCACCCCCCTGCCTGAGATCCCCCACGTCAAAGTGGCCTCTTTGTCCTCCAGTGCTCTGAGTCTCCTTAGGCAGACATGAAATCTCCAGCTGGTGAGAGGCTACCCCGTGGCCTGGGATGCAGGGTGACCTGGAAGGAAAATGTGGTGCTAAGTCAGGAGCACTGGCTTAGGACCCCCAAGGGGGGCCTTCTCCTGCCCCCATTGTGGCCCCCTTCTCTCTGCACCACGGGCGGGTTTCAGTGTCTCTCGTAACCCACGGCAGGAGTGCGTAACAGACCCCTTTGGGGGAAACAGAATTAAAAACCAAATCTGGGCTTCCCTGATGGCGCAGTGGTTGAGAACCCGCCCGCCGATGCAGGGGACACGGGTTCGTGCCCCGGTCCGGGAAGATCCCACGTGCCGCGGAGCGGCTGGGCCTGTGAGCCACGGCGGCTGCGCCTGCGCGTCTGGAGCCTGCGCTCCGCAACGGGAGAGGCCACAACAGTGAGAAGCCCGCGTAACGCAAAAAAAAAAAAAAAAAAAAACCAAATCTCCTGCCAACTCAGAGAAACTCCCCGCAAAAGTAGGAGAGAAAGAAAACAGGTCTTTAACTGAATAAGCATTAGACTAGAATGTGGTGCATATCACACGCAATTTGCTAAGAGACTATAGACGGAAATCTCACCTGTTACACAGCCCAGCAGGGGCGAGCGCACTGACACGTGCTCTCCAGGGAAAGCGTAGCCAGGCCTCGGGTAAGAGGACTTGACGGCGCCGTTTGTCACACGGAGTTCACCCTAAATTCGCCTGGAGTTGGGTGGCCACCCGCGATGGCTAATTGCCTTTATGCAAAGGAAACATCCACTTCTTGTATCTTGGTGATGGCAGGAGGTTTGCAGCCCGGAGCCCGGTGCTGCTGGAGAGTTAGGCTCCCACCTCCCACGGGCAGGGGACACTGGCCGCTGTTTCCTTGATGTTTGCATTTAGGAGAGATGGCTCCCGGGTCCTCGAGAAAGAGGGTCCTGGGTTGTAAAGCCGGCAAGAGGCTTAGTGAGCTTTAAAAAGATTTATATACACCTCAAAGGGGCAGAGAAAGAACTTCCAATCAGAAGTTTTCTAAAGAAAGTACTCTGAAAGAAAGGGGAGGGTTCTCTTTCCCTTTCTGCACCAGGGAGGGTGAGTTTTCTGTTTCTCAGATTCATATCTCCCTGATAGCCCTGCCCCCCGCCTCTCCAGGCAGGGTCCACATCTCCAGCCTGGGTCCCTGTTCCCGGAGTAGCCGCTGGAAGGGGACCTGGGAGAAGGAAGCGGGGAGACCCTTAGAACGGGGTTTCTGGGAGGCTCTCCGGGGCCTGAGGTGTGGAGCAAGGGGAGGCTGGGTTCCCCGAGCCCAAGTGGTGGCCGAGGAGAGGTTCCCGGCCCTGCAGCGGCTGGGGCCTGTTGGGAGTGCAGGGCGTCCGGGGGTGCAGGCGTAGGAGACGAGATCCCCGTCCTCGGGGGGCCCGCCCACAGCACCACGTGCAGCGGCCACGTCTCTGAGCGCACGTAACGGGCAGCATGTCGGTGCCCCACACGGCTGTTCGGTGCCCTCCACGTGCGGGCTCTGTCCCGGGCCCTGGCACTCGGCAGCGAGCCCGGGAAGTCCTGTCCTCGATTCCTGTCGGGGAATAAGCAGAAAAGTAAATATCCTGTCCGGTGGCGAAAAGTGTCCGGGAGGAATGGGAGGTGGGGTTAGGGTTGTGACTTGACCCAGGGTTGCCAGGGAAGGCCACTCAGAGGAGGTGACGTTTAGGCTGGGGCCCGGAAGGGGCAGGGGCCGCGCCGAGGGGTCAGAGCAGCCGGGCCCGTCCCGATCACATTCCAGGCGCCAAATGAGCCAGTCGGGAGGTGTTCAAGAGACTGAAGAGCAAGAAAAGATGAGCCCCAGATTGGTGGGCGAGGGATCAGGTCCCTAGGACCCAGGTTGGTCACGTGTGTTCTTGCTCGGGGTTGGGGGCGCCGTGAGGCCCCAGAAGGGTTTGCGCTGGAACCTGGACGGGGGCTTTGAGAGACGGGGGGGCTGGCGATTTTGGAGGGACGGTTCTTCCCTCCAAGGTGTCCTCGTGACCACGTTGCAGGGTAGGGGGTGTCTCTAAACTTATTTGAGGTTCCTGGTTCTCTCCTGTGGCATCCTTCACACCCCGCCCCGCAGGCGATGAGAGAGTGGGCGTGAGAATCTGGTCTGGGCGTTAGAAGCCCAGGGACCTTGCCCAGCTCTGCCGTTCGGCCACCTCTGTGACTTGGGGCATGTCAGCGGCCCTCTCTGGCCTCCGTTTATTCTTCATAAGATGGGAATTATACACATTTTACCTGCCTAGCAGGTATATGTGCTTTTAAAATAAATCCTGCTCATTCTGACAGAGGTCATAGAAGAGCTTTTGAAAAAGAGGGACTGCCTCCTGTGGGTGGCATTCGTCCTTGTCCCACAGGCCAACTCTCTTTCCTTTGCTCCCAGCTCACCCACAGACGGCCGGGCAGGGAGCCGCGGTGCTGATGCCGAGGGGCCTCCGGGGATGGAGAGTGGCCTGGCTGGCGACAGCAGCACAGGTAAGAGAAGAGGGGCAGGTGGGAGCCCACCACGGCCCCCTCCCCAGCCCCGTCTTCCCCGTCCCTCTGTAGCTGAGCAGGAGTTGCTGGTGGCCTGTAGAACCACCTGGTGGGACCAGGACGCTGAGGTCACGTCCAAGGATGGAGCAAACACAGACGAGGGGGCTAAGAGCTGACAAAGCCCAGCGTGTGCTTGCCAGGCAGGGACACACAGACACACACAGACACACACACGCAGACACACACACACACAGAGACACACACACACACAGAGACACACACACACACAGACACACACAGACACACAGACACACAGACACACAGACACACAGACACACACACAGACACACACAGACACACAGACACACACACACAGACACACACAGACACACACACACAGACACACACACACAGACACACACACACAGAGACACACACAGACACACACAGACACACACACACACACACACACACACACACACACACACCATGCAGAAATCTGCTGCGGGAAGATCAGGTTAGATCAGGGAGTGCTTGGTGTTGGAGCTGATCACACACCGAAAGGCAGCGCTCTGGGGAGGACACGTGGTCGCAACAAGCCCTGCTGTTGGTTGGGTGAGAGAGTGTCTTCAGTTCAGTCCATTAAGCTTCCCGGGGTCACACAGTTCACGGTCTGTGTCAGCTGATGCTCTCGGAGCCGGTGGTGAGGAAACACAGCAGTTAGTCCTGGTGTCTCCCGGGCAGGGGGCAGGCGCCGCTGAGAGTGGGAAGTGCCCTGTGGAGACCCCTCCCCAGCCGCCCGCTGCCCGCTTCTGGGATGGAGCAGCCCCTGGTCTGAGACCCGCTCTCAGCCTCTGTGGCAGGCCCTGTTCTGCGTGTAGCTGGGCTGCACGGTGGCTCTGGCCCCGGGAGAGGGGACCGGCCCAGGCCTGGGAACTCGGCCCCTCGCTCAGCACAGTGACCAGGTCTCTTTACCTCCCACCCCTTCCAGGGGAGTTGCCCCATAGACCCCAGAGCCCCCGCCCTCCCAGGACAGTCACTGCAGTGGGCCTAAGATGAGACAAAAACCAGGCAGTTGGATAAAAAAGAAAGAAAACAGCAGCTCGAAGGAGGCAGTATGATATATGGACAGCACACTGTTCTGGGGCTGGGCCCTGACACACACGGCAGTGAGTTCGGCCACCCCACTTCCCAGTCCCCCACAACCCCGGCCCCGGGCTGTCGCTCTGAACGCTGAGAGCACTCGAGGGGTGTGTGTGTGTGTCTGTGTGTCTGTGTGTGTGTGTGTGTGAGGCTCACATTACAGTAATGACAGGAAGTCCTGGGGCAGACAGTTCCAAACATTTCAGCTGAAGGACCCTTTTGCCCACGTAAACTCATAAGGGAGATCCTAATTCAGACGTGAGAGATGGGCTCCACCAGGGCCTTCTCTGCCCCGTACGGCAGCTGCAGCTTCGGGAAGAGGTAGAAAAACACCGGCCTGGACCTTGGAGCCACTGGGGCCTGGGGCCCCCCGTGAGCTCAGCCTCCACAGGCTGCCACGCCTGCTGGCCAGGCTGAGGCAATGACTCTTCCGGAAGGCCAGAGCTTTCAGATAATTGCGAGCTTACCTCTTTCAGGTACCTTTTACTTTATGTGTTTTTTTTTTAATCGTGGGGAAATATATGATACATAACATGAAGTTTACCATTTTAACTATTTTTAAGGGTACAATTCAGTGGCATGAAGTGCATTCACGTTGTGGTACAGCCATCACCACTATCCATTTCTCGAATTTTCCCATAATGTCAGAAACTACCCATTAAGCAATAGCTCACCATTTAGCAGCTTTTTATTTTATCTGAGCCATTTAGATAAAAACTGATGCTTTTTATGCTGACTGAGGACCAGTACCTTTGGAACAAGCAGGCGGAAGCCGGTTTTCCTCTGTATCAGTGCCTGATCCCTACGGGAAGGTGCCCGTGACGACTGAACTCCCAGCAACACACGTCACGGGTCTACACGCGCCACCCCTGGGCTCCAGGGCCTCTTCACGCACCCCAGCCACCGTGCTGGATATCAAGGCCAGGTTTAATCAGGAAAAGGCAGTGGCTTTTGTGGGGCTCTGGGGCATGAATGGGTGCCCTGCCACTTGGGGACAGTGGCGCCCCTCTGACTGGAATATATTTTGGATTCACTGCATGACCACCAATTTGGACAGCTATGGCCCTGTTAAATACTTCCGCCAGCCAACAATTCAGGGCATCTGAGGAAACATTCTTAGAATCAGTGAAGCTCATTACACACGGGTTTTCGATTCCTGCCAGCACACAATTTAAGTCACCACTTTCATTTTCAAATGATTACTCCTGATAAAATGACCTCTCACAACCGAGCGTCTGGGGAGGCCTCACAGCGTCATTTCACCAGGGGGAAAGCTGGCCCCTTGCAGGTGCTTTCTGCGACACTCCCACCCTCCCACCTCCGCCTCCATGGGCGCCACATCGGTTTCTTTGCCCCCATTGGCCAGTGAGGCTGTGGGATGGAGCAGAGCTCTTTGGCCTCAAAACTAAAGACCACCAGATTAGAGGGGAGGTTTTCTCTGTATTTCCTCAGGTATTTTAAAGACTTAAAAATTGTAAGGTTTGAATTTTTATGCGAATATTCAAATAACACATATACAGTGTAAGTCCCCTTTGACTTCTCCATCTAGTCCTGCTATGGTCCATATCACCTGCAGGGTGGCCACCGTCTTGGGTATGGTGGGAACCGTCCCGGATCGGGCATGTGTGTGTACGCAGAGAGGTATGGTTTTATTTTCCATAAGTTGGATGAGACGACTGATACTGATTTTCAGTTTTGTTTTTTTCTCTTCAAATGTTTTCGAAATCTTTTCACATGAGCATCTGTAGCTCTTGTCAGTTGCTGCACAGTAATCCACATTGTGAAGGGAGTGACAATTTTATTAGACTATTATCGATGGGTAATTAGGTTGTTCCCCCCTTTTTCCTAATTACAGATAGCACTTCAGTGAATATACCAAGACGTTCCTCTTTGGACTCATATGTATGTCTTGGGATAAACACCTAGAGTGAAATTGCTGGGTGGAAGAGGTGGAAGATTGCACACATTTATAATTTTAATAAGCACTGTCAGGCCGTCCTCAAAGAGTCTGAATTCGTTTCGGCCCCCAGCATATCCATGTTGTACTTATCCTCCTATGTAATTTCCGTGTGTATTGTGAAGTCGGGATATTGTCAGCGTATTCAATATTTGCTGCCGTGATCGGTGAAAAGATGCTACACTGTTATTTTGCACTTTGCTGAGTACTAGCGAGGGTGCACCTCTTTTCATCCTCTCTATAGGAGTCCTTTATATACTCTGGATATTAGTATACTCTGGATATTAGTCCTTTATATATTCTGGATATTAATACTCTGGATATTAAGCGCCCTTTATATACTCTGGATATTAGTCCTTTATATACGCTGGATATTAATACTCTGGATATTAAGAGTCCTTTATATACTCTGGATATTAAGAGTGCTTTATATACTCTGGATATTAAAAGTCCTTGAATACTCTGGATATTAGTCCTTTATATACTCTGGATATTAATACTCTGGGTATTAAAAGTCCTTTATATACTCTGGATATTTATTATTAGTCCTTGATATACTCTGGATATTAGTCCTTGATATACTCTGGATATTAATACTCTGGATATTATTAGTCCTTTATATACTCTGGATATTAAGAGTCCTTTATATACTCTGGATATTAAGAGTCCTTTATATACTCTGGATATTAAGAGTCCTTGATATACTCTGGATATTAGTCCTTGATATACTCTGGATAGACGTATGCTGTCCAGTAGGTGGCCAATAGCCACAGATGGTTATTTAAATTTAAATTTAGATTTAAATTAATTTAAATTTTAAAAAGTACGTTCAGTTCCTCGGTAGTACTAGCCACATTCCAAGTGCTCTATAACCACCTGTGGCTAGAGGCGCCATGTATCAGACAGCTAGGATGTAAAATGTTTTCACTCTGTGGAAAGCTCTGTTGGAAGAGGCTGCCCCCCGCACGTTCATTTCTAGTTCTCTCGTATGCAGTATCCTTTGTCATACAGGGGTTTTAAATTTAGTTTTCATGTTTTGCATCTTGTTTAAGAAGATTATCAATTACCTCTAGATTCTAAACAAATTCTCCTGATTCTTTGAATACTGTATTTGCTTCTTTTTTTTTTTTTTTTGCGGTACGCGGGCCTCTCACGGTCGTGGCCTCTCCCGTTGCGGAGCACAGGCTCCGGACGCACAGGCTCAGCGGCCATGGTTCGCGGGCCCAGCCGCTCCACGGCACGTGGGATCTTCGCGGACCGGGGCACGAACCCGTGTTCCCTGCATCGGCAGGCGGACTCTCAACCATTGCGCCACCAGGGAAGCCCTGTATTTGCTTCTTTTAAACCATCTGGAACTGATTTTTATAAACAGTATGAACTACAAATCTAACTTGAATATTTTTCCCAAATGGAGAGTTAGTTGGTCCTAAATTGATGAATAGGCCAGCCTTTCACTGTTGACTTGGAATGCTACCTTGTACCGCATATCAAACTTTTCTGTTCTTTTGATGTATCCGTCATTTATGTGTATGCTACACTTTTAATGATTGTTTTTAGCTTCTTTTTTTTTTGGGTGGGAGGGACTCTCACTCACAGCCTCACCTCACCTGGCTCACTATGGAGCAGCCGTGTCAATACAACTGCATCAGTCAAGACTTCTATCAAATGGACTTTATTTTTTAGAGCAGTATTAGGTTTACAGAGAAAACGTGCAGAAAGGACAAACAGCGCCCTATACCCTTCTCTACAGTTTCTCCTGTTATTAACGTTTTGCATTAGAATGGTGCAGTTTTTACAATAGATGAACCTTTATTAACACATTTGTATTAAATAAAGTCCATAGTTTGCCTTAGGGTTCACTCTTTGTGTTGTACATTCTGTGGACAGATGCTTAATGTCCTGGACCTACCATTACAGTATCATGCAGAGGAGTTTCACTGCCCTAAAGATCCTCTGTGCTCTGCCTGTTCATCCCTTCCCCCCCCGCCCCCGACCCTTCAACCCCTGGCAACCACTGATCTTTTTACTGTCTCCACAGTTTTGCCTTTTCCAGAATGTCCTATAGTTGGAATCATACAGTGTGTAGCCTTTTCAGATTGGCTTCTTTCACTTAGTCATGTGCATTTAAGTTTCCTCCATGTCATTTCATGACTTGAGATCTCATTTCTTCGTATCACTGAGTAGTACTCCATTGTATGGTGTACCACTGTTTATCCACCCACCCAATGAAGGACATCTCTTGGATGCTTCCACGTTTTGACTGTTATCAATAAAGCTGCTGTAAACATCCGTGTGCAGGTTTTTGTGTGGACGTAAGTTTTCAACTCCTTTGGGTGAATACCTAGGACAGCGATTGGTTGGATCGTATGCGAAGAGTATCGTTAGTTTTGTAAGAAACGGACAAACTGTCTTCCAAAGTGGCCTTAACACTTTGCATTCCCACCAGCAGTGAATGACATTTCCTGTTGCTGCACATCCCTGTCAGCGTTTGGTGGTGTCGGTGTTTTGGATTTTAGCCATTCTGATGGGTGTGTGGTGATAGCATTTTAGCTTTCAATGTTGCATAAGCCAAATCCTTCCTTGCTCATTTTTAGAATTTCTGGGTGATTTACACACATAGTCAATGTTATAATTTACTTAATTAGGATTACACTGAATTTAAACATTTTGGAATGGAGAGCTTCTTATCTAGGAATATGATGTACCTGTTCTTTTATTTACATTTTATCCCTTCAATAAAGTTTAATAGTTTTCTTTATGTTTTGCTTGTATATTAGGTATACTTACAGTTACTTTATCGCCATTTTAAAAAAGTTATGAATTCTGACGTTTTTTATCTGGCAGTTTTGTTGAAACTTTTATCTCTAAAACTTCATCAGTGGATTCTCATGCACATTCTAGGTTAATAATTATCAGCAAATGACAGTTCTCTCCTCCTTTCCAATATTTATATATATCTTTCTTTTTTCACCTTGTTCCTAACTTGAATAGGCTTCTAATCTTTTGCCTTCGGTTATAACATTTGCTGCAATTTCTAATACAGCTCCTTTGTCGACCTAAGAAAGTTTCCTTATGTTCCTAGTTTGCTAAGAGCTTCCTTCCTTCCTTTTCTCTTCACCCCTCCCTCTCTTCCTCCTCCCTCCTTTCCGTTTTCCTTCTCTCCCTCCAGAAATGATGTTGAATTTTATCATGGGACTTTTTCACATCTATCGAGCTACCATAAGGTTTTTAACGTTTAAAAGGTTAATGTCATGAACTGTGTCGGGTCGTCTTCTCTTTCCTGGAGAAGATACAGCAAAGCCATGATAGAATGCTCTCTTAACACGGCCAAACTTGCTTTGCCGGTGTTTCTGCTTGTTTGCTTTTTGCATCTACTTTCAAAGAACGATAAACCTATAATTTCCTGCCTACCCCACCCTTGTCTTATTCTGGGTCATGTTAATATGTAAGCTTCCCCCCTCCCCCTGCCCTAGTCATGGTCACAGTTTATGTAAGCTGGGAATACTCCTTCCCGTGAAGTTTTAGTAGAACCTCTTTGTACGGTTCAGTGGCTTGTTACCCATTTTCGAGGTTGAACTTTAGCTTTCTTTTCAGTCTCTTCTAATTGTTTCTATAGACGTGGTTTCTACCTTTTCTTTTATTTTTAATTTTAATTTTTATTTATTAATTTTTTTGCAGTACGCGGGCCTCTCACTGCTGTGGCCTCTCCCGTTGCGGAGCACAGGCTCCGGACGCGCAGGCTCAGCGGCCACGGCTCACGGGCCCAGCCGCTCCGCGGCATGTGGGATCTTCCCGGACCGGGGCGCGAACCCGTGTCCCCTGCATCGGCAGGCGGACTCTCAACCACTGCGCCACCAGGGAAGCCCTCTACCTTTTCTTGAGTCAGTTTTGTTAATTTACTTTTCCTCGCAAAATCATCCATTTTACATAGATTTTTCAAATTGATATAATGTTTATACATGGTATTTGGGGATTTATCAGAATCCTTTTTATATCTTTATGTTCCCTTTATCCTACCATCTCTGCTTTTGTCTTTATTAATTCCTTCCTCTTACTTCCTTGGGGTTTACTTTGTTGTCTTTTAAAAACTGGCAGCGGTTTTGTTTTGTTTTGTTTTTTCTGGCTGCGTTGGGTCTTGTTGCTGCACACGGGCTTTCTCTAGTTGCGGCCAGTGGGGGCTACTCTTTGTTGCAG
The DNA here is from genome assembly GCF_026419965.1 of Kogia breviceps. Taxonomy (NCBI): domain Eukaryota; kingdom Metazoa; phylum Chordata; class Mammalia; order Artiodactyla; family Physeteridae; genus Kogia; species Kogia breviceps. The sequence goes on along the minus strand of NC_081318.1, from coordinate 6,766,972 downwards.
TGTGCGGGCTTCTCATTGCGGTGGCTTCTCTTGTTGAGGAGCACGGGCTCTACGCGCTCCAGCTTCAGTAGTTGTGGCCTGCGGGCTCAGTAGTTGTGGCTCGCAGGCTCTAGAGCACAGGCTCAGCAGTTGTGGTGCGTGGGCTTAGCTGCTCTGCGGCGTGTGGACTCGTCCCGGACCAGGGATCGAACCCGTGTCCCCTGCATTGGCAGGTGGATTGGCAACTGTTGTTTAGAGCTTCTCTTCTTTGTTCACAACTGTTTCATTTATTTTTTATTGAACATAAACATACAGGTCGTGGGCTGTAAATTCTCCAACTGAACACACCCATGTAACCAGCACCGAGATCCAGAAGGAGAACACTGCCAGAGCCCCAGAAGTGCCCCAGGCCCCCTTCCAACCATAGCGCCCTCTACCGGGGGGCCATTACCCTTCTAACTCATCCATTAGCTGCCAGGTTTTGACCTACGTATAAACGGAATCAGACAGTCTGTATGCAGTGTCTATAGCAAACCTGTTCCATCATGGCTTATGTCCATGAGCCCAGAAGCAAAGCACCCTTCTGACCCGAGCACAGTGTAAGAGGTGGGTTAGCAGCAGAGTGCGCTGCTGGCGTGTAGGATTCGTTTAGTACAAGGACGAGGCAACACCTGTTCTGGGTGCTGAGACCTTTCTGGCCTCCTTTCTTGTTCATGGTTTTGTTGAAGAAAGATGAGGTTGCCAAGAAGGTAAGGTGCTCACGCACCACGGCCGCCGCCCTGGAGAGACCTGGCGGTGATGCGGGGCGTGGCTGCCCAACCCCGGGGGGGACTGGGCGCGCCCTCGTCCAGCAAGTGTCCAGCACATCCACCCCCTTAGGAAGAGAAGGAGGTGGTTTGAAACTTGGCCGCTTTCTGCTTGCTTCCTGGGTCGGAAGACTTCCCTGGATTCGCTTCTGTACCTTCTCTGCATCCCCTGGCCCTCGGGGTGGAGGAGGCGGGCAGCGGGGTCGCTCACCTGTGTTTCTTTCTTGCCTTTTTTCTTTGCCTTCCTGCACACCCCAATCTCCCCTTTATTGTCCTTTCCACCCTCCCTCCTCTCTTCTTCCTTCTGCATCCTTTTCTCCCGCCCTATTTTCCGCCAAGCTCTGCCCTCCTGACGCTTCTTCCCTCCCTCCTGCCCTTCCCTCCACCCCGCCGAGCACCGGATGACTCTCCCCGTCTCTCCCCCTTTGCCTCCGGCAGGAGATGCGCTGGTCATGAAGATCAAGCAAGAGAAGCCAGAATGGCTGCTGCAGACGCTGGGGCCACAGGCCGCGCTCTCCCAGAAGGATAAGGAGAACATTTTCCAGCAGCGTCGCAGCCTCCCGCCATGCCAGAGCGTGGGGAAGCCTCGAGCCTGGGGGGGACAGGAGGAGACTGGGGGTCCAAAGTGGGTCCTTCCCCTCGAGCCGGACGGCGGGCCGGCAGGCCGGGCTCCGGGGGTGACCCCCAGCCCCCTGAGCCCCGCTCTTTCTGCCGGCGAGGGTCACTTCGCGTGCCCGGACTGCGGGAAGAGGTTCAGCTGGTGGTCGTCCTTGAAGATCCACCAGCGCACCCACACCGGCGAGAAGCCGTACCCGTGCAGCAAGTGCGGCAAGAGCTTCAGCCAGAAGCCCAACCTGGCGCGCCACCAGCGGCACCACACGGGCGAGCGGCCCTACCTGTGTGCGTCCTGCGGCCGCGGCTTCAGCCAGAAGCAGCACCTGCTCAAGCACCAGAAGACCCACTCCCGGCCCGCCACCCTCCCGTGCCCCGAGTGCGAGCGCTGCTTCCGCCACCAGCTGGGCCTCCGCATCCACCAGCGCGCGCACGCCCGGGACCGCCAGGGCGCCCGCGCCGGGCTGCAGGCGCTGCTCCGGGACGCCACGGCCCACCGGGGCTGCCGCCCGCGGCCGGGGCCCCGGCGGGGGCGCCCCGACTGGGCCTGGCTGGGGCTCTGCCAGAGCTGGTGGCGCCAGCCCGGGGCCCGGACCGCCGCCCCCGCCGAGCCGCGCCAGTTCATCTGCAACGAGTGCGGCAAGAGCTTCTCGTGGTGGTCGTCGCTGAACATCCACCAGCGCATCCACACGGGCGAGCGGCCCTACCCGTGCCCCGAGTGCGGGCGCCGCTTCAGCCAGAAGCCCAACCTGACGCGCCACCTGCGCAACCACACGGGCGAGCGGCCACACCCCTGCGCGCACTGCGGCCGCAGCTTCCGCCAGAAGCAGCACCTGCTCAAGCACCAGCGCACGCACCTGCCCGGCGCCCCGGCCGCGCCACGCCCCAGTCGCGCCGCGCTGCGGGCCCACCAGCAGGCCCACGCCGCCGCCGCCGCCGCCGCTGAGCCGCCCGCCCAGGGCGCCCCCGGCCTGTTGCAGCCGCCGCCGCCGCCGCCGGCCCGGGGGCCCGGGGACGTGCCGTGGGGCCGGGCGCGGGCGGGCGGGCCGGGCGAGCCGCGCCAGTTCATCTGCAACGAGTGCGGCAAGAGCTTCTCGTGGTGGTCGGCGCTCACCATCCACCAGCGCATCCACACGGGCGAGCGGCCCTACCCGTGCCCCGAGTGCGGGCGCCGCTTCAGCCAGAAACCCAACCTGACGCGCCACCGGCGCAACCACACGGGCGAGCGGCCCTACCTGTGTGCGTCCTGCGGCCGCAGCTTCAGCCAGAAGCAGCACCTGCTCAAGCACCAGCGCGTTCACCGGGGCGCCCTGGCGCCCACCCCCAGCGCCAAGGGCGCGGCGCTCTAGGGGGCCTGGACCCAAGCAGACCCATGGGCGGGGTGGGATGCTTGCGTGGTGCGTGTGGGGAACGACCAGGAATGGTGGCTTTTAGGACCCCAGGGGGCGAGACCCTATCAAAAGGTGCTTTCTTCAAGGCTCTCAGACCTGAGAACAGAATTCCACAAGCATCCCAGAACGGGGACCGGGAAAAGTCCCGGGAAGGGCTGCGGGAGGAGGTAAGCTCAGACATCCTCACCCTGGAGCCTGGATGTGTCTGTGATGGTTGAGGCCCGTCTGTGTCCTTCCTCGGAGGCTGGGACCGCAGCCCTCGGGCACTGGGTGCGGGGGGCTGTCGGCGGCCCTGGGCGAGGCTCCCTGGGTGAGATGGCGCAGGTCTGGGCTGGTCAGCTGTGGCACCAGCCAGCGGTGCTCAGCTGCCAGAGAGCCCGGGGGCGCCCCTGTGGGGGAGTCTCAACACACTGAGTGATGCCCAGGTGGGGGCCGGGGCTGGGGAGGGGCACGCCTATGCCCGTGCGGGGCCAGCGCCCAGCACTTAATGGCGACTCGAGACATATTTTTGGAAGGAGGGAATGGCTTGATGGTCTTCAACACCGAGTGCCCCTCTGCCCAGGGTGCTGTGGTGGCCGGCTTGACCCTAGGACTGGTGTGCGTGTGTGTGTGTGTGTGTGTGTGTGTGTGTGTGTGTGTGTGTGATGGTCAGGGGCGGGGACTCGGGGCGGGGGTGGTCTCAGCTGGGATTTGGTACCTTGGGGAGGGACCTGCGACAGGAGAGCAGCAAATGTGCTGCTCTGACTCGGTGGGCACTGCCCGGGGTCATTATCAACGCCAGTGTTGCAGAAGAGAGAAATGAAGGATTGACTGTCTCATGTGGTCTCGTTTCTAAGCCACCCTTCCTGTTCTCTGGGTCCTTGTGTGCTTGGAGGGATCCACTTGACCCAGGACGAGGGCAGACAGCTTTGGCCATGAGCGTAGCCAGTCCCCATGGCCGGTTCTTGCTGGGGGTGGAGGGCAGTATTCTCTTCCCCTGTTCCCCCTCCAAGACAATTTGATCACTTCCCACATACCCCCCTTGAGCTCTAGCCCCTCAGAAGTCACCCCTCATACCCTTCCAAAAGCAGGGTCGGCTGGGGCTCTAGTGCTGGCAGAAGAGCCCAGGGCTACAGCCGGGCTGTAGCCCTGGACCATGTCTTCCCACAGGAGGGGAGCGGGTTGCAGAGGGGGTGGGTATTGGGGTACCAGGGTTGGATAGCTGGGGAGTGGGAGGAAAAGGGAACCCTAGAGTGATTCTGTAGGAGGAGAAACTGTGCCTTCCTGCCTCCAGGGGCCCGCCTGGTTCTCCCTTGAACTCAGAGAAGTGTTATCTGCTCCAGGAGCTGTGCGGTCACCCTGGCTTCCGGTCACCCGTCTTCTCAGGTTTTGTTTAATCCCTTTCATCTGGCAGGAGCTCGAAGTGTTGTAGCATCACAAAAAGACATCTGGAGGTGATCCAGGTTACCTGGGTAACACGATTCTGGTGATGGTTAATGTTCAGCCAGGGCCGCTGAGTCGTGGCCCAGGCCTTTGATCACATACCATGCCGTGTGGAACCTCACGAATGGGTGAGGTGTGCCCATCTGGGAGTTCAGCTCTGAGGACCAGCCGGGGGCCAGATCAGAAGGGTTTTCGTCAGCGCGCCCTCTGACCCAGCCGGAGGTGCTCCCCTGTCTCCCTGAAATGCCCTGCCCCTCTCCTGCAGCTCCTCCCCCATCCTGCCCTGCTCAGGGAAGCAAAACGCTGGGAATCTCATCAAAACCCACTGTAATGATGGGGTACGTGCTTCCTCCAATTCTGAGGCCAACTCAAGCAAGCCCTGCTCCTCCAGGAAGCATCCCAGAGCTACCATGTCCGCATCAGAGCCCTGTTGAACCAGGTTCCTGAGGGGCAGGGCAGGCAGGTACTGAAGAGATCAGTTGCGCAGGAGTTTCCATACAATAGAATGTGTTCTCGTTCACAAATGGCCTGTGTTTAATGATCAGATCAATCAGACAGCGGCACTGGTAAGACTTGGGGTTCATGAGGTCTGATTGCAGCACCCCTCTCCCACCAAAGTCGTGAGAAGGAATGCCTGTTCACTGACCCCAGGTGACCTACCTCGTCAAAAAATGGGTGCTTTGGGTCACAGTGGGGACAAGGCCAAGTCCATCAGAGTGAAGAATTACCGAGGTGCACGTCCCATTGACCAGGTTGGGATGGCAGGGTGGCACAGCAGTGATTTACTAAACAAGCCTCCGGTGTGCCAGGCGCCGTCAGACCTCAGGGATGCTGTGATAAATAAGCCATTGTCTTAGTCGGCTCGGGCCAGCATAACACCACCACAGGCTGGGAGCTTTAATGACAGACGTGCATTTCTCACAGTCCAGGAGGCTGGCAATCCAAGATCAGGGTGCTGGCAGATTCTTTTCCTGGTGAGGGCACGGTTCCTGGCTTGCAGACGACCGCCTCTTCTAGGTGTTTTCACATGGTGGGAGGGTGGGAAGGAGTGGGGGAGAAGTGAAAGAGAGAGAGAGAAAGGACCTGGTCTCTCTCTTCCTCTTCTTAGACACTAACCTCACCAGGCAAACCTCACTCTCACGACTTTGTTTAAACCTAATTCTTAATTGCCTCCCAAAGGCTCCATCTCCACATGCCACCACATTGAGGGTAGGGCTTCAACATATGAATTTGCAGGGACACGATGCAGTCCATAGCAGTCACAGACCCCGCCCTTGAGCTCCTGGGCCTTCGTGGAAACTCATTTTGATACACAGCTTGGAACAATCTACACGGTGAACTCTTCAACAGATCGTTCCCAGCCCCAGCTCTGTCAGCAAGGCGTTCTTATTCACCATCTCACCGCGAGCTATGACCTGGGCAGGGCAGTGATATAGGGGAGGGGGAGGGGGACGGTGGGATTAGTACAGGGGGTCACTTTGCAAGTGGATGGCAGGTCCCAGGTCTCCTGTTAGCCTAGACCTCTTCCGCTGTCACGATGGCAGTCTTCTCCGAGGGAGGCCTGGCATTGTCAACTTCAATTTTAATTCCCTTTCATTGAAAAATAAACCAGGTTAGAGAAAACTTAGGAAAAGACACGCCATAAAAATCAAAGACCAGAAGGTCAGACCTATCCTCGTGGTTTACAGTTCAAAATGTTCTGAAGCATGCTGAGATTAAAGGCTTGCATGGGGGAACAGAAAACAACATGAGTAAATAAACCAAGATCTTAAAAGACTTATTTATAGCCTGTCCACAGCCAGGTAAGTGCCTGTCTGCGATGGGGACCCAGGACCAAGCTTGCAACACACCAGATGAGCCTGGTGGGGCTGGAGTTCCAGAAACTGCCCTCATCACCCTTGTGTCCTTTGTTAGGAGCAGCCTGGCAGCTGAGACAAATGACTTAGGTACCGGGAAAATGCTCCTCCTTTGCAAGGACCGTGAGCTTTGAGTCAGCTGGCCAGGCGGTAGCCTGCTTGGGAGGGTGTGGTTCCTGGCTGCCCAGCCCCAGGGAGCTGCAGGGAGAGGTGCCCCGACCAGGGGAGAGAGCAGGGCCAGCAGGGACTTCGTAGAGAGCGCCTGGCAGGAGTAGGGGCTGCTTCTGAGGCCTTTGGTTTTTCTTTTTAAAGTAATTTGGGTTTGGTAAAGAACTAGCCTTGACCTTTGGCAAGAGGAGGAGTGTTGTGGCTGAAGATAGTATGTTTTCACATATCACTGCTCTTGCTAGATCCTAGCGGAGGGAGGGAAACGAATGGGTCCCCATGGTCTGACCTCTGGATTTAAAAGAGAATGGTGTCTCCCGGGTCACTCAGATCTGGAGGGGGAGCTACCCTAGAGCAGCACCGTCCAGGAGAACTTTCTGTGATGATGAAATGTTCTGTATCTGTGCTGCCCCAAACCATGGCCACCAGCCACGTGTGGCCGTCGAGACCTTAACTGTGGCGGATGAGGCTGAGGACCTGAAATTTCAATTTTGTTTGATTTTAATTAATTTAAATTTTAAAAGTCACACGCGGGCTTCCCTGGTGGCGCAGTGGTTGGGAGTCCGCCTGCCGATGCAGGGGACGCGGGTTCGTGCCCCGGTCCGGGAGGATCCCGCGTGCCGTGGAGCGGCTGGGCCCGTGAGCCATGGCCGCTGCGTCTGCGCTTCCGGAGCCTGTGCTCCGCAATGGGAGAGGCCCCAGCAGTGAGAGGCCCGCATACCGCAAAAAAAAAAAAAAAAAAAAGTCACATGTGGCTATTGGACAGTACAGCCCTGGGAATAATGCTCCTATTGAGAAGAAGTAGAAATGTTTTCTCTCACCCCTGCCCCTCACCCCAATCTAGAAGGAGCTTTCTTTCGAAGTTGGGAATAGTGGGTAGAGTCAGTTCTGGGGCTAAATTCTGGCTTTACCGTGTAAGCTGCGGGACCTTGGGCAAGAGACCTATGTAAGGCATGTAGTGTAGTACCCGGCGCACAGCAGGCAATAAATGATAGCTGTGGTCATTTTAAAAATAACCTCCCCGTGTGGCTACTTGCACGGCATTTGTGGCAATGGAAGTTGTACCATGGAAGGAGAAGAAAAGGATTTTCCCCAAACAGAGCTCAGTCGCCATAGAAATTAACTGGTATCAAGCACACTGCAAGCTTAGAGGCTGAACTGATGTCCTAGGTCACATCTTGGGTTTTAACTTCAAGGAAAAAGAACTTTGAAGCAGATGTGAACTCGTGCCCAGAGCCCCACATCACCATTCAGGTCTCGCGGTGCCTCCCAGCCCTCAGAGCCATGTCCGGGGCCCCTCATCCCTTACATTACGTCAGCACACCTGCTGGCCGACGGGCCACCTTTTCCCTCCACCACTCTTAGGTGGAATCTGCAGACGTGCATTACATTCATTCAGCAGACATTGACCAGGGGCCTATGATATGCTGGCCACTTGGGATACAGAGATGCTGAAAACACAGTCGCTGCCCTTTGAAGCTCAGGACCCGGTGGGAAAACAGAAGTGAGCTAAATCCCTATTTGAAGTCAGCACAGGTGCCTTAGGGAGGGATGTTAGGGATCGCTGTCCAATCTGGGGAGACAGGAGGAGCTGGTGGGGGACAGCACGGTCACCTAGCTGAGTGCAGAAGCCCTGGGGATGCAGCCCAGGGCCGGGGGAGCCAGAGGACGGCAGGCTGATCTCTGCGAGGGACCACGCGGGTCCAGAAGAGTACCTGGGGATCGTTTGTCCAGCCGGTGTACCCTGGGGGTGGGGGAGGGGATACAGTGCCCTGGGCAGGACTCCAGCGCTTGCCTCTTCCCAGAATGAGGTCACGGGCCAGCTGTTCTTGGCTGTGAGAAGCCCAGGCCTTTGTTAGGGGCCAGAGAGCAGCTGTCACATGAGCCTTGTGGAGCGGTGGGGATCTCCATGGTGGCCTCTGGCCCTGCCTGTGCGAAGAAGCATGGCTGCCTTTGCAGAATGTTTCCGCGCTTCTGTTCTATTGGGCTCAGCACAGCACGTGAAAACGGAAGGGGAGATGCGTGTGGGAGTGTATGTGCATGAAACCAGAGAAACGAAGTGACTCAGCTTAAGTCACACACACAGAGGCAGAGCAGGGGATGGAGGCCTCCCAGAGCCCTTGGCGTTCCCACCGAGAGAGATGAGTTATAGGTGGTGGTGTCTGCTTCCCCTCCCCCTGTCCCCAGCTGTGTTCCTTTCTATGTTGGCACAGGTTACCTAGAAAACGCTGCTAAAAATATAGGTGACATCCTCAGGTATATTATTGATTTTGCCTTTGAAAAAAATCTGGTCATTTACTAAGTGTCCCCATTTCTCCTGCAGCCTGCGGGAGGGATGAAAGCTGGTGCTTCTGGCAGGTGACAACTTTTGCAACAGGAGCTGGAGAGCTGGGAGGCATGGCTGTTCCATGAACCGAGCTCCACAGGCCCTGGGGCGGAGTGTGGGTATGGGTTATTATCAGTGGTTAGGGGGTCCTTTTGTCAATGCCAGGGGAGCGCCCTGGGGTAAACGTCTATACTGGTGGATTTGTTTCCTTGGGCTTCCCAGAATTCCCTCCCTGTTGCCTCTATTTGAAATACCAATCTCCTTGGGATGTCTCACTTGTGAAGCTCCACATACCTCGGTGAGGGGCTACAGGAGCAGCATGGATGGGGGTAGGGGTGGGGGTGGGTCCTTGAGAGGCTGAGAGTGACCCAGGGTGGACCTGCTGGGATGGACTGGTCCACGGGATGAGCTGTGAAAGCTGGCAGGCCTGACCTTCAGGTCTGGTGTCGGGAGAAAGGGATTGGTTTTACTCCCAGGGTTGGACCCCACCTGGAATTCATTTCCCAGGCTCTGAAAGGCACACTGGGCGCCTGCCAAGTTGCAGGAGGGACCTCCTGAGGCTGGGAGGCCTGTGTCTTCCAGAGCCCCTCATCAGGGATAATGCCGCCCTAACAGCCATATCCACCGTGTGCTGTAAGGAGCCCTGCCTGGACCTTCCGGAATTCCAGCTGCTTCATCCACCCGGCTGCTACAGAGGGCCCGGGAAGAAAAGGCTAGCTGGTGTTCCTCTAGCACTTTTAATTTAAAAAATCATTTTCCTTCTCCAGCTTCAGTTTCTTTGTCTATAAAATGTAAATTTGGAGGCATTTTCTCACTCTGGATGAGATGATTACTTCTCATCCCGGTTGGCACACTGTTTCTGTTTGCAGGTCGAGATACCAGAGTGCTGCCAGGGAGAGTGAGCTGGGCCTCCCTTTCCACTGAGCTCTGCCACTTAGAGCTGTGGGTCGCAGGGGAGTAGGGAGGGTGGGGGAGCTGCTCTGCGTTTCAATTTTATTTTACTTTCCCATCTATGAAATGGGATAATAATACCTGTATAACTTAGACGGCACACGATTACTGGAAGGCTCCCGCGAGATAATATATGACAAAGGACATTGTAATAAGAGAAGTAATATATAAGTAAGGGGTATTATTAAAAGGCATTTGGAAACGAATTCAGCCCCGCCCTGTCCACGCCAGCTGGTTCCCCTGGGTGTTATAAATGGCTCTTTCACAGGATATCTTTGTCTTGACTATAATGGGCTCACTTCCGAAGAGGACTGGACCGTAGGGGTATAAGTGTCTCCTCTATTCCGCCATTCATCCTAATAGCATAACCCGAGCCATATGGTAGGGTGGGCTCTATCTCCCACCCATGAAACCCCCGCTCAGAAAGGCTCTGCCGGCGGCGTTCCTGCGTTCACTCCCTTCTCTCTCTTGCAAGGAAAGGCTCTGTCCCTCCAGCGCCCCCAGACCCACTTTCCTAGGCGCTGGGGTCCGTCTGCGGACCTGACCAGGCTAGCCCTGCCGTAGGATGAGGGAGGTGAGAATGAGGCTCTAACTGCTGAACTGGGGCCTCGGGGAATCCTGAACCGGGAATGGCTGGGGCAGGGGGCCCCGGGGGGAGTTGGGGCGGCCCGGCCCTTGGGGCGTTCTGCCCCCCGGACCGGCCCCCGCCTGGTTCCCTCTCCTGTCCCGGCGGGCGCTGGGCTCGCAGCCCTCCTCGTTCCGCCAGCCAGGTTGTTGGCGAGTTAGACCTCCCAGCCTCATGGGGCTGCTGTGCGGCTGCGGCGACGTCGGCGACTGCGGCGCTGCAGAGGAGACGGAGGGCTGGGGAGGCGGCGCCACGTGAGTCCCGGGCCAGGCCAGGGCTGGGGCCTCGGCGGGAGATTACCGTATTTACCGAGGCCAGTGCCGGCCCCTGGGGGCGGGTCACTGCAGGCGCGCTACCGTATTTGCCGGGAGCCGCGCAGACCCTTTCCGGGAGTGGCGAGCGCGGCGACTTAATTATGTATTTATCGAGGGTTGCGTGGTTCCCCCCGGGCGCTGCGGGAGCGGGAGGGCCTGGGTTGCATGAATTCCCTAAGGGAGCCGGGGCTTGCAGCGGAATGGGGTGGGTTGCTGCAGCAGAGTGGGAGGCCTACATATTTTAGTGGGGGTGGGGTTGCGACGCAGAGTTTACCATATTTCTCCAGGATCGCTCCGGCCCCAGGAATTGGCAAGGCTGTGCGCGGGGGGGTCGGGTGGGTGGGGTCAGCTCTTTCGATTAATGCCGCTATTTGCAAAGAACAGCGGTGCGGGAGGCTGGCCGTCTTTATGAGGGTGAGGGAGAAGGGGCGCGGGAGGCGCTGCGGAGAGTTACCGTATTTGCCTTGGGCAGCGCAGACTCGAGGAAAGAGCCACTGCTGGAGGCCGGAGGAACTGGGGCGCAGCCTGGTCTGTGAGTGTGGGATGGGATGGAGGAACCTGGGGGAGACAGGGGGGCCATGGCCTTGGACCCTCTCGCGGGCGGGGCCCTTGGTCAGGGGTATAGCTGGGAGAGTGGGGAGGCTGCCCAGAGACAAGGCCGGGCCGAGATTGGCCAAGGGGACGGTGATGATCTGTCTTTGCAAATGTCCATGCAGCTGCCTGGGGAAAGACTTGTGGGTGGGGTCTATTGCAAGTAGTGCTTGTCCCCTTCCCCTGGGTGAGTGGTGTTCCACCCCAGCCTGAGGGTAGGGGGAGACAGGGGGGGTGCCTCTGGGACCCCGCTCTGCCGACAGGTCCACTGAGGTTGTGGTTAGCAGAGAGATCTGGAAGTGTGGAGAAGGTCTGCATGGAGGGCCAGGGGAAGGGCCAGCAAGCTTCCCCGTTGGGGGTGGGGGAATGCAGGGGAGCGGCCAGCTCATTCCCTCCGAGCAGGCCTGAGCGCGCTCTGCGGGAGCAGGAGCCTAGGGTTTTGGGGAGGCATGAGGGTGGTGGCCGCAGACAGTGCCCCAGAAGCAGTGGTCCTTTGGGTATGGATGGCTCTGTGACGGTGGCCAGGAGGGTGGTGTGTGTGTGTGTGTGTGTGTGTGTGTGTGTGTGTGTGTGTGTTTTGAGGGGAGCTTAGCTGGTGAGCAGCTACTATGTTGAAAAGAGCTTTTGACAGTGAGGAAACTTAAGGCCTAGTCCTGGTTCACCTTGCTGTGTGACCCTGGGCAAGTAAGTGGGCCTCACTGAGCCTCAGTTTCCCCATCTATAAAATGGGGTTCAATAAGCCTGCCCCTTCCTGAGGGCCGTTGTGAGGACAGTGGGAAACAATTTAAGAGGAACACGGTGCCCTGGGAAAGAGGATCCTTAGGAGAAGCAGCGTGAACTGGATGGAACTGAACTTGGGGGTGTCTGTTGAACTTTGAGTGTTCCTCAGCCTTGGGCCAGGCTTTGCTGGGGCACTGCCAGATGCCAAGAGGAATCAAGCTGAGACCCGCCCTCTGGGAACTCACACTGTGTTTCAGTGACTTGCAAACCTTTTACAGGCATGCCTCATTTTGATAAACAAAGAGCTGCTGCCTTAATGTTTAACTGAGGTTACTTTCACGTGAACAGGGCTTTTGTTTCTTTTTTGAAGCTTTGCAAAAATATCTTTGAACCACTGTTGACCCACCCTTCCCTCCACATTGGGGGTGCATCTCCCTATCCCCCTTCTTGAGAATCTGGTTGGAGAGATAAGACGCATCCAGGTTCGGTATAACTTACGATACTAGGAGTCCCTGAATGTTACTTATCAGCATTTATTCAATGCCTCGTGTGGCAGGCACAGTGTTTGATGCGGGGCATAAAGGGAAGCAGCTCTGTCCTTAAGGTGCTCACAGGGCAGGGAGACAGAGGTGGCCTGACCGACCAGCATGCTGTGTGATGAGTGAGGGTCATAGAGTAGGGTCAGGTGGCTCAGGAGGGGCTGGAGAGGTCAAGGAAGGATTCTAGCAGGAAGTGTCCTTTTAGAAAGGCCTGAAGGAGGGGTAGGATGTGATTAGGGGTAGAGGAGAACGAGGGGCATCCCAGCAGGGGGACACAGGCTCGAACAGGATTGGAGAGCGGCGGGTTCTGGAAGCCGTGGGATCCCAGGGGAGTGTCCTCCCTGAGGCTGGGGCCCGGGTGATCCTCGGGTGCCCCTTGACTACTCTCTCTGCTTCTGCCTCCCCAGGGGCCGGTGATTGTAGCCGGAAGTGCCCATGACCGAACTGGCGTCGTCCGGGGACAGGTCCCCTGCGGGGGACGGGGAGGAGGGCCTGGGGGACGATCGAGGCCTGGTCATCCACCACCCTGCGGAGGAGCAGCCGCACCGCTGCCCCCTGTGCGGCCAGACCTTCTCGCAGCAGCCCAGCCTGGTGCGGCACCAGAAAGCGCATGCGGGAGTGGGCCGCGCGGCTGCCTTCGTGTGCCCCGAGTGCGGCAAGGCCTTCAGCGTCAAGCACAACCTCGAGGTGCATCAGCGCACCCACACGGGCGAGCGGCCCTTCGCCTGCCCCGAGTGCGGGCGCTGCTTCAGCCTCAAGCAGAACCTGCTCACGCACCAGCGCATCCACAGCGGCGAGAAGCCGCACCAATGCGCGCAGTGCGGCCGCTGCTTCCGCGAGCCGCGCTTCCTGCTCAACCACCAGCGCACCCACGCGCGCATGCCCGCGCCGCACCCGCGCCGCCCCGGCGTCTTCGGGGAGCGGAGGCCCTACTTCTGCGCCCGCTGCGGCAAGAGCTTCGCGCGCGAGGGCTCGCTCAAGACCCACCAGCGCAGCCACGGCCACGGGCCCGAGGGCCAGGCGGCCCATTTAGGCCGCGTGCTCTGATGCGCGCCGGACCTGCTGCCTCCGGCTGTTTTCTGTCCCGGAGCCGCATCCGTGCCCTCTGGAGATGGCGCTGGCCTTCGGCCCCCTCTCTGGCTGGCATCCCGCGAGACTGGGAGGGCTGGCTTGGGGTCTCAAAGGAGTGGGCCGCCTCCTTCCGCTCCCTCCCCAGGACCCTCCGGCTGGCTGCACGCGGCTGCTTTGGACCCCCGCGTTGGTTTTCCTCCGCAGGCTCACCCGGCTTAGAGCAGGTGAGACCCTGCGCTGGCCAGAGCCCGTCTCAGGCTTGTTCGGGGTCAGGTGGGGACAGGTGAGGGAGGTGGGGCGTACTGAGCTCCTAGGTCTACGACTAGCTTCTTACTAGATCTTCTTTGCCCGAATGTCAATTGAAAGCGACCTGGAGAGGATACTCTCCACAAGCCTCAGGCCCACCCCCAGCCCCTAGGGTCTCCTGGCACCAGCACTTACTATTTGGTACACGAGGGCTCCTCCTCCCTGGGATATTGTGAGGGTTGTAATTGCTGTTAGCGAACGAGAGAGGTGACATTGATTGAGTGCCCCAGTGCCTGCCGCAGGGCTCTTGGGAGGAGCACAGCCACAGGCCCTGTCCCCTGGGGTGCTCGCGCATACAGGGTGACGCTGACTATTGGCTGTCGTGGGGAGAGACTGCAAAGTGCCCTGGGAGGCGAGGTGAATGGTGTCGCCCAAGGCAGTTTGATGGTTTGAACTGGGTCCTGGGGAGGAATCGGGAGAGCAAGGGTGTGGAAGGTTTCCAAGGCAGGGCTCCTACCTTGGAGGCTCACATTTGCTCTACAAAGGACTTTGGGGCAGGGAGAGGGGACACTGAGATGTTTAATGGGAAGAGCCCAGTGATCTCAGGGGCAGTTCAGGGACACCTGGAAGCGCTGAGGAAGAGACGGAAGTGGGACGGACAGGAGCCTCGAGGGTCCTGGGGTCATCCGGGCAAAAGAAAGCGAGGCCCCCCAAGAGGCTTGGCCAAGGTCATGCAGTGAGAAAGGGGAGAGGCAGGACCTGTCCCCCGGGCCTCAGATTCCAAGTTGGTTCTCGGAGGCATGGTCTTCTCAGCCATTTGGCAGACAAGGACACTGAGGCTCACCCAGGCTGGCCCTAAATCACACGTAGGAGCTAGCGGTGCTGCGGGGGAAGCCTGGACCTCATTTTGGGTCCTGGACCCCAAGACCCTTCATTTCTACTGCATCATGGTTAAGAGAGGCTATTACAGGTGGGAAAGCGGGGCTTTGGGGATGTGGGAATGTGAGCCTGGGCAGGGGGATCGCTAAGGGCTGTGGGTGTCTGAAGGGGACATGGCATCCTGGGTAGTGGGTTGGGAGGAAGGAGGCTGGGGGCTGGCAGAGGACCTGCTCTCGCAGAGCCCTTGTTCCACGTCCAGTCCCGCGCTCAGCGCTGGAGACCCATCCCTGCCCTCTACCCTTCCTCAGAGCCACGGGGCTTCTCAGCCATCAGTTGTCCTCTGCCTGCCGCCCCTAGGTGGCTGTTGCACGGTGGCCTCGTACTTAGTGGTGGAGATTAAGAGATTAAATCGGGACCCAGGACATCTGGAACCCGTCACCAAGTGCCCTGAACCCACGTTGTCTCATCGGTGCATGGGATTAGTAATCCTCGGGTGCTTGGTGGGGGCTAAGAGGACTCAAAGCCCCGGATGGGTGCAGGGGGCCCATGACTGAGTGCTCCGTCCTAGCCCTGGAGAGATGGCCGACGGGGGGCTGGGCAGGGCCGCGTCCCACCCCAGACCTGACCCTGGTCTCTTTGTCTTTGTGAACAGATGTGGAGTGCACAGGACCTCTGGGCTGTGTGCGAGACACAGCTGACACAGTGACTAGGAGTGGGGCCCTGAGCCTGGGCCCCGGCATGAGGACACGTCCCCTAAGAAGACCTACCTCGGGAGGTGACAGCAGAGGGACCGATGGAGCCTGGCATTGGAGGCAGGTTCTGCGCCCTGGTGGAAAAACTCCCCGGACGTGCTGGGAGTCACAGCCGAAGAAGAGCTCGTGCTGGCTGCCTGGCTGTAAACCTCCACTCTCCCGTGGCAGCAGGGACGGTGCCTGTGTGGGGAGCCTGCTTCTCTGCTCGCGCCTGGCCCACCAGAGACGGCAGGTGAATTGCCTAGGAGAACACAGCACGTTGGTAGCAGACTCGGCTCCAGAGGCAAGACCTTCCCCCAGGTGTGCACGTACCTGCAGGCTTCACTCTCCTTTCAGAGCAACGTGCTTAACACTTTTGGGGCCGTGAAGCACTCTGACAAGATGGCAAAGGTTATGAACCTTCTCCCCACGAAGACACGGATAGTCACGCAGACGCAAGAATCTACGAGCAATCCCAGGAGCTCCGGGACTCCAGGCTGAGATCCTTGGCCCCGGGACTAACCCGCCGCTCCCTCCTTACCTGACACAGAGCCCCGGGTCAGGGCCTACATTCGAATAGCATTTCATCCGCTGCCCTCCCGAACCCCTGCCCTTTCTTCCCTTGTTCAGGAATAAAGAATTCTGCGGAGGGCCCTCTTTTAGTCACTCTCTTCTCCCAGACCTAACAAACAGCGCATCAGGTTTCTGGAGCCTCACTTCCCTTCCCCAGATGTTGCTGGAAGCTCGCTGGGTTTGGCTGGTCTTCTCCGGTTTGCGTTTGCTTGCTCTGGCTGTACCTGGCAGCCGCTCGCTCGGGAAGGCTGGGGAGGAAGTGGAGCCTCCCTGCTGGGGCCCGCTGGCTCCGGGCAGGGAGAGAGGCTGCTAGACAAGCTTCTGGGTGTCCGGACTTCACAGCGGAGTACGAGGAGGGTGGTACCGGGCCAGCAGCAGGGTGAGGGCTCCTCTGGGCTTCCCACCTGAGCAGGTTGGCCTGGAGCTCCCCCAGCCTCCCCAGACTGGACCACCCATCAGAAAAGGTGGGACTGACTAGGGCCGGGCTGGGTTTTGTTGACAACCAGAGTTCATGGGGTAGGTTATAGTTAGTGAAACCCTTGGAGGTGGGGAGAGGCCTTTCGTCATGAAATGTAGGTCAAATCCCAGGCACGTGAGTGCTGGGGGGCGTGGGGGAGTTGTGTTGAGGTGAGAGGTCCCAGGGCTGAGCTGAGGTTTGGTCAGGGCTGCCAGGAGGCCCCCATGGCTTCCTGTCTCCAGTGCAGTTTGCATGTAGGTTCTTACTGACCGTCTGCCATATGCCTGGCTCTGGGATAACAGGCCGCTCTGGGGGAGGTCAGAGAAGTGAGGCCCTGTGCTTCTGGAACTTCCTTCTCTCTGATCCTTGGCCTAACCCGGGGGACCCTCACAGATGCCCCTTCTCCTCCCATCTCCCTCCTCGGTCCTGCCTCTCTTTCCCCTGCTGTTGCTCTGGCCTGTGCCCCACCCCCCGCCCCCGGCTAAGCCCTCTTCTCCACCAGGCTGCGTCCCCAACAACCGCCAAGCCCACATTCCGCCCTCCTCTGAACAGTCCCTGTGTCAACACACTATCACACGCCTGACAGTTGCGTGGAGTCTTATGCAGTAAGTCCCCTCCACATGAACCTTCAAACTGCGAACTTGCAGAGACGGGAGCGTGCATTCCATCAGCGTCAGGCGTGAGTGAAATTGCCGCTTGCCCTCCGGTTGTGTTAGTTGGGTACCTAAGCTAACTTTGCTGGACTTACGAACAAATGGGACTTAGGAACAGGCTCTTGGATCAGAACCCGTTCGTACGTCGGGGACTTAACGGTACTCCCGTTTCCCGAGTGTGTGTGTGTGTGTGTGTGTGTGTGTGTGCACGCACGTGTGCGTGTGAAACCTCCACCGAGACTGGGAGGTCCCTGAAGGCAAGGACTTTGTCATGCCTTCTTGAACCCCAGCAGGGTCCAGCACAGGGCTGGGCTCATAGCACTCAGGAAGCAGTGGCCGACTGGCTGGTGGGTCCAGTGCTGGAGGCTGTGCGGTGGGAGGTGATGGGAGGTGCGTTGGGGAGAGGAACGTGAGTCCTCTGGTGAGTGCATCTTATTGGCTGTGGGCTGGCTTCCCTGGACAATAACAGCCGCGGGAGGCCTTGGGTTCTCCCCTCCTTGGGGCAGTGGATCGGGAGAGACCCCCCCACCCCACCCCATGGACGCCGCAGGAGTGTGTGTCAATGGATATGTCCAGGCTGGACTTCTCCATAGGCAGCTGACGGCCGCTGGAGCTGACCAAGGGGAACCAGTGTTCCCTCAACATCAGCTCATGTGAGGAGTGTTCGTTTGGAGCTCAGCTGGGAGCAGGGAGGTGGCCTCCAGCTCCACCTCCATCGTTTCTTGAGTTGTTGCGTTCAAGGTCACGTAGCTCAAAAGCCACAGCAGTGAGTCAGCTCGGGGCCCCCCCATATGGATAACGACCACTATTCGGAGGTGGGAAATGGATAGCGGGGCTCCTTGGGGTAGCCCCCCCGGCAGCTTGCTCAACGCACAGTGAGCCAGACCTGCTGAGGACCTCCGAGGTGGTTCCCTCAGCCCCCGAGGGCGGGGCCACTCGGGGGCTGGCCCATCCCCACCCAGAGGCCCTGGCTGGTGGCACCTCTCTCCTGGCTCTGGTCTCCTCATGTGCTCCTCTTGCCTCGTGGCTTGCGAGAATCGGATGGATGTGTCTATACGCTGTGCGCGCTGCAAAGCCCCACGTAGGGGCAGGGGCTGCCGTCGCTGTCCTGCTGCTGTCTCCTGCCGCAGGCGGGCCTGGCCGCCGACACGTCACTTCACAGCCCCGGAGTCTCCTGCGGCAGGAGGCCCTGGAGAGCGGAGCCACGCCAGGCCCGCCACCGCGTTGCCGAGACTTGGATGAGCGATTTCCCTCCTGTTCCCGGTGAGGGGCTGGGCCTGGTCACGGGCCAAGGCTCACTCCAGAACCTTCCTTCCGTGCCTTGCTCTTTGATTCAGATTTGGGGCTGCATCAACGGTCTCTATCAGCCAAAGAGGGTCCTGAGTGGTAGTAACTCAACGACAGGGCCTTTGAGACCTGGGGCTGATGGGGGCGAATCAGGCGGGATCCTTGTTCAACTCAAATCCACGAACGCCATAAAGGGGAACCGCAGGCTCCGTGACCGAGAAGGGCAGGGACTTGACCGTGACGCTGGGTCTGCTCTCCTTCATATCAGCTGCCTCCCCACCTCGCGGGACAGGGAGGGGCGGGCGGTAGCTGGGCCCTCCGCCGGCCCAGGCTCAGCTCCTTCCCTGGTGGGCTGAACCCCGTGCAGGGCTGACTCTCATCGGCTGGGATCGGTCGATGCTTGTTGCCAGGGCAGTGGCTGCACCAGGCCTGGGGAACGCCACGCGCCAGATGGCCAGGCCTGGGCACACACCGCCTGGAGAGGGTCAGCTCCGCCTGGAGCCCGTGGTCTGCGCGTGGGGAAGGGACGGTTCACCAGGGAGACCCAGGGGCGAGAAGGCGGGGGAGTGGACTCCAGGTGTCTGCACAGCAACCTGGTGGCTTGTTATAACCGCAAGATCGCAGCCCCCCCTCCCGACTCTAATCAGAAAGAAACGGCATTTAAATATATATATACAAAAACACCAATGGGTTTATTATTATTATTTTAAAATATTTATTTATTTTGGCTGCGCCGGGTCTTAGCTGGGGACACAGACTCTTTAGTTGGTGGCATGCATGCGGACTCTAGTTCCCCGGCCAGGCATCGAACCCGGGTCCCCTGTGTTGGGAGTGCAGACTCTTATGCACTGGACCCCCAGGGAAGCCCCAGAAACTGCCTTTTAACAAGATGCTCAGGGGGCTTCCCTGGTGGCGCAGTGGTTGAGAGTCCGCCTGCCGATGCAGGAGACACGGGTTCGTGCCCTGGTCCGGGAAGATCCCACATGCCGCGGAGTAACTAAGCCCGTGAGCCATGGCCGCTGAGCCTGCGCGTCCAGAGCCTGTGCTCCGCAACGGGAGAGGCCACAACAGTGAGAGGCCCGCATACCGCAAAAAAAAAAAAAAAAAAAAAACAAGATGCTCAGGCCGTCGTCATGTGTGCAGGTGGTCTGCCCTACCTCACTTCCCCCCTCTTTGAGGGGGACCTTTTGACTCCGACATGCCATCGAACTTACTGTCCAAAGGGAACAGACTGAAGGGTGTTTTTTTCGTAGGCAGCCTGTGGGGTGTAGAGACGAGACGCTGCCTCCGCCAGGGTCCAGGAGCCCATCCACGGTCACCCCCCCCCTCCCCTGGGGACCAGAGCATTCATCAGCCGTGCCCATCCTGACCTGGCCGGCCCAGCCTGGCTTTATGAGGATTTTCCATCAGCACAGAGCACAGCACAGGAGAGAAAAGCCCAGGAAAAGGCCAGCCCCGAGAAAGCAGAGCAGTTCCTCCACCTGGACTCTGCACCCACATCGTGACCCCCCTTCAAAACGTCCCGAAGCCTCACTTTCCTCACCCTAATAACGCCCAAGCGAGAGGAAGTGTGCCATGGCCGCTGTGTGCCCCGCTGGATCCCCTTTCCAAGCTGTTGTGGGCATCGGCTGGCAATGGTTCACAGCTGCCTGGCCCAGGGGGCTGCCCCCAGTCCACCCCGACCACTGCGAGTGACTGCTGACCCCAGAGGGGCCAGCTCCAAGGGCAGCCTCTGCTCGGGGCTCCCGAGGGAACAGGCGACACTGGGCTCCTGCTGAGACCACATCCCTGGCTCCTTCCCCCACCTGAGCCTACTTCCCACTTCTCTTCTCCAGAGAGCACCTTCCAACAGTTCTCGTTCCCCTTGAACAGAATCCTTGACTCAGGCTTCGCTTCCAAGGACCCCAACCTAAGGCAGCGTCTCAGAGGGATACACGCTCCAAGGATCTTGCACAGACAAGAGGTCATGACTAGTATCTTTGTTTAGTTCTGCGAGGTGCTGTAGGCGTTCATCAAAGAGCTGCTGGTAGACGGACGGATTGGAGGTGGCCATGTGCTTTGTGAGATGGTGAAACTCCCGTAGAACAAATACCCACTGCTTTTCTCGACCTAGCTTTAGACTTGGGTAGCATTTCAAACGCAGATGCTTCAGACCAGCATGTTAGCTGTTGTGTTTAATAATAATCGTTTAAAAAAGGCTGTTGTTGGTCAGAACACCTGGGGACAGGGGCCTCTGAGATGTGGGAAAGACCCGAGGGGCTGAGCTGGTCCTTCCCCAGCCTGTGGAAATCTGCTAGGAGACAAGCAGCAGCTCCTGAGATCAGGTTTCAAGCACGTGGGTTCCAGAGAGCCTTCGTTTATAGGAGCAGCTTGAACTGTGTCCGTGTGGGGGGCAAGAGGCGTTCCGGAGCCAGGTGGCATGATGGTGCATGTGGATCCTGAGAGGTGGCAGAGACAGTGGCTGAGGGGACAGAGGACACAGGCAGCCTCCACCGCATGCAAGCGCTCCCAGAAACTCCTGGGGGTGTGTGCGTTGCGGTCTCCTGCAGGAGGAGTGGACGCCATAGTGTTCCGGGGGCTGGGGAGCGCTCAATCTTTATTTGCACGTAAGAAGCAGCATGTTTCAGGCTGGTGGAGCGGGACAGCATGGCCGTCGCTTTCCCACCTCGTCTCCGCGCTAGCTCATGGCGCCTGCTCCCTCGAGGTTAAT
Source organism: Kogia breviceps (assembly GCF_026419965.1). Lineage (NCBI taxonomy): Eukaryota > Metazoa > Chordata > Mammalia > Artiodactyla > Physeteridae > Kogia > Kogia breviceps. Next base: position 6,746,068 of record NC_081318.1, on the reverse strand, counting down.
GCTTGTTCTCTCTGCTACTGCCCTTGGCATCTCCGCCCTCTGCCCTGTGTGGCCCTCTCTGTCCCCCCCACAGAATCCCAGAGACAGATTTGGTGTGACTTGTCACCATCCCTTGGACAGAGTTCACTCTCCCCACGCTTCGAGGTGGCTTGTGAGCCTCGAGCTGGCATCCCGGGGGCAGGTGCACTCCAGACCCAGTAGCTCCGGCCAGGGTGATGGCAAAATATGAGTCCCGGGAACTCTGAGGGATGCCTGAGCACATGGTCCCAGGACGGGGCTGACAGGGTCCGGGACTGTCTGGCTTGTCCAGCCGGTGCTCTGGTTTCTCTCTCACTCTTTGTGCAAATCTCTCTGCAGCCCCCCAGTGACCAGGTAGATGGCCTTGTTGCAGGAATGTTGGTTCTGATTGGATTCATGCTCTGGGTAGGATGCTGGAGTTGGAACAAAAATATCCCTTTTGGGGGCTTCTCTGGTGGCTCAGTGGTTGAGAGTCCGCCTGCCGATGCAGGGGACATGGGTTCGTGCCCCGGTCCGGGAGGATCCCACATGCCTCGGAGAGGCTGGGCCGGTGAGCCTTGGCCACTGAGCCTGCGCGTCTGGAGCCTGTGCTCCGCAGCGGGAGAGGCCGCGACAGTGAGAGGCCCGCGTACCGCAAAAAAAAAAAAAAAAAAAAAAAAAAAAATTCCCTTTTGGATCTTCTTTCTGTTCCTGTTGCCTCTCCCTGGTTGGTATATGTTTACAGTGACTTCTCCCTAATGCCTGGAGAGGGTTCTATAAAATGGGACTTCTCTCTTGGCCACCACTGGAGCATATTCAGGAAATCTTGCAATATGAGAAAATCAAGAAACAGAGCCAGTGAATACAGCAGTCCCATTTATTGGACAACGTTCAAAAAACCCAGATATCACTGATAGATCGTATTCTGTGAATACAATCTGTGAATATTCGGTGAATGCAATAAAATTAGAAATACAGGCACAGCTCTGAGATATTTCTGGTTCGGTTTCAGACCCCTGCAATAAAGCAAATATCACAACGAAGCAAGTCATGAGAGTTTCTTTTGTTTCCCAGTGTATATAAAAGTCCTGTTTACACTGTACAGTAGTCTGTTAAGTGTGCAGTAGCATTATGTCTTTAAAAAAACAGTGTACACACCTTAGTCTCAAAACACTTTATTGCTAAAAAATTCTAACTACCACCTGAGCCTACAGTAAGTCGCAGTAGTAACATCAAAGATCACTGATCGGGCTTCCTTGGTGGCGCGGTGGTTGAGAGCCCGCCTGCCGATGCAGGGGACATGGGTTCGTGCCCCGGTCTGGGAAGATCCCACGTGCCGCGGAGCGGCTGGGCCCGTGAGCCGTGGCCGCTGAGCCTGCGCGTCCGGAGCCTGTGCTCCGCAACAGGAGAGGCCACAACAGTGAGAGGCCCGCGTACCGAAAGAAAAAAAAAAAAAAAAAAGATCACTGTAACATAAGTATTAACAAATTATTTCATATTATAATAATGAAAATGTTTGAAATATTGCGAGAATTACTAAAATGTGGCACAGAGACATGATGTGAGCAAAGGCTGTTGGAAAAATGACACAGATAGACTTGCTTGACACGGGGCTGCCATAAATCCTCAATTTGTAAAAAATGCATTATCTGTGAAGCGCAATAAAACGATATGTACCTATAATTAACAAAAAAACCCACAAAAACTTCTGTACATTCAGGAATGTATGTGTTTATGTAAAAACACACTTATTAATAATTTTCAGGTTACAGAAGAAATTGTAATGGAAATGATAAAATATTTATGAATGAATGACTATGAAAACACTATGTTTCAAACCTTGTGTCATGCAAGAGGAAATTTTTACTCTTAAATATATTCATCAGAAGAGAGGACATTTGAAAATCAAAAACTCAAGAGTTTAACCTAAGAAGTTAGGAAATGAACAACAGAATATGCCCAAAGAAGGAGAAAAATAATAAGAAAGATAAAAGTAAATTAAGATAGGAGCCCAGATAGCTTTAGCTGGGAAGGCTTGTCAACCTCTAATGATGAGATAATTCTTCATATACAAACAGTTCCAGAGAATAGGGTGAAAAATACTCCCAAACTCTTTTAATGAGGCTGGTACAACCTTGACAATGAAACCAGACAAGGATAGGACAACGAGGGAAAATTTTCAGCCAATCTCACCCATGACTAGAATCGCAAAAATCAAAATAAGATATTGGCAAAGAAAATCCAGAAAGATATTTTAAAGTGCATCATGACCAAGAAGGCTTTATCAGACAAATATAAAGATGGTTCAACATCAGAAAATTCTATTAAACAAATATACCACTGCAGCAGGTAATGGAGAAAAAACATGAAAGTCTCAATAGATGTAGGAAAAGCATTTGCTAAAATTCAATTTATTTGCAATAAAAAAAAAATCCAAACCCCAAACAAGCAAACGAAACAAAACAAAAACCAAACAAAGCTTCTTTTTTTTTAAAAAAAAATTTATTTATTTTTGGCCGTATCGTGTCTTTGTTGCCGCGCGCGGGCTTTCTCTAGTTGCGGCGAGCGCGGGCTACTCTTCCGTGTGGTGCGCGGGCTTCTCATTGCGGTGGCTTCTCTTGTTGCGGAGCACGGGTTCTAGGAGCGCCGGCTTCAGTAGTTGTGGCTCGCGGACTCTAGAGCTCAGGTTCAGTGGTTGTGGCGCACTGGCTTAGTTGCTCCGCAGCATGTGGGATCTTCCCAGACCAGAGCTCGAACCTGTTTCCCCTACATTGACAGGCGGATTCTTAACCACTGCGCCACCAGGGAAGCCCTAACAGAGCTTCTTTCTATGGTCACCTCTGTTTGTTCTGTGCAATCCTCCCCCCTTCTCATTACACTATACCTTCCTCCTCTGCTGCTTTTTTTTTAATTAAAAAAAATTTTTTTAAAGTATAGTTGATTTACATCATATTGGTTTCACATGTACAACATAAGGATTCAAATTTTTATAAATTATACTTTAAGTTATTATAATAAAATATCGGCTATATTCCCTGTGCTGTACAATGTATCCTTGTAGCTTATTTATTTTATACCTCTTGTCCCCCTACCCCTGTCTTGCCTCTCCTCACTTCCCTTTTCCCACTGGTAACTATTATTTCTCTATATCTGTGAGTCTGTTTCTGTTTTGTTATATCATTCACGTGTTTTATTTTTTAGATTCCATGTATAAGTGATAACATGCAGTGTATTTCTTTCTCTGTCTGACTTATTTCACAGAGCATAATACCTCCAGGTCCATCCATGTTGCTGCAAATGGCAAAACTTGAGTCTTTTATATGGCTGCGTAGTATTCCATCGTATATATACATCACTTCTTCTTTATCCATTCATCTGTTGATGGACACTTAGGTTGCTTCCATATCTTGGCCATTGTAAATTGTGCTGCTATGAACATTGGGGTGCATGTATCTTTTTGAATGAATGTTTTCATTTTCTTCAGATATATACCCAGGACTGGGATTACTGGGTCAGATGGTAACCCTATTTTTATTTTTTGAGGATCCTCCATACTGTTCTCCATAGTGGCTGCACTAACTTACCTCCCCACCAGTAGTGCTGGAGAGTTCCCTTTTCTCCACACCCCCTCCAGCACTTGTTTGTTCTGGTCTTCCTACTCTTCTTTCTCACACTTGCATGGGTAGGCCTTTGCCCTTTTTTTTTCTTTAACATCTTTATTGGAGTATAATTGCTTTACAATGGTGTGTTAGTTTCTGCTGTATAACAAAGTGAATCAGCTATACATATACATATATCCACATATCTCCTCCCTTTTGCGTCTCCTCCTAGTAGGGCTTTGCCTTTGTTTCCTCTTCCTGGAATATTCTGGAATATTCTGCTCCCAGATATTCCCAGGGCTCTCTTGTCACTGAGGTATGAATATAGCTGTCATCTCATAGAGGCCTTTTCTAAACACTCTAGGTCAATAACTCCTCATCTATTCTTTGTCACGTCAACCAGCTCTATTTCCTCTCTTGCATTTATCACAAACATGACCTTGTTTATTTATCTGTTTGCTTGTTCATTATCTCCCCCTTCAGATGTAAGCACCAAGGACAGTACAATGCCTGGCACACGTCAGGTGCTATATAAATATTTGTTGTGTTAACTGACACGGGTTTTTGGGCCATTACTGGGGCATATTCAGGAAATTTTATAATATAGCAAATTAATAGCTTCAAATGTAATGAAATACTTTTGAGACTACATGTAACAGCAAAGGTGATATGTTGCTCTCTGTAGACATTTATCGATTTCGACTTTTCAGTTTTCTTTTGGTATTTTGCAATGAGAAAATAGTCTGCAACATTTTTATAATTTTGCAAAACCTGTAAGCCCTAGGCTTTCTGTCTGTGATGTCTAATGGAAAAATGGCCCTATTTGGGGGAATTATGCAATTTCTCTCTTTTTGTCTGTGCATCCAATAAATGGAATTTGTTTCGTTTTTAAGGATAAAGTTGTGTGAGATTCTTTATTTGGTTGACTATGTGGTGAGGTATTGAGAGCTTACGTAGGCTGCACAGTGAGTTGGTCTCGCCAAGTCTTTTCTAACAGATGCCAATGGGAGAGTGGCGCCCTCTAGCGCACATTTGGAGAACTGATGTTGAGTGAATTGGACTTTTGTTCCCTAAGACCAGCCTGGCCACGTTTTTGTTATAATGCACAAGTCAGGGACCATGTAGGCGGTCAGTAAATACTTGCTGAATGAATAAATAGAACCATGAGGCTTTTCAGAGCGCCCTATGGAAGTGGTTAAAAAAATAAATAAAAGCAGAGTTGTAAAGTTAACTCTCCCCTTAGAGATGAAGTGAAGGGTGATGGCTAATACAGGGGAGAAGAGAAAATTGGAGGTAATGAAATTCGACACATGTTTCTTTTCTGAGTTTCCAGAAGGGAGAAGAAGAAAACACAGAGTAATTTTCCAAACAGAATGAGCCAAAAAATGAACGTTTGCTCATGAAAGTATTAGAGGGACTTTTAAAAAGGGAGTAGGCCCCAAAGGGGTTGATACGCCAGGTCCATCGTCTGGCTGAGTCGACCACAGGATGTGAGAAAAGGAAGCACGTAACAAGAGCAGGAAAAACAACCACTAGCTGAAAAGGTGGGCTGTTTTCATCTGTAAGCAAATCTTTAAAATGTAGATGTTACACTTACATGCAGAATCTAAAATATGATACAAATGAACCTATCTATGAAACAGAAACAGAATCACAGACATAGAGGACAGACTGGTGGCTGCCAAGGGGCAGGGGCTTGGGGGAGGGATGGAGTGGGAGGTCGGGGTTAACAGATGTAGGCTTTTATATATAGAATGGATAAACAACAAGGTCCTACTGTAGAGCACAGGGAACTACATTTAATATCCTGTGATAAATCATAATGGAAAAGAGTATATAAAAAAAGACTGTGTATATGTATAACCAAATCATGTTGCTGAACAGTAGACATGAACACATTGTAAATCAACTATACTTCAATTAAAAATATTGATAAAATGTAGATGTTATTGAGGAAATTTGAACACTTACTGGATACTCGATAATACAGAATTGTTCATTTTTTTTCTCAGAGACCTCTTGCTGTCCATCAGATAGTTGAGTATGAACCGACTTTTGACCTCTAGAATGGCAATTCTACGTTGGGATGCTTTGAGGGTCTCTGTTGTTGTTTTCGAACTAAATGTTTTTAAAAGGAAAAATGACATAGATAACTTCTGGGAGAATCCCAGCTCTTTAGAGTGACCATGACCGTCCTCTGATCCCGCGGGGGGAGGGCAGCGCGGTGCCTCCGCAATACTAAGAGGGCAGGTGGGGGACACTGAACCCCCTGCCGGTACTTCAGGGGTTGATGCCCAGCTGTAACAGAACACTGTGAGCGAATTTGGGGAAGTAATTTCCGTATTTGCCCTAATTTAGAAAAATTCTGAGGAACACTAGAAATGACTAGGGATCACGTCAAGAAATGCAGCGTTAATGTCAACTTCCAGTAGAGACAGGTTCTGGGCGCCACGCTCCGGGTCTTCTTTCTGGACAAGGTGGGGCGGCGGCTGATGCCACGGGACTGGGAGGAGCAGGTATTTGGATCGAAGAGGCTTCCGCTGACTTTTCAGAGGCCACTAGACAGAAATGGCTGTGGTAGGAAGAGCGTGGGTCTTGGTGTTAAACTGGGTGAGAATCCCAGCTCTGTCACCTGTAGCTGTGATCTTGGGGAAACCGGCTCCTAACAGGAAGCGTCTGGTTCTCTGCACCCCAAAGGTTGCCCGAAGTAAGGCACGAGTGCCTGCTGGGGAACATCCCCCTCTTTCTTTCTTTTTTTTTTAAATTGCTAACTTAAAAAAAATTGAAATACAGTTGATTTACAATGCCATGTTAGTTTCAGGTGTACAGCTCAGTGATTCACATATATATATATATATATACACACACACACACATATATCTATTCTTTTTCAGATTCTTTTCCCTTATAGGTTATTACAAAATATTAAGTAGAGTCCCCTGTGCTATACAGTAGATCCTTGTTGGTTATCTATTTTATATATAGTAGTGTGTATATGTTAATCCCATCCTCCTAAAATATCCCTTCCCCCTTCCCCTTTGGTAACCCTAAGTTGGTTTACTATGCCTGTGGGTCTATTTCTATTTTGTAAATAAGTTCATTTGCATCCTTGTAGGTTCCACATGTGAGTGCTATCATACGATACTTGTCTTTCTCTGTCCGGCTCAGTTCACTCAGTATGATGTGTCCCCCTCTTTCCAAGGCACTTCCTTCGATGTCCGTTTCCAGGATGCACCCCTCAATCCTTGTCCCACCTGAGCACAGGCACCCCCTCCTGGCCACCTGCTTCCCACTCGGCAGGTGGAGGAGGTGCGTGATGGGGAAAGGCAGGGGGACCCTCGGGCCCGGAGGGGCACGGCTGGCCCCAGGGCTCTGAACCTGGGGTATGGAAATGGAATGGTCAGTGGGTAGAGATTTCCAGGACTTCTAAAAGGGCCCCAGTAAACCCTCCAGAACTTTCACTCGAGGCTGGAAGAATAAAATGAGCAATTTCCGTTTCTCTCATTTGCGGGGTTTCAGAAATGGAAGTTGGGGCTCCAGACGTTTCGTCACTTCCACAGCGAATAGAACGGAGGCAAATTTTCCTTGGGTTGGACTTAGTGCCTGAAACCCTTGTACTGGTGCCACCTTCCAGCTGTTAGTTCCCCCCATTGGGTGGGGTGCTGAGTCTGAAATGCCCCCGCACCTCATCTTCCCCTTCCAGATACTGCAGTGCCACCCGGTGAGGCCCGGATCCCTCCTTTCTGGCTGGAATCGTCCCGGGGCCAGATGGGATGCGAGGAAGCCCGTGAGCTGTGGTGGGCACTGTGCCATCCAGAAACAGGGGAGCGGAGGAGGAGGTGCACTTGGGCTGGAAAGACCCCAGTCTGCTTGGGTCTCAGGCCTCACCTGTAACAGGTATATCTTGGTTGAAGGCAATGTACAAGATGTTTGAGGGAAGTACTGTAAGTTCATTGCACAAAAGTAAAACCACGTATAGGGCTGGTGTGGAGGAGACCGAGAGAGGATACAAAGAATGTAGGCCTGGAGATGGAGAGAGGAGGTAGGAGGCGGGTGTGGAGATGGAGAGAGGAGGCTGGAGGCGGGTGTGGAGATGGAGAGAGGAGGCTGGAGGGGGGTGTGGGGATGGAGAGAGGAGGCAGGAGGGGGGTGTGGGGATGGAGAGAGGAGGCTGGAGGGGGGTGTGGGGATGGAGAGAGGAGGCTGGAGGGGGGTGTGGGGATGGAGAGAGGAGGCTGGAGGTGGGTGTGGGGATGGAGAGAGGAGGCTGGAGTGGGGTGTGGGGATGGAGAGAGGAGGCTGGAGGGGGGTGTGGGGATGGAGAGAGGAGGCTGGAGGGGGGTGTGGGGATGGAGAGAGGAGGCTGGAGGCGGGTGTGGAGATGGAGAGAGGAGGCTGGAGGGGGGTGTGGGGATGGAGAGAGGAGGCTGGAGGGGGGTGTGGGGATGGAGAGAGGAGGCTGGATGCGAGTGTGGAGATGGAGAGAGGAGGCTGGAGGGGGGTGTGGGGATGGAGAGAGGAGGCTGGAGGGGGGTGTGGGGATGGAGAGAGGAGGCTGGAGGGGGGTGTGGGGATGGAGAGAGGAGGCTGGAGGGGGGTGTGGGGATGGAGAGAGGAGGCTGGAGGGGGGTGTGGGGATGGAGAGAGGAGGCTGGAGGGGGGTGTGGAGACGGAGAGAGGAGGCTGGAGGCGGGTGTGGAGAGAGCCTAGTGCTGGGCTCCCTGGGGAAACGCCTGAACCAATCCAAAGGAGGGTCCACCCAAGCTAGACTCTTGCAACAGGCCCAGCTCAGTGGGTTTCTGGGCCCTGGGCAGTTGGAGGAGAGAAGGGCAAAGTCAGACCACCTGTGCCTGGAAGGCTGCTCCAGGCAGGGTGGGATCGGAGGTTGTGGGGAAGATGCTAGGGCCCAAAGCCGGGATCCCCTTGGTGGGAGGCGGCAGGGCGGCGCTGAGCCCGAGGAGTGCTCTGGATCCACAGGTCCTCCAACTGCAAGGAGGGTGATGCCCTCAGTTGGCGACCAAGGGGTCACTTCTGGAGAAAGCCCAGAGCTGCAGGAAGTGGCCAGACACCTGCTCCACTGTTGCCAGCTGGGACCCCGCAGGTGTTTCTGTACCTCCCCAGGCAAGCTTCCCCTTTCTAAAAGCAAGATAATAAAACCTGCTTCCTGTTTTCACTGACGCAGATTGTGATGACTTGGTGGGTTATTTTTAGGAGAGTCGCCAACATCTTCTGATGAACAACTAATTCCAGGTGCTCTGTGGGGCCCTGGAGAAGCTGCAGGAAGGTTGGATGCTTGAGGCCTGGCTTCTCTTATAATTCCTGAGGCTTCTGGAACGCATGTAATGAAAGACAGAAAACATTGTGGCCAGAAGTCAGGGGACCTGGGTGTCACACCTTTGTGGTGAATTTTATTTTTTTTTTAAATAGAAGGGTGACTTTTTAATTTTTATTTTTTTCTAGCTTTACTGAGATAGTCTTGACATATTATATATGTAAGTTTAAGGTGTATGATGAGATGATTTCATAACCGTATGTATTGCAAAATGTTTACTACAATGAGGTTAGTTAACACCTCTGCCCCTCACCTTTTTGTGTGTGTAGTGATAACATTTATGATCTAATCTCTTAACGACTCTCAAGTATAGAATGCGGTTCACCTCATTCTCTGCTTCTCAGAAGGTGCTGACTCAGTCCTGGGCACCAAAGAGAGAGGCTCGTGGGGACCCCAAGGCCACCGGCTGCAAGCTAGGCTTTTGGGGATGTTTTTGTTTATCTCAAACGTTCTTAGGAGGGCTTCCCTGGTGGTGCAGTGGTTAAGAATCTGTCTGCCAATGCAGGGGACATGGGTTTGAGCCCTGGTCCGGGAAGATCCCACATGCCGTGGAGCCACTAAGCCCGTGCGCCGCAACTACCGCAGCCCGCGCGCCTACAGCCTGTGCTCCGCAATAGGACAAGCCACTGCAATGAGAAGCCCGGACACCCCAAGGAAGAGTTACCCCCGATCTCCACAACTAGAGAAAGCCCGCTCGCAACAATGAAGACCCAATGCAGCTGAAAATAAATAAATAAAATAAATTAATTTTTAAAAAAGTTCTTAGGAGTGTTGAATTGTTCTTCATTATCTATCCATACGTGTCTAAAATGCTCTGGAGGTCTTCCCTGGCAGTCCAGTTGTTAAGAATCCACCTTCTAATGCAGGGGACGCGGGTTTGATCTCTGTTCAGGGAACTAAGATCCCACATGCCACGGAGCAAGTAAGCCTGCGTGCTCTAGAGCCCGTGTGCCACAACTACAGAGCCCGCCCTCCGCAACTATTGACTGCACATGCTCTAGAGCCTGCATGCCGCAACTAGAGAGAAGACCATGTGTTGCAATGAAAGATACTGTGTGGCACAAAGAAGATCCCGTGTGCTGCAACTACTGAGCCCCACTCGCTCTCCAGCCTGCACGCTGCAACTAGAGAGAAGCCCGTGTGCTGCAATGAAAGATCCCACGTGCCACAAAGAAGATCCCGCATGCCACAACTAAGACCCGACCCAGCCAAATAAATAAATATTAAAAAAATAAATAAAATGCTCTGGAGGGTGGGCCATGGCTGGGCTGTGGTCTGTCTGAGCCTGGGCACTGGCCCTCAGCCAATGAAGCAGGAGCACCTGGGTTTAAGATGCAAGAAGCAATCGGCTTCTGAGGTCCCTTCTGACTCCTGGCTGTTTACCTGTTTCTTTTTTCTTTTTTTTTTTTTTTTTTAATTTATTTATTTATTTTTGGCTGTGTTGGGTCTTTGTTGCTGCACACGGGTGGTGAGCAGTCATTGCGGTGTACGGGCTTCAGTAGTTGCGGCTCGCGGGCTCTAGAGCGCAGGCTCAGTAGTTGTGGCGCACGGGCTCAGTTGCTCCGCGGCATGTGGGATCTTCCCGGACCAGGGCTCGAACCCGTGTCCCCTGAATGGGCAGGCGGATTCTTAACCACTGCGCCACCAGGGAAGTCCCTGGCTTCTCACTTGTGTTTCGGCCCCACTTGTTCCTGGTGTGCCCATGTCGCCTTCCTCTGCTCGTTAAAAATCCTGCTCTTGCCTCCCCACCAGCCAGCAGCCCGGATGGCAGGGACAGATGTCCTTCTGATAATACCAAGGTGGTAGGAAAGTCCTGCCGGATGTGATGATAGCACCTGCGGATGGAGCAGCAGCCCTTGGCTTTCACCATCCGCTCTCCCTCCCAGCGAAGGGACTACAGCCCCGAGAGACGCCTCTTCCCAAGGCAATGCTGAGTCTAGACACCTACGTCGGCATCATGTGCCGGAAAGGGGAGAGAAATTAGATGGCAGCTGGAGGGCGAAGCGGGGTGAGAGAATATTCTTTTTTAAAGATGGGAGAGGAGAAGGTAGGAGAGTTTTGGGGCTGGGGGGCGGGGGAGGTGAACGGACTACAACACCGAGGGATGGTGCCCCGTTAGAGCCCGTTGAGGACGGTGATTCTAGTGTAAAGTCACTTCTGCCGGTAGGTTTGTGTGTCTCCCCTCGGCGCCCTCGGCGGTGCGGGCGCAGGCATGGTGTTGATGAATCGGCGCCACGTTTCACGCAGCAGGTGCATGTTCTCCTCTGCCTGACAGCCTCAGACTGCCCTCTTCTTGACTCTTGACCTTCCTTTCCTTGAAGTATTTACTTTAGAAAACTTGTAATTGCAAACTCTTTCTCTGCCGCTTTGAGATGTAACTCTTTTAAAAAGCCTTCTGTCAGTTTTACAACCCAGATCTATCTTTCTCAAGGACGTGGGAGCGTCCATCCCTTTGAAATGTAACCACCAAGGGAGATAACGCTCCATCTCCCTTCTCCCCGGGAGGGTCAAGCCTGACTTTGATGGGCTCCAGTGAGCACACGTGGCCTAGTTACACTGACAGCTCCTCTGACGTCCTCCAGTACTTTTCCAGCAGCTCACCCCAGCCCTGAACATCCTTCCTGGTGTTTCAGCGGTGGCTTCAGTCTTAGTTCTGGCCTCTCTCCCCTGTTATCAGAGCCTTGAACAGTCTTCCTGGCCTGGTTGCCTTTGTCTGCTGCAGCTGTTGCTATTGTTGTTGCTTTAGTTTAGTTTATTCAGGTAGAGTTGAATTACAATGTTGTGTTAATTTCTGCTGCAGAGCAAAGTGATTGAGTTATACACGCACACTCATCTTTATCCTGTTTTGTTTTAGTTATTTTCGGTGGGAACAGGAATCAGTCATGACCTTTTGGCTTTCTCTGCCTGCCCTGCCTCTAGTGCCTCAGACTCAGTGTCCCCCAAACTGAGGCACTTGTCTTCCCAGAAAACCCCAGTCTCTCACAGCCCCAGCTGCACAAAGGTCACTAGAAAGTGCTGTGACCCCTGACATCCCACAGCTAAGCCCTGGTCCGGGGAGATCCCACATGCCACGGAGCAACTAAGCCCGTGCGCCACAACTACTGAGCCTGCGCTCTAGAGCCCACGAGCCGCAACTGCTGAAGCCTGCCCGCCAAGAGGCCATGCTCTGCAACAAGCCCGCACACCACAATGAACAGTAGCCCCTGCTCTCTGCAACTAGAGAAAGCCAGCGAGCAGAAATGAAGCCCCAAGGCGGCCAAAAATAAATAAATAAATACATGTATAAATAGGCATATTATTTTTTTTATTTCTTTATTTCTTTTTTATACAGCAGGTTCTTATTAGTCATCCATTTTATACACATCAGTGTATACATGTCCATCCCAATCGTCCAATTCATCCCACCCCCACCCCTGTCCCCTGCTGCTTTCCCCCCTTGGTGTCCATACGTTTGTTCTCTACACCTGTGTCTCAATTTCTGCTCTGCAAACTGGTTCATCTGTACCATTTTTCTAGGTTCTGCATGTATGCATTAATATACGATATTTCTTTTTCTCTTTCTGACTTACTTCACTCTGTATGACAGTCTCTAGATCCATCCACGTCTCTACAAATGACCCAATTTCGTTCCTTTTAATGGCTGACTAATATTCCATTGTATACATGTGCCACATCTTCTTTATCCATTCATCCGTCGATGGACACTTAGGTTGCTTCCATGACCTGGCTATTGTAAATAGTCCTGCAGTGAACATTGTGGTACATGACTCTTTTTGAATTATGGTTTTCTCAGGGTATATGCCCAGTAGTGGGATTTCTGGGTCATATGGTAATTCTATTTTTAGTTTTTTAAGGAACCTCCATACTGTTCTCCCTAGTGGCTGTATCAATTTACATTCCCACCAACAGTGCAAGAGGGTTCCCTTTTCTCCACACCCTCTCCAGCATTTGTTGTTTTTAGATTTTCTGATGATGCCCATTCTAACTGGTGTGAGGTGATACCTCATTATTAGAGAAATGCAAATGCATTTGTCTTATGTATTGAGGTGCTCCTATGCTGGGTGCATAAATGTTTATAATTGTTATATCTTCTTCTTGGATTGATCCCTTGATCATTATGTAGTGTCCTTCCTTGTCTCTTGTAACATTCTTTATTTTAAAGTCTATTTTATCTGATATGAGTATTGCTACTCCAGCTTTCTTTTGATTCCCATTTGCATGGAATATCTTTTTCCATCCCGTCACTTTCAGCCTGTATGTGTCCCTAGGTCTGAAGTGGGTCTCTTGTAGACAGCATATATATGGGTATTGTTTTTGTATTCGTTTAGCAAGCCTGTGTCTTTTGGTTGGAGCATTTAATCCATTCACGTTTAAGGTAATTATCGATATATATGTTCCTATGACCATTTTCTTAATTGTTTTGGGTCTGTTTTTGTAGATCTTTTTCTTCTCTTGTGTTTCCCACTTAGAGAAGTTCCTTTAGCATTTGTTGTAGAGCTGGTTTTGTGGTGCTGAATTCTCTTAGCTTTTTTTTTTTGCTTGTCTGTAAAACTTTTGATTTCTCCATCGAATCTGAATGCGATCCTTGCCGGGTAGAGTAATCTTGCTTGTAGGTTCTTCCCTTTCATCGCTTTAAGTATATCATGCTACTCCCTTCTGGCTTGTAGAGTTTCTGCTGAGAAATCAGCTGTTAACCTTATGGGAGTTCCCTTGTATGTTGTTTGTCACTTTTCCCTTGGGGTTTTCAATAATTTTCCTTTGTCTTTAGTTTTTGCCAATTTGATTGCTATGTGTCTCGGCGTGTTTCTCCTTGGGTTTATCCTGTATGGGACTCTCTGTGCTTCCTGGACTTGGGTAGCTACTTCCTTTCCCGTGTTAGGGAAGTTTTCAACTATAATCTCTTCAGATATTTTCTTGGGTCCTTTCTCTCTCTTTTCTCCTTCTGGGACCCCTATTATGTGAATGTTGTTGCATTTAATGTTGTCCCAGAGGTCTCTTAGGCTGTCTTCATTTCTTTTCATTCTTTTTTCTTTATTCTGTTCCATGTCAGTGAATTCCACCATTCTGTCTTCCAGGTCACTTATCTGTTCTTCTGCCTCAGTTATTCTGCTATTGATTCCTTCTAGTGTAGTTTTCATTTCAGTTAATTGTATTGTTCATCCCTGTTTGTTTGTTCTTTAATTCTTCTAGGTCTTTGTTAAACATTCCTTGCATCTTCTTGATCTTTGCCTCCATTCTTTTTTCTGAGGTCCTGGATCATCTTCACTATCATAATTCTGAGATTTTTTTCTGGAAGGTTGCCTATCTCCACTTCATTTAGTTGTTTTTCTGGGGTTTTATCTTGTTCCTTCATCTGATACGTAGCCCTCTGCCTTTTCATCTTGTCTATCTTTCTGTGAATATGGTTTTTGTTCCACAGGCTGCAGGATTGTAGTTCTTCTTGCTTCTGCCGTCTGCCCTCTGGTGGATAAGGCTTTCTAAGAGGCTTGCGCAAGTTTCCTGATAGGAGGGAAAGGTGGTGGGTAGAGCTGACTGTTGCTCTGGTGGGCAGAGCTCAGTAAAACTTTAATCTGCTTGACTGCTGATGAGTGAGGCTGGGTTCCCTCCCTGTTGGTTGCTTGGCCTGAGGCCACCCAACACTGGAGCCTACCTGGGCTCTTTGTTGGGGCTAATGGTGGGCTCCAGGAGGGCTCATGCCAAGGAGTACTTCCCAGAACTTCTGCTGCCAGTGTCCTTGACCCCACGGTGAGCCACAGCCACCCCCCACCTCTGCAGGAGACCCTCCAACACTATCAGGTAGGTCTGGTTCAGTCTCTATGCTGTCACTGCTCCTTCCCCTGGGTCCTAATGTGCACACTACTTTGTGTGTGCCCTCCAAGAGTGGAGTCTCTGTTACCTCCAGTCCTGTTGAAGTCCTGCAATCAAATCCGGCTAGCCTTCAAAGTCTGATTCTCTAGGAATTCCTCCTCCCGTTGCCGGACCCCCGGGTTCGGAAGCCTGACGTGGGGCTCAGAACCTTCACTCCAGTGGGTGGACTTCTGTGGTATAAGTGCTCTCCAGTCTGTGAGTCACCCACCCAGCAGTTATGGGATTTGATTTTACTGTGATTGCGCCCCTCCTCCCGTCTCATTGTGGCTTCTCCTTTGTCTTTGGATGTGGGGTATCTTTTTTGGTGAGTTCCATTGTCTTCCTGTCGATGACTGTCCAGCAGTTAGTTGTGATTCTGGTGTTCTCGCAAGAGGGAGTGAGAGCACGTCCTTCTACTTCACCATCTTGGTTCAGGGCTGCATATTATTTCTTAATAATAAATATTGTAATAAACAAGGAGTCTGTTTGAATAAGACATTTTAATTACATCTGAAAACTTTCAAAATATACAAATTTAGTTACAAGACACTTTTACTGCCATCTGCCAAAATTGTAGTAAGCACACATGTCCTATCTTGGAAATAAAACAGCCTATAAATTTTTTTTTTTCAAAATAAGAAATGTCTATGCTGTGAGTAGCACTCCCTTTGATGTGACAACTTGGTACACTTGTAAGAGCAACCCTGAATGAGTCTTTTTTATTCTTGTGCTGTTTCTAGCTCCCAAGTCTATCATAAATCCGTTCCTTTTTCCACGTCCATTTTCACTGTCACTATTTTCGTTCATGTCCTTGTTTCTAGCTTGGACTATTGCAGTAGCCTCTCAGTGGTCCTGAAGCCTGACCCCATTTCCTCCACACGCCCAAGCTGCTCTCATCACTCTGACTGCCAGTGGCATTTGCCACTCTCCCTCTGCCTGAGTGTCCTTCCCAGGGAAATTTCTACCTGCCCTTCAAGACTGCAGGTAAGCTTAAGCTCTCCCGTGTAGCTTCTGCCTCTATTGTGCCTGCTAATCTCCTCCATTAAAGTCCCTGGCACAGTAAAGGGCTGGTTTATGGGTTGGTTGATAAGTTTGCTTCCCACTTGGTTGTTTCTCCATCTTGCGGAGTTGACGGGCTTCCTCTTTGCTCCCATGGCCTCCTGAACACGCTTCTATGGCAGAGCACGTACACGTTTCATATCCATAGATGTAGTCTCTTTTGCCATCATTTGATTGAGCTCCTTGAGCCAGGGTTGTGTCCGGAGAGTCTTTGAACCTCTGTGCCTGATACAGTGCTGGGTCCTGGTAGCTTCCTCCTTGTTCGCATCACTTGTGCCTTCCAGGAGGAAGTACACGTGTTACATGTGTACTTTCTGGAAGTCCAGTCCCTCTCCCTCCCACCCCCTTTGAGAGTCTGGGAGGGGGAGGGGAAAGAGGGGTGTCTTACCTGCAGAGTCCTTGCAAGAGCCACCTGCGGAGTGCTTTTGCTGCCCTTGTCATTACCCACACAGCCACTAGGGGGCAGGAAACCCCCATCCTTCCCTAGATCCAGGCCCAACCAGAATCAGCCTCCTTCACCACAGAAGTCCATTCTCCAAAAGCTGATGTGTTAAGGATCATTTTGCAAAATCGTTGACTCAGCGAATAATCAAGGGCTCTAATTCATCGAGGAGTTATTTGAGGCTTTGGTTTTATACAGAGTGCTCCCCAAAGCTTTATATTTCATCTAAGAAGGAGGGAGCTTTTCTTGATCTCAGTTTACTGTGTTCTCTGTTTTGGGGAAATGGTATCCCACCAGGCCTGTGACCCTGCCTTGACCCGACCTCCACTTCTGGGAGTTGTGACACGGCCGGTATGATTGACTGGCCATGTGGCGGGCTTCTGTCTGATCGTTTTTTTAAAAAAAATTAATTATTTATTTACTTTTGGCTGTGTCGGGTCTTCGTTTCTGGGCGAGGGCTTTCTCTCGTTGCAGAGAGCAGGGGCCACTCTTCATCGCGGTGCGCGGGCCTCTCACTGTCGCGGCCTCTCCTGTTGTGGAGCGCAGGCTCCGGACGCGCAGGCTCAGTCTTTGTGGCTCACGGGCCCAGCTGCTCCGTGGCACGTGGGATCTTTGAACCCGTGTCCCCCGCATCGGCAGGCAGATTCCCAACCACTGCGCCACCAGGGAAGCCCCTGTCTGATGGTTTTGATGTGTTGATTTTATGTGAATTGACCTAGTGCCCCATGGAGGGTGGGGATTCTTCCTGGGCCTGGTCCTCCTTTACTAAGAGGGTGGGGGGGGTGGGAGACCCTCTTTCGCTTTCCCCTCCAACGTGTAGCCGTGTCACCCCAGCCACTGGTAGCGGTGCCAGCAGACTGAACTTGAAGACCAGAGGGGAGGGGGACCCCAGGAGACACGGCAGCCCCTCAAAGCCCAGTCCAGCCCTACCTGCTCCTCCTTCCATGCGGCCTCTGGAAGGCTCAGCCCCACCTCACACATTTCATAGACCCAGCCTGGAGTGACGGTGTGAGCTCAAGGGCCTCTGCACCGTGACTGAAGGTCCTCTAAGTGAAAAGAGCCAGTCACATAGGACAAATACGGTCTGATTCCACTCAGAGGAAGTATCTCCATCGTAGACACAGAAAGTAGACGGTGGTTACCAGGGGCTGGGGAGGGGGGAGGAGGATTAGCATCTAAAGGGTCCAGAGCTTCAGGCTGTGGGATGGAATCGTTCCGGAACTCTTGCCATAATGTTGAGAATGCAGCTGACGCTGCTGAACTGTACATCTGAAGATGGCTAAGATGGTCAATTCAATGTTACATGTGTGGTTGGTTTTTTTTGGTTTTGTTTTTGAAGCACAATAAAATCAAACAAGGTCTTTCTGTGTGTTTCACTTCCTCCTCTAGAAGGAAGCTTTGAACGCTTATGGCTCACGATAGGGTTTCGCTTTATGAACTCTTTGAAAGCATCCAAGTTCTAGCATTTCAAATGTCTGTCTAGCTCCGGGGAACAACACTTTCTCCCGGGAAGCAGCGTTGGTCCGAGGCCCTGAGTTGCTCCGGAGGGGGCGTTCGGGGAGAGCCCTCTGGAAGGAGCTGTTACGGGAAGCTGCAAGGGCTGCTGCAGGGCAGACGGAGGGCGAGGAGCTGGTGGGAGAAGGTAAACTAGGCTTTCGATTTTCACCCCAGTCTCGGGAAAGGGCAGGGCTGAGCGGTGAAGGCTGGGACCTGCTGGGAGCAGGGACCTGCTGCGGGGGCCCCCCCACCCCCGCTCGCCCAAAGCCTTGAAAGGCCCCAGATCGTCCTCCGCACGGCCGCCTGTGCCGTCGGCACGGCGATCCTTCTCGAGGGAGCCTTCCGAAGCTCGGCTGGGGCTCCGCCCGGGTCCCCTCGGCCCCAGCGGAGCCTCCGCCCTCCACCTGCCGCGAGCCTTTGGCCGCGCCGGGTAGGTGGGCGCGGTCCCTTCCTGACTCCGACCGCCGTGACCCCGACCTTCTCACCCTGTGATCTGGCAGCACTTGTGAACTTCCGCCGACTGCGTTGGAAACCTATTTCTAAAAACCTCTTCCTCCCCAGAAGCACGGTGTCAGGAAGATCCCGACCCTGCGAAGCTGGTCCAGCGCCGGCTCTCCTCTCCCCGCGCGGCCGCTCCATCCTCCGAGGGGA